>NC_056744.1:1053225486-1053372986 GCF_019279795.1 Protopterus annectens | reverse complement strand
AAGTTGACAAATTTCAAGCTGGACATTAGAAAGCATTATTTCAAACAAAGAGGAGTGAATGAATGGAAAAAGTAAATTGAGCAGATAGAGAACTATAAGACAAGATTATTTCAAGAAGGCCAAGGATGGGTGCTGTGCTAAAAGAAGAGGCATAAACTGTAAAAGATGCGAATTAAGCAAACAGAGCAGACTAGGAGACAATTTGCCTTTTACTGCTATAACAATTCAGCAAAGTAACATTCTACTGTTTTAAAAATATTAGTATGTTTATAGTAGTTGTACAAAACTTTTAAGGCTGTACTACCTTTAGTATTATGCAGTGTATGTTGCACAGCACTTCATGGATCTCTGGGAAAGCACATTTTATGTATTACAGGTAGAAGTAAGATACCTACAGGTTTTACAAATTTTGTCAAGTTCAATATGTCTGCATGTTCAGACCCCATCTCACTGAGAATATTAATCACTTAGGCAGATCACTGATTCATCAGAGACCAATTATTTTTAATTTAATGATTGTAGTTTTTACCAGCTTACCTGTTGCCTGCCATATCTGTCAGTTCTTTACCTAACAAGAAGTCCCGGGGGGTGTCTTGTCATCTAATTAAAATATAGATATCCATGAGTCAGTCACTGAGGGTCACTATAATAAACAAAAAATGCACAGCCCTTTTATTAAATATCTCACTGCTAGTAAGACACTGAGTCTAAACTCATGAAGTCTGTGTTAAAACCCTGTATTTCATATTATTCTGAAAAGGCAATACAATCAATGGTTAGAGAACACCTGTGGTTGAGATAATGTAGGCTTGGGGTCAATGAGTCTCAGCAGTATAACGTCTTTTGGATTTTTTTTTTAAATTGGCAATGTTCAGAAGAAACCTAAAAGATTTTGGAATACATGTCCTTACTACTGACATCATTGCCTGTCTCCACTACACCATAGAAACAGGGTCAGTCCCTCCAATTAAGTTTATATTATCAGAGTACCAAAATACAAAACTGTGTGCCTTTAGAGGTTATGATTAAAGTCATCCTACACATTACAGACTACTCTACAGCTCACTGGCAAAGCATATTAAATGCTCATCTGAATGAAATCATATATTTGTGTCTGTGGGACTAACAAAGAAAACAAATGTTATGAGATACTGCTTTAGCTATATCAGAATTGTGTTCATTGCTCCTTAATATGAAAACAAGAATTGCATAATGAAGTGAAAAGTGATGCCAAGAAAATATATAACATAAACCTGACATATAGCACACACTGAAGCAGAGTCTGATGTGTATCACAAGATGTGATTACACCAACGTACATCACAATGTGCCTGCATATTATTATTATAATGCTTTTTTATTGAAATTGGCTTCGTGGCTATGTCTCTCTGTGGTTCTGTCATGTTTCTGGATGCACTGAGCTGTCCAGGGTGCTAAAGTACTCTTTATTGCTGACTTCCCACCTCTTTTAGATTTTAAGTAAAAATATAAGTACAAAAACATTTTTAATAAAGAATGCTTTTCATTCAGTTGCTCTAAAAAGTAAAAAAATAAGGAAGAAGAGTGAAAACTTTGCAAAAGAAACACAGACAAGTTGATTTCAGAAAAGCATTCTGCTGGTTTTGCTGATTGTGGTAATGAGTTACCAGAAGAAGCAGCAGGAACCAGCAAAACCATCCTAAAATGCTTTTCTGAAATTAGCTTGTCTGTGTTTCTTCTGCAGAGTTTTCACTCTTCGTCCTTAATTTTTTACTTTTAGAGTAACTAAATACAAACGTTCTTTATTAAAAAAATCTTTTTTTACTTATATATTTTTATACAGAATAAAACAAAAGGTCATGGTGGGTGTAAGCAGAAGCAATTTATTAATATATATGTCATTTATTTTGTGGCATAGTATAACGCTGAACACTCAACATATCTTAATTAAATCAAAAACAGAAGTGTGCTTCCTAAGAAAAACAGCTTAGGCCAGTGGTGGCCATCCATGCAGTGACAGTGGGCCACATGGGCTTTAATGTTGTACCTTGTGGACTGTAAACTGTGATAAAATACCCTGCCTACTCACAAATCGTCATTCCACAAAATTGACACAAGGGTGACAACACAGTACGGAAATGCCTTTACAGGATGAGCAATATCAATGCCTGCCTAATGAACTCCCTTATTATATGTCTCAGTAGTACAGAGTGTGTTCAGTAATGACATGCTCCTAAAGTACAGTGATCAACTGAACTTTTCTGTTCAAAGGAAGCAAAACACACAGACAAATAAACAAATAAATAAAAACATTATGGAATATAGCGGGGCAGAGTTCTGAAAGTCATATTGTCTATAAAAGACTATATTGGAATCTGCAGATATGAGCTCCTTAAATGTAGGAAGTTCAAATGCATCCCTGTATGCTACCGTACCATACAAACTGTTAGAGTTTAGAACACTGTACTATACAAACTGTTAAGTTTTAAAACATTTTAGTCGATAATATATGGTTTCTAGTGACTAACTGCACTACAGCTGGATGGCAGATCTTTAATTACTCTGCATACAGGGTACCACACGAGGTACCACAAGGTTCCATCCTGGGTCCCCTCCTATTTAATGTCTTTACCAATGATCTCTATACTTCTTGTAAACAATCCTCCCTCATCCAATATGCAGACGACTCGACTCTCATCTCCATCTCAGACAATATCTCCAATCTCCACACTCTTAGTCAACGGGTCTTTCTATCCACTGAACAGTGGCTGTCCAGAAATCTACTCATTCTCAAGCCTAAAAAGACCAAACTCTTATTATTTTTCACCCAATCTCTCTCTCACCTCAAATCCACCTTTATGTTCCTGACCCAGAGACTCCCCAGACTCTGGAATAGACTGCCTATACATGTCAAGCAGAGCGCCTCTTTGGCTCTCTTCAAAAGGAACTTTGATGATTGGATGGGAGAAAGGAAATTCACCCTGGGGATCACGTCAGTCACAAGAGGTCCAGGGAAGTAAATACTGTGGGAAGAAATAGCCAGGGAATTGTTAAGGCTAGGCTTGTATAGGCCCTAAGGCCAATAGCCTAGTACCAACCTATGAACCTATTACTTCCTCTAATAACACTGTTATCCAACCTGAATTGCACACTAAAGCCCTTAGGGTCATCAATGATGAGGAACTCAAATTCAACTTGCACATCCTCCACAGTATAAAAAAAACTCACCAGAAACTTGGTTTACTGTATCGTAACAAAAAATTTCTAACTACAAATGCCAGACTCTCCCTTGCACAAGCTCTTCTCCTCCCCTCCCTTCTATATTCTGCCCCAGTACTCACCAACATCCAAAATACTACTTTAAACAAACTCCAACAAACTTACCACAAGATAGCTAGATTTATCACAAACTCTCCATACAACAATCACTGCCTTGCTCTAAATACTCTCCACTGGTTAGAATTCCCCTATTTTCTACTGCTGTCACCAACTTAAAATATTGCACTTCTTTCTTTACAAACCTTTACCCTGCCCTCATCTCTCTTCCTTCACCTCTATCTACACTCTTCTGCAGACTCTCTGTACCTCTAATCAGTGACTACTACAAATTTACCAACCCACAAAAATAGCTGACAAACTCCTATATAAACACTCCATCGCCCAAGCCTGGAACAAACTCCCAAGAGACATTTGTTCCATCATTCACCCATCCTACTTTAAAGAAAAACCCAAACTTCATCTACTCAACTCTAAAATATGTCCTTGTCAAGCCCCTGTTTAAGCTCCCTGCAACCCTACTATATACCTTTTCAGTCCCCGCACATACAACTAAGTACTCCACTATTGTGGATACTTAATAAACTCTACAATCAATACTGTTGGACTTAACTCTTTTTGTAAATATGTAAATATATTTTTTTAGTCTGTAAAAATATTGATATGTATATATCATGTGTTTGCATTTCTGCTTTGTCTCTTTAACATTCTTGCATAACTGATTTTGACCATAGTTTTGACTCAAATGTTTGATTCTCTGTAAACTGTTTGTGTTTTCTTTGGAGCTTTTCTCCTCAGGTCTCCACTGAAATGGGCCATACGCCCAGCTGCACCTATCCAGTTAACAAATGTCAATAAATAAATTAAATAAACATAACAATGCAGTAGAGTAAAACAGTAAAAAAATGCAATATTAGATCCAATATAATATCATTGAGACCTTTGATCCTACTGGGACCACCATTTAGCAAAAATATCCAGTGTGTCCTTGTTTTTTTGCACATTTTGTCTCTCCTAAACCCATTCTTTTTAAGACAAGGACCCATAAAACACCAAAACTGAAAGGCATGAAGCTTTGATGGGGTTAAAGGTTTTAAATGCCAAAACTCACCTTAAAAAGAGTATGCTGTAGCTTACCAACATTAAAAAAAATAAAATATTACAATGACCCCCCCCCATTAATATTCCAAAACATGCACGCTGATTGGTCAGCGTGCAAATTGTAAATCAGAGTTATAGTAATGGAAAAAGGTCCGGTCTCCTGGACTTTTTCCATTAGTATAACTCTTTTTTACAGCAATGGAGAACACAAGATCTCCGTTGCTTTTTATACACTGTCTCGCTATGTTAAATGAGTTTAACATAGCGAGACAGCTTTAAAAAAAGTAACGGAGATCTTACTATCTCCGTTGCTTTTTTAAAGGTGTCTCGCTATGTTAAATGGGTTTAACATAGTGAAATAACTTTTTTTTAAAGCTGTCTCGCTATGTTAAACTCCTTTAACATAGCGAGACAGTTTGTAAAAAGCAATTAAGATCTTGCTTTCTCCATTGCTTCCACCCACAGCTCTGATGTACTGCGTAGGCATACTCATGCGCAGTACATCAGAACTGCCACAGAATACCAGACAGCTGCAGAAGGGCAGCAAGGAGGCATTATACAATGCCATTATTTAAGAAAAGTAATTATTTTTTTTCTTAAATAATGTCATTATAATAACAATAACCACTTCTGGGTGTGGGTAATGCTGGATTTACCCACGGTTGTCTTTGTTTGGCCACTCGGGCTTCGCCCTCGTGACCAAACCACACCAACCATGGGTAAATCCAGCATTACCTACACCCAGGCATGGGTTATTGCTATATTATTCAAGATATGTTTACAACTGTGTTCCTTTAAACTTGTTTACAACAAATCCTTACATCAAATCCATCCTTTAACAGGGACACATGGCAGGTGCTTAGCTTCTAAGACAGCTTTTTTGATAACCATTAGATATCTATAACAAAAATAATAACTAATGGCTAAAACTCTCTTATAGCACTAAGTTGAGTACATTTCCTAAAGAAGAAAACATTAAACCAATATAATGTTTATAAAAGCCTGCTTCGGTCCATCTGGGAATAGTGATTTTTCTCCAGGAAATTTTTGTATCGCAGCATATATTTTTCTTCAGTAATGTGAGTCTTTTGTTTTTTTATTGCACAGATGCATATGCTATTGTACTATAGAGGGTTCTCAATTCAGACAGATTAAACGAAGACAAATATTTTGTGCACTGTTTATAGCATGTAGAAAACAGATTACAACTATCAGATGGTCTTGATATTTACTGCATCACGCTCTCCTTACAGTTTAGTCTCTTTATATACATCATCTCACTAGGATCCTACTAATATACTCTTAATGCTAGTTATTGCCTTCTTTGGATTGGTCTCTTCAATCATGTCAAAAGGCAATATTTTATTTCAATTTAAAGTTCAACATGAACATACAAATTTATATCTTTACTGCAGATTACCAAGAAGTACCCTGATTTAACACTCATTTAATTCAGGATTAAGAGTGCTAAGGAACAGTTTTGTGTTTTGTTTTGTTTTTTTTTGTTTTGTTTTTTTGTAAAAAAAAGAATGGCATTCTCTCAGTCAGAGAAGTTGGTAAGGAGCAATACATATGTGATGATAAATGTTGAAACAGGATGAGTCTATATGTACTGTCAATATGTATTATAGCATTACCACATTAAGACAAGTATATAGCATTTTCTTTTAAAGTTTCACTGTATCCCATAATGCATTCAAATCTTCTGGTAGTTGCCATGGCATTCATGAGTGAGTTGGTAACACTGTTGCTGCTGTGATGCCATTTTGTATATAATAAAAGTAACTGATCTTATTGCTAATACTGAAATATCCTTACACTGCCATTGAATAAGACATGTTCACCAGTGATCTGCATCATTATAACATAGCTTTATTTTACCAAAGGAGGTAGCAGAAAGCAACACATATATTGTTTCCTAAATTCTAACTACTGAGGGATTGTCTCTGCTTAGGAAGTAACACCTACCTTTAATAGCATTATAGTCTCTTATTAATACAACCTCAACTAAAAGTTACTACTGTGTAACCTGTCACAAACACATCTGCCTTCAAATAATAAACAACTCACAGTTAAGTTTCATGTGACATCAGTGCCATGTAGGTATGTGTACATCATAAGAAATTGAATATTTTAGAACAGAAATAGTTTTATTTATAACATAAATGTCCTCTTAAATTCTGTGTGGCAGCATGTACTATATATCTGTGGTGTGTGTGTGTGGGTGTGTATATATATATATATATATATATATATATATATATATATATATATATATATATATATTTATATGTAATGTATTTATATTTTATATATATATATATATATATATATATATATATATATATGTATATGTGCATATGTATGTATATATATATATATATATATATATATATATACACACACACACACACACACACACACACACACACACACACACACACATTTGCAGAAAAAGGTACAGACCAAATGTTTGAGTGAGTGAGATGTATCAGTTGTAACTGTTGCTTCTTTATGTGCACACACATTCCTCAACAGACAAATAAGGTTACCCTGAATTTCCTTGTCTAGAACTTGATAGACTTTATTATGGTCTACACAACCAAAGTACTTATAGTAGTCAATAAAGAAAAATGCAAATATTTTTCTGCTAATCTCTTGCTTTCTCTCTTATAAAACAGATACTGGCAATTTGACATCTGGTGTCTCTAACTCTTCTAAATCTATCCAGTGTATTTCACAGTACTCAGTGTATGTATTACTGAGGTTGGTTTGCAGGATCTTATCCACTACTTTGCTAACATGCAAAACAAGTGCATCTGGTTGATAATATGAACACTCTCTAGTATTAGCCTTCTTGGGAATAGAGTATAAATTTACCTATTTCAGTCCAGTGCCATCTGCCGTATTATCCAAATTACAGAAGATTACCAATGTAAACACATTACTCTTTTCAACAATATTACAGTTTATACTTTTTAATATTCATTATAGATCTGGTAAAATGAAAATTTTTTTGCATTAAGAGTTTATAGCAAGAGTTAGTCAAAATGTTATTTGTATTCAACAATTCAGACTGCATCCTTCTAGAGATCACCTGAATATAAAAGATATGTATTGTATTCTAGTACAACTATTTCCAGAGTTAAGCATTGAATCCTAAAGGTCATCCTTCCTTCCATTACTCTTGCCCCAGTGTCCTTGTGTCTTAAGTAATATAAACATCTTTTCCCTGGATCTTTTACATTTTGATGTCAAGCTTTCACAGTGGCTGCATACCGTTAAACCTTGGGTATTCAGTGTTCACTGTATGTCAGCAACATTGCACCAGTCTGCACAAGAAGCACTCACTATCTGAAGCAGCTAGATACATTTTAAAACTACTGAGTGTGACATATTGAGCCTTATGCCCTGGATATCATAAAGAGGTGTTAGTAATCTTTCCTATGTCATGTCAACTCTGAGGTTGTCATGTGACTGACAGTTTTTTCCCCCTAGATGAGACATGAAGCATCTGGCAGGCAGTCCTCGTCTTGCTGTTCATTTCCTTTCAATCCACAGCAAAATAAGCACCATCTTCATGAATACAATGAATACACTGACCATATGGTCTCAAGTCTCATGCAGAGAGGAAGTGATATCAGATGTGTTGACATGCAAAATCTTTATGTGACACTACCAATGTAAGAAAGAAGTAGATACAGAAACTTAATTCAAGCTTTTGCTATTATCTGCACAGACAGCTGTTAACAACCCTTAAATTTACTGAGTTAAGTCATGTTTTTTAGTGTTATCATTCTTGCAACTGCTTCCAATTTGTTTATTCCAGTAAATGTCAGTCAAAGACATCTGGCCTATTTTTAGTTACGTTATTTTCTTTAAGGGATTATTAGTTGCAAGTTGCCAAGAGTAAGAACTTTCTGCATTCTATAGTGCAAAGAATGTTTCATACATTTTCTGAAATATATTTAGTTATTCACATTTAATATTCCACTTGATGCATGATTCAGTATTTCTGATCGTGCCAGCCTTTGAGACAGCTTCTTTTAAAAGACTGTGCTGTGCTCCGTGATATATATTTTTTGTTTACTGGATGCTAGACTTCTTCCTTTTCAGTTATTTTTGTTTGTCTTATTTTACATGAGAACATTCTGAGCTGATTTTTTTATATCTTTTAGTTTGATGTGTTGATATTTTAACCATGTACTATTTGTCTAGATTTAACATCAATGCTGATGCAAGACAATGTCTAATGTAAAGGAGAAAATGTTCATCCATCAATAATTCATGTGTGATATTTCTGTGCTTTCAGTAATCATTCAGATTTCTACCTCATAAGAAAATGAAACCTTTTAAGTGATGATGGGTGTCTTGCAGTAGCAGTAACGTTTTGAAGCATTTTTACCATATAGCAGCTCCCAGGGCAAAGGATGAAAACTACTTCTTTACTCTGATTTTCTGATACAGGCATGTGTTAAAATGGTTTTATAATGGTGGGAATGAACTGTAAATGTCTGTAAGTTTTCTGGCAATTGACCTTCATCTATTGAGCATCACATTTGTTACAACTGTCGGCAAAGCCATAAAATGAATAACAATCCATTTCTTATTTGCATTGTTTCATTTCTAAAGTACTAAAACTCTCTATATTTTCTTTTCAGAGCACACTTAAATGAGGCCATAGCATTGACTTTCATTAAACTTACATTCCTTTAGCATTGTGTTTTGTTCTTTGTACCTCCTAACCTTAAATACATGTTCACATTTGCTGCTTCAGGAACTTGAGTGAATTTTACATTGGGAATCAGAATGCTGAGGCAGATTTACTGAATGCTGTTTCTATGCAGCTACTACTGCTGCTAGGACTGTGGGAATCATCCCTTCTTTAGCACCGATATTAAAGCTCGTCTTGGTGTTTTGGCAACATTTTGTTGCTTTTCTTTCGGCTTTTCCCAGTTAGGCGTCGTCACAGCGGAACTCTGGTCCACTAATGTTTGGTAGTAGATTTTTACGGTGCTGAGGTGCCAGCTCGAACCCCAACCATCAATGAAGGGATGCCTTTTCACGCATGTCTTTTGAATGCTACTCGACCATGGGGAGGACATGCAGACTCCACACAGAAGGCGCTCCAGCCGAGAATCGAATGGGAGAACCTCTTGTTGTGAGGCGACAACGCTACCGCTGCACCACTGCGGCTTTGTTTTGGCAAAATGTGATTCAATGAAATATTTCCTATTGTGAGAATTGTACAGTCTTGCATGCCTGTCAACCATGTGTGTGATCAGCTACATTTTATCAAATAAACAGCGGTTGTTTACTGTTAAACACATTCTGTGGTGTTTGTAAGTCTTCCTCAGTTCTGCTTTACAATAGTTTATTGTAATTGTCTCTGCAAGGACAGTTGCTGGTTATAATTCAGGGTTTCTTCAGTTTTTAACATTTTTTGGGGTTTGTTTTTGAAAATAGTATTACATCTTATAAATATAGAACTTTTCAGTGATTTTGAAGCCCTTATTGATTTAAAATAGTATTACATTTTTTAAAATACAGTCAGGCATATCTTTCAAAGTTTTTTCAAAACAATAAAAAAAACTTTCCTACCTTGAGAACTGTGCAGTCTTGCACACCTGTTTGTCCACTAAACAGACAGTTATGGGCAGAATTAATTCAGCCTGTGAAGAAACTCTCCTGGAGATCACCAACCTGAGTGAAGAAGTCCTGATAAGCAGCAGCCTTCCTGTCTTCCTCACAGTAATGCACTCAAAGCTCCCAAAATGTTTTGGGATCCATAAACTCAACAGGAATATAGAAGACTCACCCCACAGATCAATGGTGGCTAGTTGGAGATCCATAACTGGACCCATCTGCATATATCTAAAAGTGCAAATCAAACCACTTGCAGAGAACAATAAATCATTCATCCTGGGCTCCATGGACTTCCTCTGAAAGACCAAGGGCATCTTCCTGAACCAAACTCAATACTAGTCACCACTGATGCTGAGGCACTTTATATGGTACTCCCCCACAATTACTGCATCACAGCTATCATAGAGGCTTACATCAAGGAATGGGAAGCATTACCAGGAGAGGCACAGACCATCAACAAGCTACTGAAACTTCTACTCAACAAGAATTATTTCCAGTTTGAAGGACATTACTTCAGACACACCACAGGAATTGCAATGGTGGCAGAAGTGACTCTAAGCATACCTCTCAACAGCTTAATACAAAAAATTTGGACAAAGCCAAGAATAATGGGGAAAATAGAGACAAATTTTAAATATCTTATAAACTTAGAAATATGCTAGAACAAAAAGTTTTGTGTTACTATGCATTTTTGGAAGGATAGGAAGTATGAAACTCAAACACCTGTCATTATTTAGTGAATTCAGTCATCACTGATTAGCCACAAAAATCCAGAAAATTTTATGAGGAACACACCCAAAATATGAGGCAAAAATCTAGACATTCTATAAAAATCTGGACAGTTGAGAGGTATGACCCTGAGCCTAGTAACCACAGCAACAAGCAATGAGTGGAAGACTTTACAGAAACCCCTTCTACTCCTATATGGGCTGCTGCTCACACCAACATGACCTTTCTCAGCTTTATGACTAATCACAGTTATGACTTGATTAACTTTCTGGACCTCAAAATCACCAAACACCTGGACAAAGACCAACTCACCAATGACTTTTACTGGAAACCCACAAGAGTGAATCTGCTATTACACAAAAACAGCATGCATCACCACAGGGCACAAAAGAAAGCCACCAAATCCCAGGGCCTTAGAATTGCCAGGGTTTCTGAAGAATTTGAAGCCTTCTCTGAAAACATCATAAACCTACAAAAGGGTTTCTGGCTAGACGTTACAGTGAATGGCTCATCAAACAAATCCTGGACCCCATAATAGACTGGAAAGATATAATTTACCACACCATGGGATGCTCTTCAAACCACCTACACAGAAAACATAGAAACCTAACCCAACAAAACTACAATGGCCATTGGAACTCCAGCATAACCCTCATGCACTCACTTGACTATGCAGAAATCAAAAAAGCAATTTATATCATCAGTGAAAAGAGAACCCTCAGTAAGATTCTGCCTCCACTACCCAGATTCACCATTAGAAAAGAAGACATTAGGAACTATATGGAAAGCCACCATATCATAGGTTCATAGGTAGGTAGTAGGCTATCTGCCCTAGGGCCCATACAAGCCTAGCCAAAAAATGTACCCTGGCTTTCGCCACACAAGAAAATTATTTTCCTGTGCCCCTATCGAGCAGAGCCACAAAAGTGATCCCCAGGGTCAATTTCCCATTTCCCATCCAATCATCAAGATTTTTCTTGAAGAGTGCTAATGAGGAGCTCTGTTTGACATAGATAGGTAGTCTGTTCCAGAGTATGGGAAGTCTCTGGGACAGGAATCTATCCCTCCAGCATGTTCTGTTTATTGTGGTGACAAGGTTAAGGCCCTAGAGCGTGTAGCTCGGAGGGATTGGGATTTCTTTAAGTGGAGCATGTCCAACAGCTCTGGGTTTGACATAGCTTTGTATGTTAGGCAGAGATCGCCCCTGAGTAGGCGATATGCGATGGAGTAAAGCTGTAGCTTTTTGAGACGGTCTGCATAGGGCATATGTTTGAGGACAGTAATCCTCTTTGTGAGATATTTCTGTGGTCTTTCCAGTTGTTGTAGATATCTTGTGAAGTACATACCAAAAGGGGCATTGTACTCTCATGAGTGATGAGTAGAGGGGAACAATGACCTTTTTTTTTTTCTGGATGAGAATCCTTTTGTGATGAGATGAGCTACATAGAAGGATTTCCTGACCACTGTGGCGATGTGATTATCAAAGGAGAGACTACTGCCCACCTGTGTCTCAAGGACTCATCACATTTTTGGCATTAAGTAGACTACCAGCTATGTGGTAGTTCATGGGTACAGAGTTTTTACCAAAGGGGATGACAATATACTTTTTGGCATTGAGCTTCAGGCCATGGCTTTGACACCAGGTATCTGTCTCATTGAGGCCCTTTTGTAGTTTGTCCACATTGTTAGGAGTTTCGATTATGGCTCCTAGTTTGCAGTCATCTGCAAACTTTGTTAGCCAAAGACCTTCTGTGTTGGCTGCACTTCAGAGAAGTACATACCAAACAGGAGAGGACCCAGGACTGAACCCTGTGGTACTCCACTTGTCACTGGTCTGATGTCGGATTTGGAATCCGCTACTTTCACAGTGTGGGTTCTGTCCATGAGCCAGTTGACAACCCATCTTGTGACATAGGGATTTATACCTAGTTTAGTGAGCTTATCTATAATTCCAGAGTGGGGGATGGTGTCGAAAGCCTTGGCAAGATCTAGATAAGCTGTATGAACCATTTTACCCTGATCTATGGCTTTGGTGACTGCTTCAAAGAAGTCAATCAGGTTTAGGAGACATGATCTGCCTTTTACAAATCCAAACTGTGTAGGGTCCAGAGTTTGGAGATTACCAATGTCTTTGTTTATGAGTTCCATGATGATACGTTCCATGGCCTTGCAGACCAGGCTTGTCAGGCTAATGGGGCGGTAGTTCCCGGGGTCTGTCTTGGCTCCCCCTTTGTGGAGTGGGATAACTGTCGCGGTGCACCATTCAGTGGGTACAAAGCCTGAGGTGAGGCTATGATTGAACATGGCACTTAGGTAGGGTGCCAGTTCATTCTGTAGTTCGTGTAGAACACAGCCTGGGATATTGTCAGGTCCCATGGATGCTGTGTTCTTGGCTTTGGAGAGTGTGTTTTTTACCTGTGCAGCCGTGATTATAGGAACTTTGCATTCTTCAGGTATAGAGATGGGCCCTCTAGGGGGTGAGAGGGGGGTAAAGTTAGCACTGAACCTATCTGCTAGGATGTTGGCAATATCAGTTGGTTCTGTATATTTAGTGCCATTATGCTGTAACTCAGAGCAGATCTGAGTGTTCCCATTTAGATTCTTGACAAAGCTATAGAATGCTTTGTGGTTGTCTTTAGAGTCAGTGGCAATTTTGTTTTTGTAACTAGCTTTGGAGGATTTTATGAGGGATCTCAGCTTCTTACTGAGGTTGACCAGGGAGTTCCTCCAGTCATGGGATTTTACTCTTTTTTTGCAAAAGTTTCTTTCTTCTGTTGCAGAGTTTGTTTATGGCAGAGGTCCACCAGATTAGCTTCCTTTTTTTAGAGGATAACATCTTGGTTCTATTAGGGATAGCATGATCCATACAGTTGTGTAAGTGCTTATAAAGTACATTTATGTAGGATTCAGCAGTCATACCTCTATTGTCCATCTGCATGGGTGTCATGAAGTTTGCCACTTCTGTCTTAAGAAGTGTGAAGTTGGCTTTTGAGAAGTTTTTTACAATGGTTTCCCTAACCGGGGCTGGGGGTGGGATTTGGATGTCTAGGCTGATTAGCTTGTGGTCGGATCTGACCAACGAGGAATTGACCTCTGGTGTGGAACACCGGTTTTCCATGTTGGTAATGACCAGGTCTAGGATATTGCTGCCCCTGGTGGGGGAGTGAATAAGTTGATCCAAGGCATTGAAATTTATGAATTCTAGAAAATGTTGAGCAAAAGAGTTGGTACATGAGTAGTTTTCCCAGTTAATGGTGGGGTAGTTGAAATCGTCCATTATTAGGGTGTTGGGTTGTACCCTAATACTTTCCAGTGTATCAAGAAATGAGGAGTGTGAATCCTGGGGCATGGTAGGGGGTCTGTAGCAAGCTACAATTTGGATTGCGGTCTTGCCCAGAGTTAGTTGCACTTGGATAATCTCGGACGCATTATGCTATGCAACTAGCCTGGAGGTGTGGATATCCTTAATGAATATGGACACGCCTCCACCTTTAGTGCTTCTTTCTGGGTTAGGTGGCCAAAAGGTGTGGTATGAATTGAAGCCTGGTAATGCAGGGGTGCTCTCTGGTGCTTTGAATCAGGTCTCTGTCACTGCACAGATGTCAATGTTCTCCATTTTAAGGAGTGCCTCGAGTGAGTGCATTTTGAGGTTTAGACTTCTAGCATTGAGTAGCATTACCCTCAGATTTTGCTTGCTTGTACCTTTTACAGTGGTGAATTTGTCATTTGAACCTTGCCTAAAAAAGGCACTATAGGGGTTGCAAGAGTCTTAGCCAGTATCCGGAATCCTAAGGGCGACAGGTGCAGGCCATCTCTGACAAAGCATCGTGGACTGTCAATCATGTCGTCCCAGGCAGACAAATACTGGTTCCCCTTAGAATGACACCAGAAGCTTAGCCAATTGTTGAAGTCAATCATTTTGTCCTTGTACTGTGATATCATTCTGGGTGATGGCAGGATGCTACTCAGTGTTAGGGTCATACCTGCCTGGGATACAAGATTGGAGAGCTCCTCCATGTCTTTTTTCATGTAGTCCAGGGAGGTACATCTCATGTCATTCACACAAACATGGACAATGACAGTGTCATATTTGTACTTATTGTGGAGTGACCTGAGTGCATGCGTTATGTGGCGGATCCTGGCACCTGACAGGCAGCTGACAGTACCTTTCTCCTTGTTTGGTCTAGTGAGTGGAACATCAGTGTGCCTGACTATAGAGTCACATATGACTAGAGTGTTGGGTACGTTGTTATGCCTTATGGGCTGTGGCTGAGTGGCACACTGAGTTTGTGGGCTATGTGTCATTTGGGTTGTGTTGGGGTTTGGAGTTTGCTTGCATTTATGCTTTGGATGTCCCTGATGCTTGGGAAGGTTTTTATTGAGAGCCTACGCGAATGTAGGTGTGTGTTTTGTGTTTCTATGTATGTGTTTTGGTGGTGTAGGTTTTGAGGGACTATGTGATGAGTGTGGTGCGGTGCAAGTGTTTACCTTCTCCTCTTGACTGTCTAGTCCAGTCTTGGGTGAAGAGAGCTTTGCTTCCATTTTGACTATATAAGTGCATCTCTCACAGGTTGTAGTGTTGGGTGGTAGGAGGAGAGGGGTGTCTGTGTACATGAGGCAATTGCTGCATTGCCCCAAGATGCCCAGATTCATCAGGTAGACAGGAGAATTCACTGGGAGCTGACCCTTAGACATGCCTGGATAAGTGCTTATTTATTAAGTACTAAAAATTGCTTTCCACTAGACAAGTGAGGAAAGTTGAGTGCTGTAGTAATTTGCAGCTTATGTAGTGCTTACAATGAGTTCTGAACAAGTGCTGAGATCAAAGAAACAGATTTGAGTGCTGAAACTAGAAAACTGGCTAGTTATTAGAAAAAAAACTAAGCTAGAAGGCTTCCCTCCAACACAGAAGGGCTTGGGGGCTCAGAAGCCTACAAATAGTCTATACCACTTAACAGGAAAGGCAGGAAACAAGCTTAATTATTTTTTTTTCTGTTTCCCAGATGCTCTCTTTGTACACAGTAGGAGTGCCTGAAATCAGAATATGATCTCACTGCACTCAGTTGAGTGAGCAAATGAGATGGGCCCAGAAGGAGTATCCAAACACAAATTTACAAGAGGGGCAGGCAGTTTCAAGGCCACTAAGATTAACACCAAAACAAAAACAGGGAGGGCGAGTGGGACTAACTGAAGAGCAGAATCAAAACTTCCAGTTCAGTTAATATTCCTGCAACACAGTTAAATCAATTTAAATACTGTATTTTTTTTAAAAAAAGTGCAGATAAAGGTACTTAAATTCTCTTATACGTCCAGTTGAATACAGTTAGTTCTTAGCCGGCCAAAGCTGAGGTTTTTAAGCAGAAAATATTTCACACTGTACCACTTAAATAGGCAAGGACAGGAAATCAAAGAATGTGGCTACCCCCACACCTGCAATTACTAGCAAATAATAAAATTCAGCAAGCACTGACTAACTTCCAGTTCAGTTAATATTCCTGCAACACAGTTAAATCAATTTAAATACTGTATTTTTTGAAAAAATGTGCAGATAACGGTACTTAAATTCTCTTATACGTCCAGTTGAATACAACTAGTTCTTAGCCAGCCAAAGCTGAGGTTTTTAAGCAGAAAATATTTCACACTGTACCACTTAAATAGGTAAGGACAGGAAATCAAAGAATGTGGCTACCCCCACACCTACAATTACTAGCAAGTAATAAAATTCAGCAAGCACTGACTAACTTCCAGTTCAGTTAATATTCCTGCAACACAGTTAAATCAATTTAAATACTGTATTTTTTGAAAAAAAGTGCAGATAAAGGTACTTAAATTATCTTATACGTCCAGTTGAATACAGCTAGTTCTTTGCCGGCCAAAGCTGAGGTTTTTAAGCAGAAAATATTTCACACTGTACCACTTAAATAGGCAAGGACAGGAAATCAAAGAATGTGGCTACCCCCACACCTACAATTACTAGCAAATAATAAAATTCAGCAAGCACTGACTAACTTCATAAAAGATAACCCTCAGTGGAAAGGCAACTACACATGCAGCTCCCTCCAGACTGTAATTATTGCAAATATATGAGCAATAAATCGAACTGCATATGCCCCAGCAAAAAAAAAAAAAAAAAAAAAAAAAAAATCACATGGTTTATAGAGCACAATATAATCACTGTGACACATTTTACATTGGAAAGACCATAAACAAACTGAAGACCAGGGTAACCTACCACTACACAGACATCTGGCAAGGGAAAATGACTATTTGCCAAACATACAAAACAATCTGGAGGGCACTGTACTTTTAAATTCCACATCATAAATAGAATCTACCACAGCTCATGTTTGTTAACAAAAATGACAAATTAGAGAAGAAAGAACTGCAATGGCAGGTAAGACTTTTAGCTGGAAAAAAAACTGAATTTTAACACCTTTTCAATCAACTGCATACTTAATCTAAGGAAACTTGATGACTATATATTTTATTAAAGGAACCATCATCTATGGACCCCCCAAATCAATGGACAAACAATGAGACTCCCTTTCACGTATGTAAGTTTTTTTTTTTGAAAGATATATGCCTGACTGTAGTTTATTGATAAGGGGTGAAAGGTACTGTATTTATAAGATGTAATACTATTTTCTAAAAAAAAATTAAAACAATGAGCAAACCCTGAATTATAACCATCAACTAACCTTGCACAGTAAATTACAGTAAATTATTTTAAGGCAGATCTAAGGAATACTTACAAAAGTGAAGTAGAATATGTTTAACAGTATAGCAAACACGGCATAGCATTTTACTAGGGTCATAATCAAATATAAATTATAATAAAATGCAACCCTTGATCACATTGGAAGAATGATCATTTCAGGCACAAATCAGACTAAGTGTGGAAACATATAAGCTCTCATGTGTTAACATTTGGACTGTAAATGGTTAAATGAATAACTGTGATAGGGACTTAGAGTGGACTCATCCAAACTCCACCTCCCATGGATCCCCACCTCCAGTCAACTGGAGGACAGTCCTCAACAGATGGATCTGCCTAGTAATATACCCCTTTCAAAACAAATATAAACCCAGCAATTGTATGACTCTAACATTAACACAAAGCAGTACTCATCTGCCTGTAAGGAGAATAATATCAGTAGAAAAAAGGATTTTATTTAATTGAACAATGCCTGAGATTTATTCTTCAAAAAGAACTTTGCCACAAGTTGATAACCATACTTTAATTCTAAAGTTTTACAGATTGCAGTAGGCCAGAATCAAGATCACCAACCCAGAACACTCGATTCTCGGCTAGAGTGCCTTCTGTGTGGAGTCTGCATGTCCTCCCCGCAGTCGAGTGGCGTTCAAAAGACATGCGTAGAATGGGCATGCCTTTGTTAGGTTGAGCATTGAGCTGGCACCTCTGCACCCATAAAAAATTGACTGCCAATCATTAGCAGACTAGAGTTCTGCTGTGGCAACCCCTAACCAGGAAAATCCACTTTTAAATGTCGAAATTCCGAAATCTCGACTTTTAAATAAATGTACCCAAAACATTGAGATTTCATAATCTCAACATTTAAAAGTGGGTTAAAAAACAAAAATAAAGTAAAATAAACTGTTTGCAGGAAGCAAGCCCCCCTGCACCCCCCACACCCCCCCTTCTTAAATATTCCAACTCCGGCATCGCACGACAGTGAAGAGAATGGTAAGTGCAACATGAGCATTACCATTCTCTTCACTGTACAGCAATCTTGGAGTTGGTAAATTTAAGTAGGGGGGGGGGGCTTGCCCTCCTGCAAACACTTTATTTCAAATCTCTCTCTCTTTTTTTTAACCCACTTTTCCATGTTGAGATTCTGAAATTTTGATGTCTTGGGTACATTTTGGAAAGTCGAGATTTTGGAATTTCAACATTTAAAAGTGGACCCATAGACATATATATAACACACGGGTCTATCTGACAACGTCGACAGCTTAGAACACCGATAATGAGAACACCAATGCCAGAAGATCGACAAGTGAGAAGACCAATGGATGAAAACACAGATGCTGAGAACACCGACATGGGAAAAGGCTGTGTAAGTATGCGGTAGTGACAGTCGTTAGGGTGCGAGTAAGGTAAGTGTGCGATACTGATGGTCTGTAGGGATAGGGGTGGGTTAAGTGAGTTAGGGTTAAGGCGCGGGTTAGGTAAGTGTGCGGTAGTGATAGTCTTTTGGTTAGGGGCGGGTTAAGTGAGTTAGGGTTAGGGCGCGGGTTAGGTAAGTGTGTGGTAGTGATAGTCTTTGGGTTAGGGGCGGGTTAAGTGAGTTAGGTTAGGGCGCGGGTTAGGTGAGTGTGCGATAGTGACGGACCTTAGGGTTAGGGTTTGGGTTAAGGTTGTAGATAGTTGTGTATGTGAGGTTTAGTGTGGGTTTGTAAGGATTTTGGTGTGCTTGTGTTGTGTGTGTGCTTTTTGGACAGGGGATTTGTTTTGTTTGTTGATTGTCGATATTATGGTGTGTCGGGCATGTGAGGTTTTGTGTTTGTGAACTGTCGGTTATGTGGTGTGGGTGATTTCGTTGTCGGTGTTGTGATGTGTCGGTGTTGTCAGGTAGACCCATACACATATATATATATATATATATATATATATATATATATACATATATATATATATATATATATATATAAAACTGTATAAATACTTTGGGTGCTGTGGTGGTCTTTTTCCCCACATTGTAGGGTACAGGGGCCTTACCTCTGCAAAACAGATGTTCAAAGGGAAACAACAGCGATGTCTGATATTCAGCCTTCTACTGCATTTTCTGCTGGGGAGGTTCAGCACACTGGCGCTCAGTGTTGCAACTGTCAACATTTCAATAGAGACCCTTACAAAACACAACTTTTAGTTTCAATGAACATTAACACTGCTTTTAATTCCAATGAATATTAGTTGCTTTACACATTTCCATAGCTTGCACTGCACATTCTCCTAAAATAATTTTTATTTCCAACATATGTTCTTTTATTACATCTAAACAATATTTTATTATTTAATGTGATATGGTTTTACGTTAATTCTATTTTTCTTCTGTACCAATTTATATTTCCTAATTCTTTCAAAAATTAGAAATATCTCACCTCAATAAAATCTGCAGGATGAAAGTAGTCATTCAATTTTTCAAATGAGGGAATACATGGGATAGAGCAAATATGTCTAAAAGCAGATGATTTTAGAAAGGATGTTTCTACAAATGAAATCTCACTTGCAAAGTGCATACGGAGTAAAAATATTTTTTTTACGGGTGTGTAGCTTCATAAGAAGAAGGAATAGGAACAATTAAGAAAGCTAGCCTGCATTTGTCCACAAATGAAAGCAGGTTTATACACAGTTCTGCTAGATGGCATTTATTTATAAATACATTCTGACTAAATTAATAGCTTGATAAATTACTAATTACTCAACACAAATGCATATAATGGAATTCATTTTCATGAGTCAACAGGAAGTACTCATCAACACCAGTAATTAAAGTGCATTTCTCAAACATGTTTGATTTTCAATTAATTTTTTGTTCACTCTCTTAACGTTAAAGTTTCAAGTGATTTTGCAAAAAAAAAAAAAAAAAAAATGAAGATTGTAATATGTTGTTTGATTTTTTTTTAATTTCATTGTTTATTCATGTTCTTCTCTATAACCACACCTACAAAAATGATGTTCTGGTACATATTGGGAAATTATGAATTTGCAGCAATAAATAATTTTACGTAAGTAACAACTTACTTTCTAGACTATGCAGCTTTTGACTTACTTGGATTCATTGCTATATTATCACATTAATGTTTAATGTAAGATACTGCACCTGCAAGGCGTAGTTGTCCTGGCCCATTTCAATAAGCACACAACACCGAATAACATTTGATGACCTTCATTAAACTTCCATAAACATGAGTTAACCAATAATTATAAATTTCAACCAAAACAATGACATGAATGATAATAACATCCATGAAAGAAAACATAAAATAACCATAAGGGCAGTGTAACCACTCACCCTTGATAAGCCACGTCTCCCACTTGCTCACTTATTTTTGCAATGTCAAGGCAGCGTTACCCCGCTCACCTTTGATTTATTGAATTACACCACAATCCAAATAAGCAGCTCTGCTTGCTTATTAACTTATCCAACACAGCAACCACTCACTTTCCTACCCAACGTATTGAACTGCACATCCAACACCAGAGCGGGAACAGAAGAGGGCAAGCCTGCCCTTCTTCTCCGCCCAACAGCCTGAATAGGCTGTTGCCTATCTCTCTGACCAAACTTCCAGCAGTCTAACCACCATTAAGGCAGTAGGTCAAACATCATTCAGTGTACCCCTCCTTAACCAAGCTGGATCCAAATCATTACCTCCTAACCCTATACATACTAACGTAAACAGCCAGTACCTAACAACCGAAAACAAACCACTGACCCTCACCTATGCTAAGATAGCAAACCATAACCTCATCATATATCATAATTACTGCCATAATGTAATTAAACCATACCACCCGTCCACAGGAAGCCTCGCAATGATACCAAGAGCCTTACCATCCACTGGACCCACTACTAAACCCACTGCCACTGAAACCATGCCGAGGAAAATGCATGCCACCATGCCACATTGCAACCCCATAGTACCACCCAAGAAAACTGTCCAATGAATGTAACACCTCTCTTAAATCACTTCTAAATACTATTTAATAAAATGCTACCATCACACCAGCTACCCATTATAAACACTAAGAGACTTAAACCACCATCATGGCCGGTAGCAGTACGACCACAAAAACACCACCATCATGGCCAGTATCACCAACAATATCCCAAGCCAAGCAAAACTAACCAACATAACATACCAAACTATAGAATGTCCAATGCCAACATACCACTTAATGTCCATGACACACTATTACCATCCAGAATATAGTGAATGAACCCAGCCCAGTCTATCCTGAAACTGCAGTAACTCAAAGCTAAATCCTCCCATCAACCCCCCCCCCCCATCTAGCTGACAAGCCTAACTGATGCAATGCAACTCGCTAATCCTCAACCCCTGATGTCTGCAATAATATCTGACTCATTCGAAGAAGACTCCTGCTACCCATAAAACAGTGTAACATTCCACACTGATGCTCCCCATACAAGATCAAATGAAAACAAGACATTACCTTGTGCCTGCAGGGAAGAAAACACAACAAGTCAACAACCCCATATTCGCTGCACTGCTGGCAAACCGTGACTTCCTGCCATACCGCTCCATCAGCGGAAACCCTCCTCAGGTTCTTCTCTCACCTGTCAAGTCCACATTTCTTCAGTCTCCCAAGTAAATAATAACTCTGCATGTCCCAATCTTCAGCCAGAGTGATCTGTAAAATAAAAGACTGTAAATACTCCACAGGCACATAAAACAAATTTTTAAAGACCATTATACACCCCTGAAGGCATGTCTCATTTATCAACTGCATAAAATGCAGACATTACCAACACCCCTGAAAATTAAATGTCCTACCAAAGATCCCATCAAATTATTTCCCAATCCCCTTCGTAACAGAACAACAGATACCCCTGCAAAATGAAACAAGGTCTTATGTTACAGCTAGAATTATCAGTCTTCTACCAACACGGGAGGTCTCACGAAATTAATGACTAGACCAAGGAAAATTACAACTGGCCACTTACAAAAAAACAGAGATAAAATCTACCCCTACAGCTCCACCAGGGTCTATATTATAACATCAAAAGTTCATTATTTTGAATGTTCTAGCATCAAACCCGATTCAGCGAACGCTGACGACATCGAACATTCAGAACAGCAAATTTTTTCCTAGGGAAAAGATTCGCTGTTCCAAAACACATACACACACCAAACAAACAGCAATCCACACACATATACCCACAATCTTGCAGCTAACCCTACACTAAACTGTCCAAACACCACTAGCTATCCACTTACCTTAATCCAAACCCTAACACTAAGGTCCGTCACTATTGCACACTCACCTCACCTGCACCCTAACCCTAACTCACCTAACCCTCACGTCCATACAATTGCACACATACCTCCCTCGCACCCTAACCCTAACTCACCTAACCCACGCCCAATTGCACACTTGCCTGAACCCGACCTGTAACTTCCCACCACAATGCTGAAAATAGCGAAACGACAAACGGACAACCGAATTCTTTCCCTAGGAAAAAAATCAGTTATCTGTCGTTTCGCTATTTTCAGTGTTCTCTGAATAGAGTTTGATTTTAGAACTTTCAAAATAATGAACTTTCGACATTCTAATATAGACCCGCTCCACCTATATGCCCTTTTGACAAGGACAACATTCACCCTAGCCATTTTAACAAAGAGCAACATGCACTGCACTCTGGATTGTGAAACTCACTTACCTAAATATGGCTAGGTTATGAAAAACCTTAGACCATAAGACTGGAAACTACTTCCAAGAGCAGAATAATAAACTTATCATACTGTGTACCACACCTCACCCAGTATTCCTTCCACAGCCTACCCTATCTTCCCCATGAAATGCAGGACTCCACAAGTTTAAAAGCCTTAATCTACCGCTTGTTCTCTGCCTCGCCCTTAAACAAAAGCTATGCCTTGCTTATGCCTTCTAACGTCCCAGACAAAAACAAATCACCCAGTTCCAGAAATAGCCTGAAAGCACCTGCATACCTACAATACTTTCTGAAACCCGATCTACAAATAACTGAGTAGAGTAGGATCACCTGCGACCTCATTGTATGCCACTCCAGCCACCAGAATATCCACTCAGCAGAATCCATTACCTTACAGCTCTGCTTCTTTCAGGCCACTGACCTCTTCCCACCTATGACCTCACAGCGTGTAGCTCAAGCATTCAAAACCCCTCTGCAATGACATCCATCACCTAAAAGGAACCCCTTCCTTCAGACCTCAAGCTGATACAACTGTCTTGTCAACCTTTGTGACCTTCCTGCATAGCATATCAATCACGCAATGACCTAAATAGCTTTTATTTCTTTTTTTATTTCCCCCTTCTCTCCCCTCTTTTCTTTGTCTGCCAATATTGCCACGAGAGGAGAACAACAACAGTGCTCCTCTAAGGTATTCTGCACCCCGAGGAATCACAAAGCGTGCCACCCCACCAACCTGCCTCAATACTGTAATGAAGAAATAAGGCCTTCTCAAGCATAAACACCCATCCAGAAATGAATGCAACCACGGGTTTGCAATGGCACGAGCATACCCAACAACTGATGGAGAAGAGGGTGAGGAAGGAGGCAAAAATAGAAAATGATTTTAATATTTTGTTTTAAAACTTAAAAGTTACTAGAATAATATAAAGTCTCGAAACTGAAATTTATTTAATATTATCCAAATGACTTCAGTCCTCAATAATTCCCCAGAAACTACAAATTTTATGAAGGATCGACCAGCATTCCCTCTAAACTCCCACATTCTACGGCCACGGTGAGAAAGAGAAAACACATCAAAGACTCCAAGAAAGCCCACAAAAGTAACACTTCCCCATAACTTCCCTAACTACCCAATTGAGACACGAGAATATTAATACATTAACTGCAGCATATGTGCACAATGCATTTCCATGCTTATGAATCTGGCCCATAAGTTGACCAACAAACGAAAATGTATTCCCCTCCTCAAACTCTAAATGTATGACCCGTTGACTCCTGAAATCCTTACATTCTTTATGTGTCACCAATTGTCAAACAGTAATTTTCTAACTTCAGTCTGTAATTATCTGCCCCTAATTTGGCCAAATCACAGTGTTATGA
Source organism: Protopterus annectens (assembly GCF_019279795.1). Classification (NCBI taxonomy): domain Eukaryota; kingdom Metazoa; phylum Chordata; order Ceratodontiformes; family Protopteridae; genus Protopterus; species Protopterus annectens. Next base: position 1,053,348,438 of record NC_056744.1, on the reverse strand, counting down.
CAATGAACCAAGCTACAATGCAAAACATTGCTCCTGTTAACTCAGAACAGATGTGACAGCAGCCCTTGGAAAGGGCAGGAAATCTGAAACTGCCATGACTGACCTCTTTTTTTTTTTTTTTTTTTTTTTTTTTTTATATACCTCTCAACCTCAAGAAATCTGGATACAGCCATGAATAAAACTGGACAAAGGCCCAAAACTAGGGACAATTTAAACATTGCCCTTAAACTTCAAAAGTGTAAAGAATAACAGTTTGTGCATTAGTATAACTTGTCCACACACTCTATGCAGGTGGATGCCCCCTTTGCTTTATTAGACATCATGGAACATCACAATACCACAAACTGTGAAACCCAAGGGTTCTACCCTCCAGGTCATTGCAAAGTTAGTACAAAGCTCCCTCACCAAATTATTTCTCTATTTTTTTTATTGTCTGTACATGCCCTAGTGTGAGGTGAAAGGGCCGGCACTGACTTAGCTCCACTTTGAGCATGCGCGGAGCTAACCGTGCCCTAACTCACTCAAAAAACCTGCGAGAAACCACCACCAGTCACTGCTGAGGAAATTAGCCCGAGCATGGTACAATAACTTCCCCAAAAAGAAACCACTACCTTTCCGTTCACCTCTCAATCATACAGCAAACACCATGTCCAACAAAACACTACATACCAGCAGCAGAGACATGAGGCCGCCCCCTGTATCTGAAGGCAAACATCCAATCACTGGTCCAATCCCCTCCTGACCTGAGACACTATAACGCTGATTCGCTGAACTATAGCCATTACTTGTATTCCCAGTGTCGGTACAGCAGAGTAAGCCAACCAAGCCTAATATTCCTGAAAATCAGATGAATAAATGGGAATGCTCACAGTAATAGCTGCTTTGTAAACCTGATTTGAAAGAAGGACCCAAAGCCAGTCATCCTCCAAATGGCAAACCTCAGATCATCAAAATTATCCACCACAACTTCCATACAGAACCGATCAAACACCAGCCAAAACATGAACCCCCCTCACAACTCCGACATTCGAGAGATATGAGAAATGATGCCCCACCAAGGTGTAATGGCACAATCACCCCTGACAAAAGCCAGACTTGGTCTTCCCATCTCCAGGCACTGAACCACCTGCAAGCATCCTGCCACAGCCTGCATGCAAACACCACCACCACAACCTAGAAAGTTGTTAGAATAACAGACCCTGCATTATCATGAATCCTCTGAAGGGCATGAAGTCTGAAACTCAGCTGTCTGTCACCATTTTCCAGCCTCAATCTCCTATTATCTGCCACAAATCCACCAGAAAACCACAACTCCATGAAAAACAGACCAAAACACGAGGCAACAACACACCTGCCCAGCATGCCAGCCATGCAGGGCGCCTCACCACCCCACCATCCCCCGTGCATTAGACTACCTCAGAAACCACACATAATGAGGAGGACCCAGAAAACTGAGCAAGCTACAAATCAAGACCAAAAATGGGGGACACTCCCAAACACATGAACATCCGAGGATCTGACCTCCAACGGCCAAGATCCCTCTAGACACAACCAGCTGAGCGCAATCCACCACCCAAAAACCTACACAACCCAAAACCAAGCCACGACCAAACCAAAGAAACCTCATTGCAACCATCCAACCTCCAAAAACAACTCCAATAACCAACCAAAATCCCTGGTCTGCCCTCTCACAGCTCAATCTCTCCTCCTTTTCGCCTTTTTTTTTTTTTTTTTAAACAAACAAACACAGAATGTATCAGCTGGTTTCCCTGAAACCAATGACCAAACTGCTCAAAAGCATCCCAACACAGCACAAGCCAATGACCCACCATGGTACTGCATATGCGCAGCAACAAGAATAGAATACCATCAGCTACACCTAAGTCTGCAAAACAGTTCTGTCAGCTCTATGATGAAAGCTGGCCCTGTTACATGGCCATTAAAGCAAATGCTACTCACCCAGCTGCTGTTGACAGCCCAACACCTCCAACAAATTAAACCCTATCTAAAGCCAACTATGGCAGCCACCTAATAAGGATCACCCAAATACCATGTCCCAGCCCAGCCGACAAGTGAAAAACATCCAGCTCCAGCCATACAAAACAGCTGAAAACCACCGCAGTATTACGATTCAAGCCAAACAACTCACCAGAAACCCCTATGTAAACCAGCACCAGAATGAAAGAAAAATACCTGTGTTCTGATAATCAAAATCTGCTGAACTAGCACAGCAAGTACAATATCAGATTAATCAACAATCATATTTAATTATGCCAACATATTATATTATAGCTCTCATGTACTGCACGTAGTCTTCCAAATGCATGATGTATTATATTCACCCCCCTGACTAGCTATGCAGACCTATGGAGTGATTAGTAATACCCTGTGTAGGGAAAAAAAAAAAAAACATAACTAATACATTTACACCAATTTCTTACCTATGTTTACACCAACTTCTTACCTATGTTTACACCAACTTCTTACCATTATTCCTTCCAAGGCCTAGCTGCTACACAATACATACCGGTCATCTAGGATATGATCCTGCCTTAGCAAGTTCATGCCAAAAATGTTACTCCTACCTCAGTTACACTTGACAAAACCCTCTAAGCCCCTCTTTATCCTTGCCTCATTTCCTCCTAGACATCCCTCCATCCCATTTAACCTTACCCTCCCCTTACTCTCTTCATTCCTGCTAATCTATTATCTAACCCCACTTGAAGATGTCCCAGGACAAAATGGTCTGTTCCAAACTTATTTAACAAATTGTCTTTTTAGGAAGAAAGGAAGGAGCATCTGCTTGATGCATATAGAAGAGAAAAGCAATGGATCATACATTAATTTTAGGTAATGAAGAATTGCAGGTTTCTTCTTAAGATATCCCAGTAGGAGTCTTCAGATCAACAAAATTTTAGGGGGCTGTCAAAATAATATGTAAAAATAACACACTTTTTGAACCAAAAAAATTGTTTAATTAGTTTTTGCAAATAATTATGAAATGTTTGTTACCTTACACTTGCTTTAGAATGTTACCAATACACCAAAAAACAAACAAAAAACAGTAAAAGATGCAACAGCATAATGGTTTTAACATTTTTAACATTTATTATGCTGCAGTAGCGTTGTCGCCTCACAGTAAGACGCTGTCCGGTTCGATTCTCAGCTAGAGCGTCTTCTGCATGTAGACATGCGTGAATGGGCGTACCTTCGTTGAAGGTTGTGCGTCAGGCCTGGCAAGCTGGTATGTAAAAATCAACTGCCAATCATTAGCGGACAAGAGTTCCGCTGTGACGACCCCTAACCGGGAAAAGCCGAAAGACACAAACAAATTACCAAAAGATAAAAATGTCAGATTTCAGTGGGGAATATTTTCTTTGCAATTTGATTAAAATCAAACAATGCAAAAACATATTATACAAGGTTTTTATTATACTTTTGCTGATTCTGAAGCAATTGTGAAAAAAAAATGAAACTGTACCTCAGTATTAACAAAGAGTGATTATGTTATTAAATAGTTAACAGCAGAACAGAGCTTTAATGACCATGATGGAAAATCTTTAAAATTATGTCACATTATTTCAACACTGTACGTCTTTGACCATTGTTGCTAAACAAATTTAAATGCTTATGTTTTCTTTTAACATTATTCTTAATAATTTCATTTAGAATATGTGATTTGATATCTGCTATTTTTCATTATGAAATGAGCTAACTGTACATCGCCGCTCTGATTGGAGAATGAATGTTAGAGAGCAGGATGACAGTGTACAGGTAATGTCCACTTAGAAACAAATCCACAACTTTATGGGAGTATATTAAGCTGCAATGGAGCTTGGACTGAAAGAAAGCAAATGATCGCCATTATTTCACATTCACTAAGCAGTGGTTTTGCTGTTTAGTGAGTGCAAAATTAAAACAAATGGATAAAAAAAATAGAAAAGGCTATGTGTGAGCTTATATTTCTGTAAGCATATGTTAGTTTATGGGTACTTTCATCCTACCAGTGGTGAAGAGGAACCCTCCAAAGACCCTGTGCACTACTTACAAAGGAACATGCACCCTGGCATTATTGCTTGTTTATACCATTTTGAATAAACTCTTGATTTTTCAGAATATTGGAGAAAATTGAGATTTTCAATCTGCTGTAACAACACCAACCACTGAAATTTGCATTAAAAGATTTGAAAAATATTTTTTCTTTCTCTGAAGCTAGCAAGTTCCATAGAGAATAACACTTTCTGTTTGTTTGTTTGCTTGTAGTGAACCCATCATTCTTTATGTCAAGGAAAGGCAATGCTTAAAAAAATAAATACATTTGATATATAATTGTTAGTGCTAAACATGACTAATTCATTACATGTGATTTGCAGAGTAAAATTCAGTTTTGACCTTTCATCAAATATTACATCATCCATTATAAATCTTACTGCCTATATGAGACTACATTAAAATGAATGATTATTATTAAACTATACTAGCAACACAATGTATCCATTATACAATGAATAACTAATTAATATGTGATATAGCTCATTCTTTTTATGTTCAGATTTGGGCAATTAAAAACAAAAGTCAAATGGCCAAAAGACTCCAGCACAAACACTAATTTATGAAATATGTTCAACTAGCTAATTTCTCACATAAAATTAAGCATAGTATGAATATAGCTATCATTCAATGGCTTATATATAAATTTTATTAAATTTGTCTTGCAAAATCAGATCCAAACTTATAACTTGCTATTTTCTATCCACATATCTAACTGCTCAGCATTCATTATCCCATAAATATTAAATAAAACAATCTCATGCATACCTAGCACCATTTCTTTCCATAATCCTATATAAAACTCCATCTTTCTTGACAATATATTCAGTGCTGGACTGACCACTGGGTTGTAATCACCACAGACCACTCCTCTGCACTGTCACTACTTAACTCTCTAAAACAGCGAAAAAAACAGATAGAAAATTAGTCAACTCTAGCTCCAGTTTCTGAACCAGCACTTATATGGCCCTACTGGCAGAAGCTCTCATCCCACCTAATAACAATGAGATCACCATACTTCCAGAACATCTAAACCTACTCACAAAAAAAAAAAAAAAACTCAGTCAATTATACTTTCAGAATTTTCTGCATTCATTAATTGTAAAATGTCTTTTTGAAAGCTTCCCTTCCCTCTTTTAAATGTGATTGTCACCACCTAAGAATTATTCACCTCTTACTACTAGACCCTTCAGTATCACTGATGCAAGTTAAAGTATGACACAATCACAAACTTTCTACCCAATGAAAGGGATATAATAACCTGTACTAAAGCACATATGGGCAGCAAGTACAGTGGATATAAAAAGTTTACGCACCCCTGTTAAAATCCCAGGTTTTTGTGACATAAAAAAATGAGACCACAATAAATCATTTCAAAACGTTTCCCACATTTAATGTGACCTATGACGTGTACAAACCAATTGGAAAACAAACAAATTTGTTAGGGGAAAAAATATAAAAAAATAAAAAACATGCAATAAGCTGGTTGTATAAGTCTGTACACTCTTAAACTAATACTTTGTTGAAGCACCTTTTGATTTAAAAAAAAACAAAAAAAACACTTCTCGGACCACAGCCAGATGAGAACCACAAATGTGGATGACACTTTATTCACAAAACCACACGACTAAGCGCTTTCACCATTGAATAATGGCATCATCAGAGTCAACGTTACCAACCCTAACAACCATTAAATAATATACCTAAACCAATAGCACATTAATTAGTGATTAGATAATAACTTAATTGTAATTAGCTAATACATGACCAATGAGCCCCAAACTTGACTAAAAACTCACTTTAACAATAAAAAACACACCACATCACTTTAAAAACAATAACAATGACAATTTTGTTAAACACTTAAAATACATTCAAACAATATAAGATTTTTGCTTTAAGGCTGTCTTTAGCGAAATATAGTCATTGAGCCCAGGTTGCCTCATTGCATTTAACCTAAGCTGCCATTCAGTTTCAAGACAAGCTACTTTGTTACTTACATCCCCCCCTACGCCAGTGAACACTCGATCAATAATAAAAAATATATACTTTTTGAAATTTACACATTTGACAGAATGTGTAAACAGGGCATTATGTACATCTTTATTTTTAATAGACCTAATATGCTACATCACCGTGTCCCTTAACCTACGGGTAGTCAAACCCACATAAAATGCATCACATGAAGTGCAAGATGCCACATACACTAAATTCCTACTATTACAATTACACAATCCTGGACATGCCAAAGTACGCTTAAATCCTGGAACACATAAATATGCCCCTTCCACAATAAATCTACATGCACTACACATCCCACATTTGCCCATCCAGGACTTCGATGTTTTTCCAACTTTTTCAAACATACTTTTCAAATTAACTCCCTTTGAAAAAACAATTCTAGGCTCATTTCCTACAATAGCTTTTACATCAGCCCCCAAACATTCATTCCATGCGTATCTCACCACAGAACACATCTCAGAAGCCTTTTCACTATATTTTAAAACAAATACAGGACCACCTTCTTTAAACTCATCATTGACTTTACTATTACCCTTATCTATTGAAGAACTTTCATCATCAAGTACACCATGCCTCAAAATAGGGGTATAAACTGTCCGCCTCTTTTTGTATACTTCTTTTTTAATGTTCAACAAAAGCTTCAGAGGGTAACCTCGGTCTAACAACATTCCTATTAATTTATACATTTCTTGTTTGAAAGTCTTCTCATTACTAACCAGCCTTGAAATTCTGACCATTTGGCCTTTCACCACCCCTTTTCTCTGATGAAAGGGGTGACAACTATCAAAATGAAGCAATGAATTTGAATAATTTTCCTTCCTAAAAATGGTGCTAGTCAACTCACCCCCACTTTTTTCAATAGTGATATCCAAATAATCAATTCTTTCTTTATTCCAAACATAGGTAAATTTTAAAAAACTTGTAGTGCCATTTAAATACTCTACAAAATCAATAGCCTCGCTCTCATTCCCTTCCCAAATAATCAGTAAATCATCTAAAAACCTGTTGTATAACACAATTTTAGAAGAAAATTCTGGTGGAAACACAGACGCCTTCTCCCATGCCAGCAAGACAAGATTGGCAAAAATTGGGGCGCATTTAGCGTCCATCGCCACCCCTGAACTTTGTTGAAAAAATTCACCTTCAAACTTCATAAAATTATTACGAAGAACAATCTCCATTAAATCAAATAACAAATTTAATCTGTCTTTGTCCACAGTACCACTAGCGTTCAAACTCTCATAAAACATATCAAGGCCCTCTTTGTGTGGAATTACTGAGAAGAGATTAATTACATCAATCGTAAGAAAACTAAAGGAGTCACTATCATTTTTAACACCTCTCAATCTTTCGAGGCAATGCCAAGAATCCCTAAGAGTATGCGTGACCCCTAATAAGGCAATACATCAACAAAGGCTGCAAGTGGTTCTGTTTTAGAACCCTTTGCAGAGACAATAGGTCTAAAGGACAAATTTTCTATCCCCTTATGCACTTTGGGGATCCCAAAAATATTGGGCATAACCGGATGCTTAACCTGCAAAAAATCAAACTCATTTTCGCTAATAGCACCCTGAAACAAGGCGTCCAACAACATTAAATCAATCTTTCTATATGCCCTATTGACCTCATTCAATGACACCCTAGAATAAACCGCTTCATCTTCTAACAATTTCATCATCACAACCAAATAGTCAATCTTACACATCATGACCATACCCCCACCTTTATCGGGTTTCATACATCTAACTTTTTCTGAACCCCCAAGCTCTTTCAAAACTATCCTCTCTCCTTCAGTTAAGTTATCATCCCAACAATAATTTTTAGTACAAATTCTTCTCAGTTCATATTCTACTACCTTGTCAAACACCAAAAAAGCTGCATTACATGGTGGAACAAATGTACTTGCCCTTTTTAAAGGCACAACAGACCTACTGTCATTTTCTTTATCCACTATATCTTTCTGATGAAAATACATTTGAAGATTGAGTCTCCTTAAAAATAGTTTGAAATTCAACAACACCTGGGCTATGTCTAATCTATAATTTGGAACAAATTTGATCCCTTTGCTAAAAAGACCAAAATAACTGTCATTCAATTCCAATTCAGTATAACTGTAAACAGTAAACCCATTTTTTGTCAAAACTGTACAACTCATACCAGCAACATTTTCAACCTCACTTGCTTCTTCATCAAAATGTGAGTTTGTCAAGAAACCATTAATGCTTAAATCAAAACCCTGCATATTGCTAGCACAAACAAAAGGCAATTCTCTCTCAATAAATTGTCCACAACCCACCATAGAACCATCTGCTATTGATTCAAATGACAAAACATTACCCATAGACTCATCCATCTTTTGTAAGGAAGTGAAAACCATTTTATTTGCAGTACCATCACTAGCCACGTTCAGTGCTTCATCTGTAAAATCATACTTAGATGCAAACACATTTTCTTTAAACTCATCAAGCTTTGGTAATGAAATAAAAAACATTTCGTCTAAAACATTATCACAAATTACATTCAGTACTTCATCTATAAAATTGTGCTCAGATGTACAATTAGAAACATCTTCAGATACACCTTTAAAATCATTTCCACTCTGAATAAATGGCTCATTGGTCAGGCAATTACTAACATCACTAAAAACATCACATACAACGACTTTGTCAACACCATTTAATAGTTTAGATTGTTTTGATTGTTCCTCCACGTTACCCCCCTCTCCCTCCCCATACCCCTGTTGTGCATTAATCCTTCTATGCGATTCCTGTTCATCAACCGTTCCGACCTCCGAGGGCCGCTCACTGGTTCTAAAAAAACGTCAGCACCCTAAGAGTCAAAGTCATGACTATCACACCCAGTATCAGCATTGGGGTCCAACCCGTCAGTTACATGATGATAACTAAATGTAGAATATGTGTGTGTGTGTGTGTGTGTGTGTGTGTGTGTGTGTGTGTGTGTGTGTGGCTGTATAAAGGGGGATCCAATAGGCAGAAACAATTTGTGAAAGTTTGTGTGTGTGTGTGTGTGTGTGTGTGTGTGTGTGTGTGTGTGTGTGTGTGTGTGTGTGTGTGCGTGCGCGAGCGCATGCGCTTATGTGTAAGGATGTAGTTTACATACTTGGTACTGGTTATAGTGTCTCAAGTTACTCACACTAGAAAAGCAGTAATTAAGGTAACAGGCAGGCTAATCACACTGCATACTTGTCTGTGGTTCTAATCTATTCCATTTTAACAGAATATCCACTATATATATAAAAATAAATATATATATATATATATATATATATATATATATATATATATATATATATATACACATATATATGGGTCCACTTTTAAATGTCGAAATTCTGAATTCTCGACTTTTAAAAAACGTACCCAAAACATCGAGATTTCAGAATCTCGACATTTAAAAGTGGGTTAAAAAAAAAGAGAGAGACTTGACATAAAGTGTTTTCAGGGGGGAAAGTCCCCCTGCACCTCCCACACCCCCTCCCCACCATACCAACACCGAGATCACGCTATAGTGAAGACAACGGAAAAGCTCCTGTTGCACTTACCTCTGAGTTTTGCTAAAAGTAGTTTTGGCAACACTTTGGTCAAATTCATGTTTGATTTAAGTGGATTTGATTGATATGAATTATTGGTTGCTACTCAGGAACCTCAGTTAACTACCTGTGTCTTTCTATACTATATCCCCATAAAATGTCCTACAACCGGCATAGCCCAGCTATTACATGACTTAATCACACACTGTCTTTCTTTCTCCCTTTTATTCTTATTTGTACATTCAGTTTTATGTTCCCTAACTATCCTCCATTTCTGCGCCTCCAGTTCCTGTCTCCTATCTACTACATGTGCAAGTTTTTTTCCATGATACCTTATTGCACCTCACTTATGACCTCTCATGCGGATTTAGTTGGCCTTACCTGTTCACATTCTTCCTCAAGTCTCACCCAATCTCCATTCCTTACCAGGTCCTATAGAACTCCACAGCTTAAAAACCCCATCCACATTATTCAATTTCCATTTCTCTTAACCACACCCCATACCTTATTTTAATTTCAGTTCTGTACCACCCACTGCTCTTCTTTACCCCACTCCACTAAACTCTACCCAATCTTCTTTAGTCATACAACTTCCTTATTATTTCCCTAATCTTAATAAAAACCTCTGCCTTGCCAAATCTCAAACATGGCCCTAATCTACACCCTGCTTAACCAGCATATCCATATTAGGTCAAGGGTATATCATTTAAACTCAGGCATATTTCACTCTACTGACACCCCATTGGCTGAGAACCTCTCCTTGCCTACACACACACATACACACACACACACACACACACACACACACACACACACACACACACACACACACACACACACACACACACACACACACACACACACACACACACACAAACCATACAAGCCAGTCTTATACCGTGTGCAAAGTTTTACATTTCTTTTCTCCTGCAATCAAGGGATTAAGCCTATGAATAGGTCACTGATGGAAATGTCATCATTCTCATCAAATTATTCCTACCAACCATCACCTCTCGTCTTCTCTGCACATCACCTTGATCCTAGCCTATCCTATCCTATGCATCCAGCACTCTCCCCCAATGTCCTTTGTATTCACCCTGTAACTCCTCTTTACTTTCACTGGTTCAATCACATCTTATCTACCTCAGAGATCCCTCTTTTCAATCCGTGACAATGTGTGCATGCTCAGAGATCCCTCTTTTCAGTCTGTGACAATGTGTGCATGCTCAGAGATCCCTCTTTTCAGTCCGTGACAATGTGTGCATGCTCAGAGATCCCTCTTTTCAGTCCATGACAATGTGTGCATGCTCAGAGATCCCTCTTTTCAATCCATGACAATGTGTGCATGCTCAGAGATCCCTCTTTTCAGTCTGTGACAATGTGTGCATGTTCAGAGATCCCTCTTTTCAGTCCGTGACAATGTGTGCATGCTCAGAGATCCCTCTTTTCAGTCCATGACAATGTGTGCATGCTCAGAGATCCCTCTTTTCAGTCTGTGACAATGTGTGCATGCTCAGAGATCCCTCTTTTCAGTCCGTGACAATGTGTGCATGCTCAGATATCCCTCTTTCCTCATTTTTTCCTTCCAGCACTTCATTAATTTTACGGATCCACCATAAAACAAACTCTCCTATTTGCTTGCCGTCTCTAATCACAGAAAATATAAATGCTTTCTGCTCAGCATTCATTATCCCATAAATATTAAATAAAACAATCTCATGTATACCTAGCACCATTTCTTTCCATAATCCTATATAAAACTCCATCTTTCTTGACAATATATTCAGTACTGGACTGACCACTGGGTTGTAATCACCACAGACCACTCCTCTGCACTGTCACTACTTAACTCTCTAAAACAGCGAAAAAAACAGATAGAAAATTAGTCAACTCTAGCTCCAGTTTCTGAACCAGCACTTATATGGCCCTACTGGCAGAAGCTCTCATCCCACCTAATAACAATGAGATCACCATACTTCCAGAACATCTAAACCTACCCACAAAAAAAAGAAAAAAAAAAAAAAAACTCAGTCAATTATACTTTCAGAATTTTCTGCATTCATTAATTGTAAAATGTATTTTTGAAAGCTTCCCTTCCCTCTTTTAAATGTGATTGTCACCACCTAAGAATTATTCACCTCTTACTACTAGACCCTTCAGTATCACTGATGCAAGTTAAAGTATGACACAATCACAAACTTTCTACCCAATGAAACACCCCTGTTAAAATCCCAGGTTTTTGTGACATAAAAAAATGAGACCACAATAAATCATTTCAAAACTTTTCCCACCTTTAATGTGACCTATAACGTGCACAAACCAATTGGAAAACAAACAAATTTGTTAGGGGAAAAAATATAAAAAATAAAAAACATGCAATAAGCTGGTTGCATAAGTCTGTACACTCTTAAACTAATACTTTGTTGAAGCACCTTTTGATTTAATTACAGCATTCAGTCTTCTTGGGTAGGAATCTATCAGCATGGCACATCTTGACTTGACAATATTTGCCCACTCTTCCTTGCAAAAGCACTCCAAATCTGTTAGATTGCAAGGGCAGCTCTTGTGCTCAACCCTCTTCAGGTCACCCCACCGATTTTCTATTGGATTTAGGTCTGGGATCTGGCTGGGCCATTCCAAAACTTCAAGTTTCTTCTGGTGAAGCCATTCTTTTATTGATTTGGATGTATGATTGAGGTCATTGTTATGTGGAAAGGAGAAATTCCTCTTCATCTTCAGCTTTCTAGTAGACGTCTGAAGGTTTTGGGCCAAAAGTGATTGGTATTTGGAACTGTTCATAATTTCTTCCACCTTGACTAAAGCCCCAGTTCCAGCTGAAGAAAAGCAATCCCAAAGCATGATACTGCCACCACCATGCTTCACCATGGGGGTGGTGTTTTTTTTGGTGATCTGAAGTGTTGTTTTTGTGCCAAACGTACTTTTTTATAATTCTGGCCAAAAAGTTCAACCTTGATCTCATCAGACAATAACACATTTTCCCACATGCTTTTAGGAGACTTGATATATTGTTATGTAAATTTTAGCCAGGCTTGGATGTTTTTCTGTTTAAGAAATTACTTCCATTTTGCAACCCTACCCCATAGCCCAGACATATGGAGAATACCGGAGATTGTTTTCATATGTAGTACACTACCAGTACTTGCCAGAAATTCCTGCAGCTCCTTCAGTGTTGCTGTAGGTCTCTTGGCAGCCTCCATGACCAGTTTTCATATTGTCTTTTCATCAATTTTGGAGGGATGCCCAGTTCTTTGTAATGTCACTGTTGTCCCATATTTTCTCCACTTTTTGATGACTGTCTTCACTGTGTTCCATAGTACATCCAATGCTGTGGCAATGTTTTGTACCCTTCTCGTGACTGATACCATTCAACAATGAAATCCCTTTGATGCTTTCTAAGCTCTCTGCAAACTAAGGCTTTTGCTGCAGCAGGAAACTGAGTAAATTTCAGGAAAATCCTACTAGGATAGCTGAAATTTATTCGGGGTTAATCAGAGTATCTTTAATTGATGGCAGGTGTGTACCCAAGAAGACTGAATGCCATAATTAAATCAAAAGGTGCTTCAACAAAGTATTCATTTAGGGGTGTGCACACTTATACAACCAGCATATTTACATTTTTTATTTTTTATATTTTTCCCCTAACAGATTTGTTTGTTTTTCAGTTGAATTGTACAGGTTATAGGTCACAATAAAGGTGGGAAAAGTTTTAAAACGATTTATTGTGGTCTCATTTTTTTATATCACAAACCTGGCATTTTAACAGGGTTGTGTAAAAGTTTTATATCCATTGTATATAGTAAAGATCTACTTAATTTGTTGCTCATTCTATACTTTTCAAATGTCCCTGACTTTTACAAAATATCACTGATGTTACCTCATTTCTTTGGCTTGACCTACATACATTTTTTTGAAAATCACTAAAATTACAGTCAGTCAATAATGGCTGACATTTGTGTTTCATACTTTGTATTTTTCATTAAATGTATGCTGATGCATACCTTGTTGTTCAAATACCTTTTTAGTAAATTAGTGTAATATTTTAAAAATTGTCCCTTATTTTGGACTTTTGTCCCGCCTTTGTTTTTGGCTTTCTCCAGGATTCTTGCACACAGAAATGGTTAGAGAGGTATAGCTTAGCCACAGCAACCCACATCAGTCTGTATGTTCTGACAGTGCTGGTTCCACTGGTAATTACAACATGGGCAACCTGTACATCTCCACTCTGATTGGAGAATGAATGTTATACACCAGGGTGTTAATGTACAGGTAATATTCCAATGAAAAATGAGTCCACCACTTCATGGCAGTGTATTAAGCCACCATTGAGCTCAGACTGTAACAATGGCTGCCATTATTTTATATACACTAAGCAATGCTTTTGCTGTTTAACAAGTGCAAAATTAAAAAAAAAAAAAAAAAAAAAAAAAAAAAACATAAAGGTGTGTATGTGTGTTTATGTCTGTATGTATTATATCTCTCAAACTCTTAATGCAAGAAATCTAACAAGGCCTAAAAACAGGGACAGCTTTTTAAATATCCCTCTTTTAAATTCAGAAAGTTGCTTGGATACCATGATTTGTGTTGGCATGCATTTTCTGAAGGATATGAAGTCTGAAAATCAAATGTGTGTAATTATTTAGTGACTTCAGTCTTCAGTGATTTGCTGGAAAACCACAAATATTAAAAGGAACAGACCAAAGATATGAAGTAGAAATCTGGACTTTCTGCAAAATTCTGAACAGCTGAGAGGTATGTTTGTGAGTGTATGCATGCAGGAGAATGAGAGTGAGATTGATCGAGCTTTTAGTATACATCCACTGTGTGTGTGAGCGTGCGTGTGTGTGTGTGTGTGTGTGTGTGTGTGTGTGTGTGTGTGTGTGTGTGTGTGTGTGTGTGTGTGTGTGTGTGTGTGTGTGTGTGTGTGTGTGTGTGTGTGTGTGTGTGTGTGTGTGTGTGTGTGTGTGCGTGTGTGTGTATAAGTGCATTTTATGTTGATGTCTTTATGTTTGAGTGTATGGATGCTTGCATGCATGAAAGAGGAAGTGTGTGTGTGTGTGTGTGTGTGTGTGTGTGTGTGTGTGTGTGTGTGTGTGTGTGTGTGTGTGTGCGTGCGCTTGTGTGTGTATAAGTGCATTTTATGTTGATGTCTTTATGTTTGAGTGTATGGATGCTTGCATGCATGAAAGAGGAAGTGTGTGTGTGTGTGTGTGTGGGTGTGTGTGTGTGTGTCTGTGTGTGACAGAGAGATGTGTGTCTGTGTGTGTGTGTGTGTGTGTGTGTGTCTGTGTGTGTGTGTGTGTGTGTGTGCGTGTGTGTGTGTGTGTGTGTATAAGTGCATTTTATGTTGATGTCTTTATGTTTGAGTGCATGGATGCTTGCATGCATGAAAGAGGAAGTGTGTGTGTGTGTGTGTGTGTGTGTGTGTGGGTGTGTGTATAAGTGCGTTTTATGTTGATGTCTTTATGTTTGAGTGCATGGATGCTTGCATGCATGAAAGAGGAAGTGTGTGTGTGTGTGTGTGTGTGTGTGTGTGTGTGTGTGTGTGTGTGTGTGTGTGTGTGGGTGTGTGTATAAGTGCATTTTATGTTGATGTCTTTATGTTTCAGTGCATGGATGCTTGCATGCATGAAAGAGGAAGTGTCTGTGTGTGTGTGTGTGTGTGTGTGTGTGTGTGTGTGTGTGTGTGTGTGTGTGTGTGTGTGTGTGTGTGTGTGAGTGTGTGTGTGTGTGTGTGTGTGTGTGTGTGTGTGTGTGTGTGAGTGTGTGTGTATAAGTGCGTTTTATGTTGATGTCTTTATGTTTGAGCGTATGGATGCTTGCATGCATGAAAGAGGAAGAGTGTGTGTGTGTGTGTGTGTGTGTGTGTGTGTGCGTGTGTGTGTGTGTGTGTGTGTGTGTGTGTGTGTGTGTGTGTGTGTGTGTGTGCGTGCGCGCAAGCATGACTGAAAAAGATTGATCAAGCAGTGGATGCAGCACCTTTAAAATTAAGAGGTATTCATACCTCTCAACCCCCTAGCTCAAGAAATCTGGATACAACTTAAAAATAATGGGTGGACAAAGGCTCAAGAATAGGGTCAGATTTTAAATATTGCTCTTATAAAATTAGAAATTATGTTAACATGCATTTTATGAAGGATATGAGATCCATACCTCTCGAATGTCCCTGATTTTTACTCAAATTTTAGCTCTGACTCCCTTAATCCCTCCTAAAAATTGTGACTTTTTGATAAAAATGGTGAATTACAGTCAATAAACAATAACAATAAATAGAACTATAGATTTTTTTTTACTTCACAAAATGTATATTAATTCACATTTTCTTATTTTGTCAATGTTTTAAGATTAATAGTACTAACATTTTAAAAGTGTCTCTCTGATTGCTTCTAGATTTGTCCCTTATTCTGTTGAAATTTGTCCCTCATTACTTGTGAGATACGACAAGAATCTGAAACTCAAGCGTAACTTTAGTGACTTCAACCCCCAATGATTTGCCAGCATAGCCTAAAGCAAGTTTGAAACAACTGGTGGAGGAACTATTTTACATCAAAAATATTAATATAATAACTGAAAAAAAAAACAAATTCAAAATAATTTAACAGATAGCCTATTCTCTATGCATAATAGTGCCCTCCAGGGTATGTGTTATTGTGTAAATAATAGCTGACGCCTCACACCCTAGAGGATATTATTGCTTGCATATCTAAAGCCTCTAATCTAATCACAAAAACTGGAGGAGCACATGCTGAGAAATAAGAGGACATGAGTTTCATTACTTTTCCACTCTCAATGCATTTCTTTCCTCTGTAAATATTATTCATGACATAAATGCCACGATTAAAACCTGCTCTGAGTTAAACAGTGGCTCACAGCATTTGTTGATACATATATCAGACAATTAACCATAGAGTGTCTACACAAATGGTATCTCATTGCTGTTATAGATAGTTATCACGTCTTGTCAGTTACCATAAAGGTGTATAAGCATACGTTATTTACTCATCCAGCACCTAATTAGCTTATCTCCATGTTACACAAAGACATTCCTCACACATCAAATAGTGCAATGTGGTATAAGCACTTTAAAAGAACATAAATACATAAAATCAAAGCAATTTTCCTTCCTTCATGTCTCCTAAATTATAGGACTATTTTCAGAGTTCATGCTGGCCCAACAAATCAGAAGTGCAATATTAGCTGTTGCAAATCATCCTTCCACTATAAAGTCATAAACATTCCAACCCTCATGGAAGTAGTTCTAAACAGTAAAGCAAACATCATGCTAATCTTCCATACAATAGGTCACAGGAATCAATAATTTCAGTAAGTGCTGGTTACCTACTGCAACTAAGGCTAACAAAAATAAAACAAAGCTTCACTTATAGAGATTAAACACATTGTCACAAAAATACTGGTACATTTCCCTGTATACTAGCTGTATTCCTATCACCAATGAATCATGTGATCGAGCTGTAGACATTTCTCCTACTAAGTACTAATTACAGGGGCATTCAAGTACAGAAGAGTTCCCTAAGCACTTATTTACTGCTGTTGAATATAAACAATACTTCTGTTTGGTTACACTATGTAAACCACTGATATAACCATCATTTAAAGAAATTCCATGGTCCCTATGTAGTGATTATTAAGACTGCTAACAAAGAAAGTGTTACAGTTAATTCCATTTAAGTTCTCCATCCAGTAGAATGGAATTTTGACTTAAGCATGAATCTGATACCAGAAAAATGCACATTTCAAAACATTTAGAAGTGCTAATCACAGATGCAAAACACTGGGAAACATGCACACGCAGTACGGTTTGGCTAATATCTGTGCATGTCTGAACCAGTTTTACCTTCTATAACAGTACAACTGAAACTAGAAAGGGGGAATGTGAGTAAGATTCAAATGAACAGAGGGCGGTGACTTCCATTAACATGATGGAAAAGTGCTCAAACAATACCACTTGTACAAAAGGGACATCAACCAAATGAGGCTGTGACATAAGGTTCTGTCATGCCCTGACTGCAGTGACCTTGAAGTTAATAATAATTATACAATGATCCCCTATTAATATTCCAAAATGTGCATGCTGATTGGCCAGTTTGCCCATTGTAAATCCCACAATATACCAACAGAAAAAGGTCCGGTTGCCCGGACTTTTTCTGTTGGTATAAAGTGCTCAAAACATTTTTTTTAACAAATAAAAAAAAAAAAAGAAAATACAGAGCAACGGAGACTTTCTTTTCTCCGTTGCTTCCGTTTCAAAGCATTGATGTACTGGGTATGCATGGGACGCAAGTCCCTTATGCATGCTCAGTACACCAAAACAAGGAAGCAGTGTATCACAACCAGCGGAAGAACAGTAATGCACCGTTATACAAAGACATTGTTTAAGAAAAGTAAGTATTTTTTTTAAAAACAATGTCATTGTATAATAGCAATAACTAACTCTGCGGTTGTGGTATATTGAAGATTTACCCACGGTTGGCTTTATTTAATCACTCGGGCTTCGCCCTCTTCAATACCTCCAGAAAAACACAAAAATAGTCCAGCATCAAAAAGAGATAAGAATAAATAATCCTTTATTGTGGCAACCCAAAGCAAACCAGTTTTGGCAATAATAAAGCCTTCCTCAGTGCTATAACACACATTAAATGACATATGCTTTAAATAGTAAAACACATAATAAGAGTCTTGATCCTATTGGTGCATACCAACTTAATTCAATTCATTGAGGCCAGGCTTGAACAAAGCACCCAGCCTAGCAGTCCAAGTAGATTCTTTTTCATTTAGAATAATATGCCAACCTGTTTTGCACATTTTGTTACCATGGACTGTATCTATAATAGTAAAATGGAATTTGTCAGTGGTATGGGTCATAGTATGTTTATAAAGTGCGTTGGGCATTCTTTTGTTTCTAATATCACTGAGATGTTCACTAATCTGAAATCTCAGTGGCCGAGAATTTATTCCAACATAAAAAGCGGAACAAAAACGTGTGGCCAAATATATAACCCAGTCACTGCAGCAATTACCAAAAGTGCGTATTTGGTATATCTTTGAGGTATTACTAGTTAATTCCTTAGTTTTCAAAACATGTGCACAAGCCCTACAATGGCCACAGGGAATACTGCCCACTAGTTTGTCTCCAAATAAAGTGACCTGTTGAGTGTTTGTTGAAGAGAAGTGCTTATAATGAGCTAAATAAGAATTTATTGTGTGGCCCCTGCGATAAGAGAATAGACATCGTAGTGAAAATATAATGGCTAATTTTTCATTGGCTATTAGTATGTCCCAGTGATTATTGATAATGTTTCTAAATGTGTCTGCATTGCGTCCATAAGTAGTAACCAAGCAAACGGGTTGGGGTACTTGTTTACCTCTGTTACTAGACATGCGATGGTACTGTAACAATACATCCCTATCTTGTCCTGCTGCAAAAGAGCAAGCCTTGTGTATGTTAACGACTAGATATCCTCTGCTGAGAAATCTGTTAGCTAAATCCTTCCTGCCAGACAAAAAAGTAATTGCAGCAGTGACTAGGTTATATATTTGGCCACATATTTTTGCACCAATAGGATCAGGACTCTTATTAGGTGTTTTACTATTTAAAGCATATGTCATTTAATGTGTGTTACAGCACTGAAGAAGGCTTTATTATTGCTGAAACCAGTTTGCTTTGGGTTGCCACAATAAAAGATTATTTATTCTTATCTCTCTTTGATGCTAGACTATTTTTGTGTTTTTCTGGAGATATTGGTTCAGTCCGTGCATCTTGTCTTATTTGCATGGTTTAGTGAGTTTTAAATCTTCAATACACCACGTCACCGGTTATTACTTAAATATATTAATGAGGGGATGATGCATCCTAAATGATGATGTGGTCTGGATCCCATCTCACAGCAGAAAATTATATAATTTCAGAAAGTCAGTCAGCCCCTTTTCCTGTCATTGACTCATTTCCAAGGAAAGTGTGTTTGATCTACTGCCAAAGATTAGCGCACATTCCCTTTACTGGTTTTGATTATTTGTTTCTTGTCACTTTTCAGTATCTTTTGACTCAGAGTTTCTAATTATACCAGATCATGCTTAAGTAGATTAATGACGTAAAGTAAAAAAAAAAAAGTTATTCACCCTTAAAACAAGATTGTTTAAATAGAATAGCTGCCACCTTTATGTATAATTAAGTTTCATCAGGATTAAACTAAGAAGTATACAATTTAGCAAAAAAAAAATGCAATATTTTATATGCAGAGTCTAATATTATATGGATGCATTTTGTAGGAAACATCTTTATATAAAATCTCAGGCCATGTAACACTTGTTAAAATATAATAATGACAAACTACCTCAACAAGACATTTCCTTATGTGCAAGCCTAATTACAAGATAATAATTAGAAAACACAAAATCTGAGGTTATACATGGTGTAACAGAAAACTACAGCTGTTTCTGGCATGCAGTTTAACTGCTTCATCTATGAGTTGTTCATTTGAAGATAATTTGAAGTACCTCAGTTATGACTATTATGTTTTCTGTATATTTTTACCAGGGATGATTACATATATACATTTATGCACATGCACACACACACACACACACACACACACACACACACACACACACACACACACACACACGCACAAATATAGATAGACTAGACAGAGTAGATAGACACACACACAGATGGATAGACAGAAACACACACACACACACACACACACTGACAGACAGACACAACCACACACAAACACACACACACATTATCTATTTCTCTCTATCTATCTATCTATCTATCTATCTATCTATCTATCTATCTATCTAATCTATGTCTGTCAATCTATCTATCTAGCTATCTATGTGTCTGTATGTCTAGCTATTTAGCTATCTTATCTATCTATCTATGTTGTTACAGTTTTGCTTATATTGTTGATGGGTCATAGAGTAATCACTGCTTACGGACTGCTCATTTCAATGTGTAGTGCTATAAATGTTCCACATGCTCTCGACAGCAGTGTAGCTGTAGGAATTTTTGTTTGGTCACGACTGTGTATCCATGGAGACAGTATATGTAAATAAGGGGATGTGGGGGCAACCCCTCATAATAAGGAGTGTTATGCAGATTATGCTGATCAGAGCATATGAAATGGCAAATGTTTTTTTTTTTTTTTTTTTTTTTTTGCTGAAGGGCTGTAATACTTAGCAACAAAAAAGCTTTTACCTTGTTTCCACATACTACTTCTTGACATGTAAGCTGTGCTATGTGTTTCATTTCAAAAGGAAAGTGTTAGGTTTCCTTTTGGTTTTAGCAACAGTTTATTGATGTGGAGTTGCAATGTATGGTGTCAGTGAAAAGAGATTAGTTATCATCCATCAGTTATACTATCACTGGACGTTTACATACGCATAAAACTGTGGCACAGTCATCACTTGTCATATACAAAATATAGAGCATTTGAAGAATCATAAAGGACAATGGAATGTATATTAAGCACAGCTCCTTTTGCATCATAATAAGAATGAGACTGCATGATTCCACAGGTCCAATGTTAGAAGCTCTTTTGTTACCAGTGTTGTTACTGGCCTTTGTCATATGCTGTTCCTGAAATGTGCATCGCTTCTTAGAAGAATGAGTCACTGCATAAATGTGACAAAATAATGAAGCTGCCATCAGAAGCATAATGCTGCACTAAATGCTGCATATCATTATGTCCAAAACATACAGAACACTAATCTTCTGAAGTGGTGATAATACATAATTGCACAGACCTCATAAATTATAGGTAAATGACAGTTTAAGATAATGAGCACAAAATAACAGCCGAGGCACTGCAGTGATTAGAATAAATGCCCAGTAAATGCATATGTGGAGACATATATGAATACAGTTCTAATTAGTGAATTATAAAACCTTTTATATTAATCTGAATTATTCTTATATATTCTTTTCTGGTTTCTTTTTCTAATAGCAGAACTGACATTTAGTAATCAATACTTTTATGTCTCTGTCTTAGGAAAAAAAGCACATTAAGCTTATTTTAAGCACAACACTCTAATTCTGAGAATTCACATCAATGGAATTTTATATGCTTTATTCTTTTCTATTAATGGCTTTGATATGCTTTACTATGTTGTATTGCATCTGAGTAGTGCTAACACTTAAGCTATATAACATTACTACACGAAAGCAACAAGCAAAACAGAAACACATTAATCTGATTTTTTTTTGTATAACAGTGAAATATTATTTGTGTGGTCAATATTATGACTAGCTATACTGTCTGAAGATATACTGTATTTGTTATTTTAAAATAAGAATCATTTAATATGTAAAACAACAAATGCTATTTCTATAAATTATTCCATATACCCATGATAAGTGAAACATTCTTCACAACAGCAAAATTAAATCAAGCTAATAAAACAGGCAAAACTACAATTCCCATTTTTCACACTGCTATTGATAGCCAACAAGTTTTAATTTAACATATAACCACCTGCTTGTTAACATAATTGGTATTAATGCAAGGCATACCTGTCCTGTGCACTTAGCCAACAATCCCTACATAAAACAATGCTACAAAAAACAACAGCAATTGCATTGAATAGATCTACTATGTAAGTGCCCGCAAGTCACATGGTTTTATGGATGCACAGGACACTGCTAATTTTTCACTGAAGAGTTACATCTGTGTGAGATATGACTGGAAATAAAGTTTGCAATATGTAATGAATTATTAAATATATGATCATTTTGTTTCAAATAATGCCACTATAGAATTTCAACATGTTATGAATGGACAAATTTCCCTTTTGGGTCTATTCCTGCTTCTTTCCAGCCCCTGCTATCAAGCACGCTTTAACGTGCTTTAGCGCGATTTAGCGCGGAGTTGCCACTAGAGCAGCATCGGGCAGCGCCGGTTAAACAAGGTTAAACTCTTTCTGGCTCCAGAAAGTCTGTTCTTCAATTTTTCCCTTAGAACTGCTCTGTTAGGAACCTAAACAGTTTACACCTACACTAAAAAGTGCAGCACTTGTTCCAAATAGCTTTTTCTTCTCAAAAAGCTCAGCACTTGTCTTATAAGCATATCCCTTGTCTTATAAGCATTCTCTTTGCAGGTCAAGCACTCCTATGTTATACAAATCTCTCACTAGCAAAACCCCCCAGAAGTGCCCACTTCCCTGCTAAGCCCACTACTTTTCTGTCTCATACCAACTCATAATTCTTTCTAGCATGTCACGGGTCAGATGCTGGCGTCCTCTCCTGCCCAGTTGGTGAATCTGGGAATTCTGAGACAATGTTACAATTGCCTCATGTACACGGACAACCCTCTCCTCCTCCCACGTAACACTAACACTTGTGAGAGGCAGCTATTTAGCCAGACTGGAGGCTGAGCTCTCTCAACTCAGGACTGGCAAGACCAGGCAAGAGGAGAAGGCAACTACACACACCACAATACCAGTCTCACATAACTCAACCACACCACTGAATCAAACACATAAACACACTAAGACATACTCGGAGGCTCTGAGTAAAAATTTACCTAAACAGCAGAGGCCTCCAAAGCAGACACCCAAGCAACTGCAAACTCAATACACCACACAAACAACACATAAACAACAAAATCAGTGTGCAAAGCAGTCACTGCCCTTAAGGCCAAATACAAAACCAAACATACTTGTCATAGGTGACTCCATAGTCAGACACACTGACGTCCCGCTCACCAGACTGAGTAAGGAGAAGGTCACAGTAAGCTGCCTGTCGGGAGCTAGAATCCGCCACATAACACAAGCACTCGGGTCTCTCAACAGCAGGTACAAGTATGACTCAGTCATTGTCCACGCTGGTGTCAACGACCTGAGACGTACCTCCTTGGACTACATGAAAAGAGACATTGAGGAGCTCTCTGATTATGTAGCCCAGGCAGGTATGACCCTGACCTTGAGCAGTATCCTACCTTCACCTAGAATGATGCCACAATACAGTGATAAGATGATCAGCTTTAATAATTGGCTTAAATTCTGGTGTCATTCAAAGGGGATCCAATGTCTGTCTGCCTGGGATGACATGCTGGACAAGCCACGCTGCTTCCCAAAGGACGGCTTGCACCTGTCACCCCTAGGCTTCCGGATATTGGCAAAGGCTCTTGCCACCCCATAGTGCCTTTTTAGGCAAGGCTCAAATTCTAAACCTACCACCCTAGAATACAAAAAGTAAAAAACTAAGGGTAATGCTGCTCAATGCCAGAAGTCTCAATCTCAAGATGCACGCACTCGAGGCCCTTCTCAGTATGGAGAACATCGATGTCTGTGCTGTGACAGAAACCTGGTTCAAGGCTCCTGAGAGCACCCCAGCACTAGCAGGTTTCACCTCATATCATGCGTTCCGGCCCAAAATCCGGACAACACCAAGAAAGGAGGGGGTGTCCATATTCATAAAGGACACCCACACCTCAAGGTTGGTGGCAACGCACGATGCATCGGAGACCATCCAGGTGCAATTAACCATAGGCAAGACTGCTCTGCAATTTGTAGCATGTTACAGGCCACCCTCTCAAACTCAGGAACCTCACATGGCCTTCCTGAAAACAATGGAGGGATAAATGTATCTCCAAACACCATCATACTAGGTGACTTCAACTACCCTAATATAGACTGGGAACACTACTCAAGCCCAAACACTCTAGCCCAAAGGTTCCTGGAGTTCATAAACTCAAATGCCATGGAACAACTAGTCACCATCCCCACAAGAGGAGAAAACATACTTGATCTCATCATCACAAACATGGGATCACAATGTTCAACACCGGTAGTATACCCCTCACTGGTGAGATCAGATCATAAACTAATCTCGCTGGAGGTCCTCATCCCGCCCCCACCTGAAATAAAAAGACCACAGTGAAAAACTTCTCAAAAGCCGACTTCACACTTCTAAAAACTAGTGTGGTCTCCTTTAAGGCCCCTGAGCCAGTGGTAAACATTACTCAAACCGCTGAATCGCTTACAAATGCCTTCTACCAGCACCTACAGGACTGCATGGATCAGGCAATCCCAAACAAAACTAAGACTCTTTGTACCAAAGGCAAGCGTCCAATCTGGTGGACCCCAGCCATAAACAAGCTCTACAACAAAAGGAGGAAGCTACTACAAGATAGAGCAAAATCCTTGAAAGGTAAGACACCTTTGATCATTATAAGTAAAAACTAAGAGCTCTCATAAAATCATCCAAGGCAAATTTTGAGAGAAAAATCGCCAAGGACTCAAAAGACAATCATAAGGCCTTCTTTAGCTATGTTAGAAACCTAGGAGGAAACTCCCAGATATGCTCAGAATTAGTTCAAAATGATGTGAAGATTACTGAACCTACACACATTGCCAACATACTGGCTGACAGGTTCAGTGCAAACTTCTCCCCTCCCCCAAAAGGAGAGATATCTATACCAGAGGATTGTAGTCCCCCAAACATCTCCAACGCCCAGGTGAGAACTGCTCTCTCCAAAGCAAAAAACACAGCATCCATGGGACCGGATGGTGTCCCCGGCTGTGTGCTCCACGAACTCAATGAGGAATTAAACCCGCAGTTAGGACAGCTGTTTAATCTTAGCCTCACCTCAGGATACGTACCCAAGGAGTGGCGCATGGCGACTGTGGTCCCACTTCACAAGGGCGGTGCCTCCACCGACCCTGGAAATTACCGTCCAATTAGCTTGACAAGCCTTATCTGCAAAGCCGTGGAGAGGATCATAATGGAACTCATAAATAAAGACATAGGGAACTTGCAGACTTTGGATCCAACCCAGTTTGGCTTTGTCAAAGGCAGATCATGCCTTTTAAACTTGGTTGACTTTTTCGAGACAGTCACCAAGGCCATTGATGAGGGAAAGGCAGTCCATACAGCCTACCTTGACCTGGCAAAGGCCTTCGACACAATACCCCACTCAGGTATCATTGAAAAACTCATCAGCTTGAATGTAAACCCATACATCACAAGATGGGTTGCAAACTGGCTAAGTGACAGAACCCACAGGGTCAGAGTTGCTGGAGCCATGTCAGACTCAAAGCCTGTCACAAGTGGTGTCCCACAGGGCTCAGTCCTGGGTCCACTCTTGTTCGGCATCTACTTTTCTGAAGTACAAGCAAACACAGGAAGGTTATGGCTGACAAAGTTTGCAGATGACTGCAAACTGGGCCATAGTCGAAAACACATCTGACACAGATATCCTTCAGAAGGGCCTCACAGAAACGGATAACTGGTGCCAGAGCCATGGCCTAAAGTTAAATGCCAAGAAATGCATAGTCATACCCTTCGGGAAAAACAAGGTTACCCCTAGCTACCATATAGGTGGCAATCCACTGAGCACAGAAGAAGTCATCAGGGATCTGGGGACCCAGGTTGACAGTAGCCTTCGCTTGACACTCATGTTGCTAAAGTGGTTAGGAAAACCTTCTACATTGCCCACCTGATCATGGAGGGATTCACATCTAGATCAAGGGAGGGCATCGTCCCCTGTACTCATCACTCATTAGACCTATGATTGAGTACAATGCCCCATTCGGAATGTATCTGACCCGACACCTGCAGCAGCTGGAAAGGCCCCAAAAGTTCCTCACCAAAAGGATAAAGGGTCTCAAAAATATGTCTTATGCTGCCCGACTGAAAGAACTCCAGCTCTATTCAGTCTCATACCGCTTGCTCAGAGGTGACCTGTGCCTGACATATAAGGCCATGTCAAACCCTGATTTGATGAATATGCTTCACCTCAAAAAATCTAGATCCCTCAGAACCACAAGGGCGGGAGACTTAAAGCTTGACACGGTTATTAATAGAACGTGCTGGAGGGACAGATTCATCACCCAGAGACTCCCTATGCTGTGGAACAAAATCCCGGTACATGTGAGGCAGAGCACCTCACAGGCCTTGTTCAAGAGGAATCTTGACCAATGGATGGGGGATCGCAGATATACCCCAGGGATTACTTCAATGTCACTGCTTGACAGAGGCACAGCTAAATAATAGGCATAGTTTTATTCAAACTAAAGGGGTGGCGAAAGCCAAATAACTATGGGCTAGGCTTATAAATGCCCTTGGGCAGATAGCCTAGTATGAACCTATGAACCTATGAACCTATGACAGTGCATAATTTGTAGTTTTCCCTTGAAGGTTATACTTTGGTCACTCACAGATTGACCACATGATCAATTCCCCTTATACCATGAATATACTGTCTACTGCTTGCCATGGTATACTGCTAAATCAATCATGTCTGTCTGGGATACCACATATTTTGAATCTTACTGCTATATTTTTCTTGCATTTTCTTTTGTATACTGCCGAGTACAGATTCACACAAAAAAATAGAAGGCATAGACATGAAACAGAAAGCTACTAACAAAAGGGATTCCCAAGTAAACACATGTTCAGTATGCAAACAACTGTTTCAATGGTTTAAACACAGACTGCATGATTATTAGGTGGCAATTTTAATGCTGCCTAACCATTTTTAAAGGCCAAAAAGGATACTGCATAAAGTTGAAACTGATAAAATTGTTTTATAAATGAACAAGTCCCCGGGGACAGAAGGTTTGCTCCATCCAATGTGAGTTTCATATCTGAAAGCATATGCTATTGGCATGTAAATAGTTGCTTCAAGCTTCCGGGTACCCAAGACAATGCCTAAGGAATGGGAATTTGCTTTTGTCATACACTGGACAGTATCATATGTCTGATGTAGAAATGGAAAGAACAATATTTAAAAAGTTTGAAGTAACTGCAGATTTTTCATCTATTTTAATATTTGTGGAAAGTATATAATGTGAAAAAAGAAAATACCGAGGGGAAACTATTCCCAGCTGTAATAAATTTAATTTATTTAATGTAATATGTTTTTTGGTTTACCTTCAAAATTCTCGGTTTGGCTTGGGAGTGTCTGCTGTGTGGAGTCTGCATGTCCTCCCCGCGGTTGGGTAGTGTTCGAAAGACATGTGTGTGTAAATGGGCATGCCTTCGTTGAAGGTTGGGTGTCGAGCTGGCACCTCAGCAATTCGTAAAAAATCTACTGCCAATCATTAGCGGACCGGAGTTCCGCTGTGGCGACCCCTTACCGGGAAAAAGACAAAAGACAAACAACCTTCAAAATGCTGACCGTCACATCATTGAAACCACTTCCATGGACTCCGAACTGCAACATCTCAAAACCTCAAACACCAATATTCCGAATCGCAAAATCTGGCTTCCTTTTTGAACCATGTTAGCACTTGTATTTTGTGTGGACAGGTCGGAAATGTTGACGTTTACTTTTTTCGGTATTCTGAAATTTCAGCAGTATGGATTCCGTACAAACATTTTGACAATGTGCCATTTGACTATGTGTTTTCAACATTTTGAAGGTAAACAGTTGTTTTTTTTACTTTTTGTTTTCAATGTATTGCATGTTTATTAATGGTATATTTGTTTGGAAGTATACAGAATGAGACATCCTTCATAAAATACATATATTTTTACAGCTATTTCTCCCAGACTTTGTTATTTTGCTTGCCATCACTGCATATTCAATGAATTTACTTTGTAACACTGTTCAAGCTTGCTTTATTTTATCACATTGCATGCTTATTTGATTTCTTTATTGTAAAGAAACATTTACCTTGAGTATGCTCTTCTACATCAAGCAGGCAGGAGATTGCTTAGCAAAACCATCTCTGTCAGTTAACTTGTGTTCTTTATCTTCTTCGGGCAGATTGTGTGCTCATGGCTGCCTCAGTAATCTACTCTAAAGAATATGCCCAATGAAGACTAAACATGGCTACTGCAGTGTAATCAGAATATGTCATTCTAACATGCCGATTATGCCTGAACTATTTCTTTGCCATTTTTGTTCAAATTTAAGATGCTTAATGCAATTTGTGATTTGCATTTTGACAAACTATAAGCCTTCTACATAATTTTATGTAATGCAGTAACATAATGTGAATAGCTGCAGATTAATAATTCAGGCTATACATTAGAATCATGGAATTACTCTGATACAGCTCAGATGACAAATATGAAACATCAAGACATGTTTATTACAAATAATTTGTCTGTATGTAGTTATATTTATGCCACTATATGCTTTGTTTAATTATTCTTGTGTAAGAGTCATCAGCAATGAAATTACATGATGAGAGGTATGCCTTAAGAAGAACATGTTTAGCTGTTCTAAGGTGTGAACCGCCTGAATAAGCTAAAACATGCTGTAGTGTAATTAGAGCATATAACATACATAATCATATGTTCTATTGAAAAGCATGTCTGTACAGAGCCAGACATTATATTAGGCCATGACTAACAGGTAACCACATATGAGATGGACATCACAAAGATGCAGGCATGTTTATAAAATGGGCATGGAATGAAACATCACATTGCTAGTTGCCTGCTCTATAATCTACTGCAAAGGAGAAAACTGCTGCGGGCAACCTAGATCTCACAATTAATCACATATTCCTTTACCCTCATGGACTTCAAAATCCAGCAAACTGCCACCACCTTACAGTCATTTAGTAAGAAGAATCTATCAAACACAGAAATAATCATAACAAAACACCAAGGAACACGAGACACTCCAGCTCAAAAACATTACCAAGTCTGTATAACAAACAATTTAAACATAAATAAATGCAAGATAAATCAAGACTGTGAAGCACATTAAGCAGAATGTATAGCAATAACAACACAAGAAACTTAATCATGAGCAGTAAAAGGCATTCCAAAATAATCTGAAAAATAATCTCATAATGATTTGATTTGAAAGTATGAACCCTATGAATCCCACAAAACAGACATGCAACAGTATAGAAAAAAATAGGAGGTAAAGAAAATGGAATAAAAGGCAGCACATGGAAATTGATCCATGTGGTGGACTTAAGATGCATACACACTCATACACACACACTCCCATATGCACACACATATGCATGCAAGCATCTGTACACTTGCGAGCGTGTGAGGGAAGACACAACCACAAAAACACACACACACAGAGTAAACAACACCACACAGATACACACAGATATGCACACACACATATGTACAGTCATGTACACACACACACACATACAACACACATATATACAGTCATGTATACACACACACACACACACACACACACACACACACACACACACACACACACACACACACACACACACATGTACAGTCATGTTGATACACATGCACACAAACCCACACCGACACACACAGATATGCACACACACATATGTACAGTCATGTACACACACACACACAACACACATATATACAGTCATGTATGCACACACACACACACACACACACACACACACACACACACATGTACAGTCATGTATGCACGCACACACACACACACACACACACACACACACACACATACACACACACACACACACACACACACAGCACACACCACACAGACACACACAAATATGCACACACAGACATATGTATAGTCACATACACACACACACACACACATGTACAGTCATCTATGCACGCACACACACACTCGTACAACACACATACACACACACACACACACACACACACACACACACACACACACACACACACACACAAATGCAGTAGAAAGCCTTTGTTGGACACTGATCTTGCAGGAATATGTAAAGATACAGTACATAAAAGTAAAGCACTGCATCAGCAGCAATAAAATACATATAAAAATAAATAATAAATAACAATTAAATAAGGCAATAGGCATGTCATAAGTTAAATCAGCTTAATTAAAATGATGGAGTAGGCAACGTTAGTGCCAATAGATATGAGGCTTTCAGATCTTGGGAAACATGACCAAAATTATTATTCTTGTGAATATGTTTTAGACTGTAAAAACTATAAGAAAAACCTAGCCAAACTACAGTTTTCACTGTGATAACTTAAACGTCCTGTAATAGAGGTCCATGAGATACATGCAAACGATCCATTGAGGACATCAAGTGTTTCAGCTACATGGCTTCAGAATGTCAATGACTTTTTACTTTGTTCTTCTTAAGTCTTCATGGACAGATTCATGCCAATAAAGCCAAACTCTACTAGCTGTGGACATGCCCTTTTTGGCCTTCTTATGACCTTGTCAGTGTAGCCAAAGTGGATGTTTGGCTATACACTATAAATACAGTGTATTTAAACCCAGCTGATGTCCATAACCATTAAGGTGTCCCCACATATCCCAACTAACAAGTAAACCAAAAAGCAAAATGGTTAAACAGACAAAACAATTAGTAAAAACTCATCAGACAATCAGTCTCATTGTCCCCAAGGTAAAACAGTTCTTAAAATGCAATATTTGACAGTTCAGACATTGCTTCCACACTGGAGATGTCATGTATGTTTGGAGGATCAACGTGGTGGGGACTGACAAGAAATGTGTAAGTTCCTATTGGAAACAATTGATGAATTTGAGCCTTGGCACAGTCTCAAGTAGTACTCCGCATTCTGTTAGCAACCTATCAGTGACACGTTTTCATCTCAAATATGTAGAAATGTTTCATGCATAGTGCAGACATATTATTATTTAAGGTTGTAAAATGATAATCTGTTTCAGTGGCTGAATAATGATGAAGTATTAGCTGAAAAATATATAAGCATAAAACTCTCAATATTATCATATCAGGTGGTCCACAAAATGTTTTAGGAAGTAAGGTGACTTGATGAATTACAACATCACAGTGAAGCAAGTTAGATTACTCTGGCTGTCATTTTTTATTATAGTATCATAATCAGAAAATCTGTGCTGTACACAGCCAGTAAGGTGTCTATAACTGCTTGCTACATTGACTGTCTGTGGGTAAAAGCCCTGCCATCATTTTTCTAAGTTGAATATCATTAGCATGGCTTTGCAAGACAGGGTAGCTTTATCTAATGTAAGTTGCGTTACTTCACTATGTGCTTGTGTGAAACAAACTCAAAATATATTTTTGGTCATTACTATTTTTACCACATTCAAATGTTTGTGTTGCATATAGTCAGCCAAGTAGCTATACTTGTTGCATACAGAGACTGCTTTTGGATGAAAATGATCGACTTTTGTCCCAGTCAGGTTAAGCAGTTACTAATCTGGCTTTACAGAGTTAGTGTGCAGTTGTGTGGAGTAAGTTGTAATACTTTTCTTAATTCACAAATATTTATGTTATTTATCTTATTTTATATTTAATTATTCTGTTGGTCTGACTGGGGATTCAGGTGCCTGTTTTCAGCAAAGACCCAGGGAGAAAAGCTCCACATATATGACAATTATAAAAATACAAAAGCTCCACATATATGATAAAAATGCAAAAGTCAGAGATGAGTACAAATTAACAGAGCAAACAATAGTATATCATAGCATAGTAAGATGAAAAGTTACAGAAGTGTACAATATAGAGTGTACAGTAGTAAAACAGAAAATATATTGTATTTGAGTAAGAAAGTGCAATAATATATATACATACATTTAAAAATGCAATTCGTTATGGTCGGTTTTTTTTTCTATACGCTTGACCTTTGAATAGTGCCAGAGGAAGATTTATCTGAATGGTGGTAGTAGGGCTAGCCATGGTCAGTACATGTACACTGCCACATGAGATTGAGGTGGGCTTTTAACTGGGTTTTAAAAATGGGACTGCTGTTTTGCAATCTGATATGTGGTGGAAGAGAATTCCAGATTTTAGCAACTGTGTAGGAGTAGAGGGATTCACCAGCACTATGTCTACACTTAGCTACTTCAAGAAGGGCTTTGTTTGTGGATCTTAGCTGGCGAGCAGAATTGTGAAAGTTGAGTAAGCCTGAGAGATCAGAACTCTTGTTTGTGTGGTACAGCAAGTAATGAGCCATGGTCAGCTGGTTATAGTTCAGTACATTGGCGAGTTCTAGCCAACCTAATCGTTTTAGTGAGTGACAATGGTGGGAGCGGAAATTAAAGTTAGTTGCGATTCTAGCTAGTTCATTATAGCACATGTACAATTTGTATAGGTCTGTCTTGTTAAGGTTTGTTAATCCAGGGGATGCATAAAACAATGTAGAGAGAAGTTGCATTCTGGATATAGTAATTTTGATTAGATAGATTTTGCAGTGGTATAGGGTTCCAAGTTTTTTATGGACTTTGGCTATGGTTTGTGCTATATGTTTGTCATATTTTAGGTTTTGGTCAAGTATTACACCAAGAAGTTTAGCTTGTAATACTGGGGAGATTTGTGTGTTATTGGCAGTATTGATAGAGAAAAGAGCAGACGAGTCAATAGATTTGGTAGGTGGAAAAGTATAAGTCGAGTCGTTTTGAGGTTAAGTACTAGTAGTGAGTTTTTTAACCAGTTTTCGATATTGGAGAAGGCCTCTTGGGTTTTAGTCTGACTAGTTTAGAATGTGGGGGCTGAGCAGATCAGTGTAGTATCATCTGCATATTGGACTATTGTATCTTACTGAATGGCAGTGTGGAGGGTGTATGTAAAGATATTAAATAGTAGGAATCCCAGTACGGATCCTTGTGGTGCACCTACTGTTACTGGGAGATGGAGGGAGAGGGAATTATGCCACTTAACTGCTTGTTGATGGTTGGATGTGTAGTCTTGAAACCAGAGCAAAAGGGGGTTGTTTAGGTTGAGTTCAGCTAAGATAGTAAGTAGCAGACTGTGTGATACTGTATCAAATGCTTTGGACAGATTAAGGAAGGTGGCAGACACTAAGTTTCCTTGGTTCCTATATTGATTGACAGTGCTGGTGAAGGATAGGAGTGCTGGGGTGGTGCTATGGAATGGGCGAAAGCCATGTTGCATGTTGGTGAGAAGACTATAAGTAAATGTATCATCAGCCGAGAATGGATACATTTTTCAAGGATTTTTGATAGGGGGAATACGATTGCTATGGGGTGGTAGTTGGCAAGTTCGGTTGAGTGAGAACCTTTGTATAAGGGTATTATGTAGGAGGTTTTCTAAAGGGCTGGAATTGCATGCTCATTGATAGACCGATTGATAAGTATCAAGATGGGATAAGCTATAGCACTAGCGGCAGTTTTGAGGTACTCTGCAGGGAGTTTGTTGATTGCCAAAGTGGTGGGATTTAGTTTAGTGAGGTGCTTGTACATTGTGTTGGTAGGAACTGGTTTGACAATGAATGGAGGGTATGAGTTTGGGTTGCTGACTGGCTGGGGAGAGTGAAAGGCTGGCTGTTGCTGGTTAGGTTAAGGATGGAAGAAGTGAAGTAGTTGGTAAATCAGGTAGCTATCTCTGTATTATCTCCTCTGACATTGGGGGAGGGGTAGTGGGTTTGCCTGGTTGTAATACTTGCTTGACAGCTGCCCAGAATTTTAGGGGGTTAGTGCTATATTTTACTTGAAGCTCTGTGTAGTGATTTTTCTTATCTTGCCTTATCTGTTTATAATTAGACCTTTGAGAGGCACATAGTCATAATATATCTGTAACTTATGGGTATAAAGTCAACCAGTGGGTAAAAATGTCCCCAGCTGTTGCTTGATCACAGTTAAACCATCACTGACATAGACTGACAAGAACAGTGCCATGTAATATAATATAATGAAATATATGTGTTCC
This sequence comes from Protopterus annectens, assembly GCF_019279795.1. Classification (NCBI taxonomy): domain Eukaryota; kingdom Metazoa; phylum Chordata; order Ceratodontiformes; family Protopteridae; genus Protopterus; species Protopterus annectens. The sequence continues at coordinate 1,053,314,219 of NC_056744.1, read as the reverse complement.
CATGACTATAAAAAACAATCATTGCTATAGCTTGTGTGTGGGGGTGGGGTATAGAGATGGGGTTATTGTATATCTAAACATGACAAGTTTGCAATAACTTCTTTTACATTTCATCACACATGGTATACAATAAGTGGCAATCTCTAGTGTTCTAGACAGGATGTGTGTGACTGAAACTGATCACTGACACAGTGCCCAGTAAACAGCATTACCATCTCAGAGCACTAGGATCACTAGCTAAGTTCTAAGGGGTTCAAATTATAAGCACGAAAACTGAATCACATGGACACCTATTGAGTGACACAGAAAGAGCAAATAATCACAATATCTAAGATATGAATGGATACCGCCGTAGAGAATTCTTCCTTTTGCTTCAATGGAGTCAGATCTCAGAGTTGGTATATTTAAGTAGGGGGGTGTGGGGGGTGCAAGGGTGCTTGCCCCCCTGCATACAATTGTTAGCGACAGTATTTGTTTGTTGGATTTGTCGTGTTTGGGATTCGATGTTTTGGGCTTTCACCCTTTACTTGTCACTCAATAAGTGTCCACATGATTCAGTTTTCATGCTTATAATATGAAACCATTCTAAGCTGTACTTTTTTTTTTTGTATGGAGTCTGAATGTCCTCGCTCTCTCTGTTTGAGTTTCCTCTGGAGCTCTGTCGACCAATATCTCAATAACATGCAGTAAGTGAGCTGGCATTCCTCTAATTTTCCTGTAGATAAGTTTGCAGTCTTAGTGCATGTGTATCTTGTTATAAACCCTGCTTGTCATGGGGAGTGCCAGTATGTTTGCATATATGAAAAAATATTATCAACTGTTTTTATCTTGACTATAAAAAATTTTGGGCTAATAAATATAAGTCTTCCAGCTAGGAGTAAAAACAGCTAACAGATAATTATCCTAAAAATAGCATAATTATATGAAGCATTACAGAACGTTTACAGACTCAGAGTTTACATAGACCGGATGGCCTCCTGACACCCTTGTTGTATAAGGATGTTTTTCTCTCATGCTGAGTAGAGGAGTCTCATCCTCAACATCTGTCCTAAGTCCCTCATAATCTAAAATGTAGTCTTCTCAGATGTGCTTACAGAAGATTGCTAAAGTGGTGCCTGGGGACAGTATGATCATTATTGCTTTAACTTTCTTAACAATTAAACTTTAGATATGTACACAAAGGGGTCACTACAGCTTGTCTGGTGGCTGTTAATTGTGTTGTCCTTTTTTTTTTTAACTTTCCTAACAATTAAGCTTTACAGGTGTACACATATTGTTACTATCAATCTATCTATCTATCTATCTATCTATCTATCTATCTATCTATCTATCTATCTATCTATCTAGCTATCTATCCATCCATCCATCTATGTATATTTTCTATGGGTAGTGCATTGTCTATAACTAACAAGTATAGAACATAACTGTGATAATTGTTTTTTTTTTTCATTTTGCTCATCATAGGATAATAGATCAGAGAAGAATGCTAGGCTGATGACATTGAAGGGCCTTTTTATGTCTGGGCCATGATGCTCAAAATTATTAGAAATGTATTGGTCTTATAAGGAATGGTAGTGGGGTATAAAAACTTAGGTAAGAGTGGTTGTGAATTTACAAGCTTCCTGTCTCTAACAGAGACATAGGTGTAAGATCAAGAGTAAAGTTGTGATTCCCCATCCAGTGATCTAAATTTCACTTGAATAAGTGTGGGTAAAATCTTTGCTTCATGTCGATGTTCCAAGTACAGAAGGACACACTATAGCCTGTGTGGGGCTGTGAACTGTATGGCCATAAATAGAAGATGTATGCAGTTGGCTGTCTTTTAGATATAGAGGAAAGGAGGCATGCTTTGTATGTATGTCTGACAGAAACAAGGTGAAATCCATTACTGTGGCCATTAGTTACTTCATTTTTGTTTCATTCTAACCATGGTGTCTGCCTTTTGAAGGTATGGCTGGAGCAGCATGCTATGTACTCATATGACAGCTGAAATTTAAAATATATGGTTGTGGCCATTTGTTCTTTAAATTTTATTTTAATTCAAAGACCAGGGAGTATAAAGATGGTCAGCCAAATTCTATAAGCCCTACACAGTCCTTTTCTACCATGTGAGCATTGTGCTGTGATGTGCACATGGTAGCAAAGAGTTTTAGATTCAGTAAGCACTGTGTAGAGGTGTGCACTAACGTGCAAACAAGGTAAAAACCATGACATGCTAATTACAACATAAGCAGATAAATTGCATGCTAATCAACCAATGCAACATGGCGTAGCTATTCAGCAAGGTATAAAGCAACCATGTAGACTTAGTGCTGGTTTTCCCTGTAAATTCCAAAAACTATTGTAATACAACCATGGAAAGGAGTGTACATGGAAAGAATGTTAGGGGCTGGTGCTGCTTTAATTCATTTGCATGTGCAACAGACTGAAGCCTGTGCTGCTGCTGCCAATAGACCTAGGCCAAGAAGGAGAACAGTTTTCAGGACCTGTTTAACTTTTCACAGCCTACATGATATAGAAATTGTAGAGCACTACAGGGTGGATAGGGTTTGCTCTACAGGTGCTCTGCAAACTCTGTTGTCCTCAACTCAGAGCCAGCACCAACTGAATGAAACCAATCTCAGTGGAGACAAAGGTAAGTGTAGCACATAAAATCTTAGCTACAGGCACCTTTCAGAGACCAACAGTGGACAGGCTGGGGGTGTCACAGGCATCAGAATCCAGAATACCCCAACAGTTTCCAAATGCTATGCTCCAACATGCTAATGACCACATATATTTTCCCCATACTCCTGAGGAGATGACCAGAAATATGCAGGAGTTCTACCATGTAGCACAACACCCTGAAGTACTGGGTGTCATAGACTGCACAGATATATAAACTAAGACACCACCTGGGGATCAGGGTAGGTGCTACATAGACAGAAAGGGCTGATACTCTATTAACTGCCAAGCCATGAGTAATGCCAAGGAAATAATCTTGAACATGTGTGCAAGTTATGCACAAGAACCATGGCTAATGACACCCATCAGAAATGCACACACTCACTGAAGAATTCTATGATGAGGCACACGCTAAAACCAGAAACATTATAGAGTATGTGTTTGGGCAGCTGAAGTCATGGTTCCAGTGCCTAGCTATATCTGGGGAGTCCTGCAGTACAATCCATGGACATGTTCTGAAATATTCATAGTATATGCCATGCTGCAAAACATCATCCCAAGAAAACAGCTTCAGCAGGATCAGCTAGGGGACCACCAATGCCAAGGTAGCCACAGGCAGATGAGGAGTGAAATGGGGAATCACCAGCTGCTGTGGGTGTAGGCTACATCAGTGGGCACCCCTCAAACTAAGGTCAAGTCTCAATTAACCTTCCAATTGTAATTATTTGATTCCTCACCGCTTGGCTCTGCTGCTCTCCTTGCACCATTGAGCAAACACTTGCTCAGTTGTGTACACTCCAGTAAATGTCATAATTGGAATTGTCAGAAAACATCAGGTTCCATTGATCAAGGCCTACTGGTAGATAGATATGTCTGGCATTAGTGGGGAAGGTGCCATGCTTAGGGCACACAGGTGGGGAGTTTAGGAGTCCAGGACATTTATTAGACTCCTAGTAATGCACTACAGCCAAAGGCTTCTGCAGGGGGACTACTGTGGCTTCTAGTACAAGTCTGAAGGATGGAATTGTTCAGCCCAAGCTGTATCCAGTGCCACTGGTAAACGCACACTAGAGAGCAAAGTATTTTTCATTGTAATGACCTACAGAAGAGGAAGAGGGATATTCTCGACCATTGGATGGAAGAATGTAGGACATATGACATCCCACTTCTGTGTAAGTATCAACTAAAGAGAGTACGTGTAAGACTTAGAAGGAAAGTATTATCATAAAACTTATAAACAAAGACATTGGCAACCTTCAAACACTGGACCCTACCCAGTTTGGGTTCGTGAAGGGCCAATCTTGTCTCCTGAACCTGACTGACTTCTTCAAATCAGTCGCCAGAGCTGTGGACGAGGGTAAGGCAGTCCACACAGCATATCTGGACCTCAACAAGGCCTTTGACATGATCCCCCACTCTGGAATCATAGATAAACTTACTAAGCTGGGCAAAAATCCCTACATCACTCAATGAGTTGCCAACTGGCTTACTGACAGAACCCACACTGCAAAAGTAACCGACTCCAAATCCAGCTCCAGACAAGTGACAAGTGGTGTACCTCAGGGTTCAGTCCTGGGACTGCTTTTGTTTAGCATCTACTTCTCTGAAGTACAGGCCAACAATAAGGAACTCTGGCTAACAAAGTTTTCAGAATCTGCAAACCGGGAGACAGTATTGAATCCCCAAATTATGTGGCTATTCTACAAAAGGGCCTTACAGAAACAGATGCTTGGTGCCAGAGCCATGTGCTCAAGCTCAATGCCAAGAAATGTATAGTTATCCCCTTTGGGAAAAACCATGTACCCGTGAATTATCACATAGGTGGCAGTACACTAAACAGTGAATGTATAAGAGACTTAGGGATACAGGTGGACAGTGGTCTCATCTTCGATAACCACATTGCCACAATGGTAAGGAAATCCTTTTATTTGGCATACCTCATGATTAAGGGCTTTTCATCCAGAAAAAAGGAGGTCATTGTCCCACCGTACTCATCCCTCATTAGACCCATTATAGAATACAACGCCCTGTTTGGTATGTACCTCTCAAGTCATCTGCAACAACTGGAAAGGCCACAGAAATACCTTACTAAAAAAATCACAGGTCTAAAGCAGATGCCCTATGCTGACCGTCTAAAAAAACTCCAGCTATACTCTGTAGCATATTGTCTACTCAGAGGCGATCTCTGCTTAACATACAAGGCCATTTCAAACCCAGAGCTGTTGGACATGCTACACATAAAGAAATCACAATCCCTCAGAGCCACATGCTCCAGGGATCTAAACCTTGTTGTTACAATGAACAAAACATGCTGGAGGGATAGGTTCCTGAACCAGAGACTCCCCAGACTCTGGAATAGACTGTGCATACATGCCAGGCAGAGTGCCTCTTTTGCCATCTTCAAAAGAAACCTTGAGGGTTGGATGGGAGATAGGAAATTCACCCCAGGGATCACATCAGTCACCCTGCTAGACAGGGGTCCAGGGATGTAAATTTTGTGGGAAGAAATAGCCAGGTAATTGTTATGGCTAGGCTTGAATATGCCATAGGGCCAATAGCCTAGTACCAACCTATGAACCTATAATCTGGATATAGGCAAGACTGGTATGCATTGTGATGATCCTCCACTAGACCAGTAATCAAGAAGCCTCAATCCTCACCACTGGTAACAGTGGGAGACTTTAAAGGATGACAGGTACATTTGCAGTATTTTGAAAAGCAGCTCTCTGCATCAAGTGCTATTTACCTTAAGAGACCACAGTCAGTCCAGGGCTGGTTTCTCCCTCTTTCTCCAGATCCCCAATAAGACTCTCAACTGGCACAGCTATAGAGTTGAGTCTTTAGTCAGGGATCCAAGCCAAGTCCTCCAACACTGTCTCTGCCAACCAGTGCTTTGTGGCCCTGCCCAAGCAGCTGACACACACACTTTTGGAGATTTCTTTTACACAAACATAAACACACACACACACAAACACACACAAACACACAGACACACACACACACACACACACCTGGGAAAGGCTGGCACAGGTTTACTGGCTATGCCCCCTTCTGACCAAGAGCATGTGCCTTTTTTAGGATTAATTAGGAGTGTCCCACAATGTCACCAAATAAACATGCAAGTACTCTGAAACTTAAATAACTCTACACAAATCAGCCACAGTGAAGTGTTTAAATATATTTAATAATAAATAAAGGAATAAAAAAACAAGATAATACTAAATATAAATTTACAGTTACATCAGAGTTCAAAACCACAGGAAATATTTAAAATAACATTGCAGTACAGGCTTACACAAATAAAGAAAAACATCTAAATTAAGCATCACTATATTCCTGACTGTATTTAAGAGAGTCATACTGTTCCCTAGAAACTTACTTCATTAGAGCAAGGCAGATGTGTGGTCAATGGATCTTGTTGTCAGGTCCAAGACACAACGCAGAATGTTCTGTCTAACTAAGAGACTTCTCAAATTAATATCTAAAATAATACTGCTGGAATAGCTTGCAGAATGTCATAATTTCTTGTCATCTGACTTCTAGTTCCCAGGCCAAAACCCCCATTGATAGAAGCTGGCAGCATTTAGCATCTACCTGTAATAATATACAGACAAGGGCTTTTCCTCAGATCTCTGGCAGATACTGGAAGTCATAAAACAATTGTATTCCTTCATGCTTTCAAGACTATTAATTAGTTCACCCTAAAGACAAAACTGAAAGCTTCCTAGTACAGACCTTGTGTCTCTAGCTGGATTGAAAACTTGAGAGATAGCCTCTTTATTGTGTCCTAGAAAGTAATTTAATTTCAGCTATTTTTCTCAAGTTTACTGGACTGAACTTAACCTTCTAGTTTCCTCTGCTGGCATATACATTTAAACAGTTACATTAGTGCATTTACATTTCTGTTCTCTTCCAGTAGGGCACACTGTGGATACATTTTAAGCACAAGCACTTTACAAATTACCTTTTCAACACAAACATCTGTACAGAGCAGTTTGGTATACACATAACATACAGTTCTAATACATTTGTAACAAAAGCAGCTTATATAAATAATTTTGATATTCACTAATGACATATAATTATTAACAAAATTCCAGCTAAGTGTGCTGGCAGTATCTCCTTTCATCACATGTATAATGGTCTTCTGTTCTTTGTTGTTTTTTCCCCTTGCTGCCAGTGATTGAGAGTTCAATGTCTGGGCCAAAAGGCCTAGATTGGAGATATTGAGGGAAGCAAGTGGTATGTATGCAGCAGAAGAAAAGTGTTATTGTAGCATTAAAAGTTAAAGATTGCTTTTTTGGTATTTTATAGAGTTGTATCAAACTGAGCATGCATATCTCAACTGTAAGTGCTAGTATGCCTGCATTACTCTGTAGCACAAACCAACTGTAAGAGTCCATTATTAGACTTTAGTCAGAGGTCGTGGGTTCAAATACCACAATTCATAACTACACCATACTGTTATTTCTTCAGTAATATTTACATTAAATTAAAACCTCTATAACAGTGGCACAAATGCCCTGCTGTAAACTGTAATCTGTACAACTGCAACACCCATAATGTGCAATATATGCACATTTTAGTGATTACTTGCAGCAATCTGTAGTATATTGTGTATCCGTTAGGAGGTAGACTTAAATGTAAAACTTAAGATAATAGAGTTGTAAGGGGGATTCAAGATGGTAGAAGTCCAGTGAACATCCTGCTCTATTAGCTCCTTCCCTCTTAATCTGAATCTACCAGAATCACCTTACCAAAATTAGTAAAAAAAAAACCTCTAACAGTTCAAACTTAACTTGTTGTCAACATATCAGTTTCCAGCAACAGTAAATTAAAACATTTATCTAGATAACGTCTTGGTAATTGCCTCAAAGAGTAGAACCTCCAAAATGTGAAAGAACCTTATAAAATCTAACAGAGGTGTTCTTTTTGCAGGAAGTTCTTCAATGACCTAATGAACTGGACTAATTTCCACTCATGAGTCAATCAATGCTCTGGACTATATTCAGTCCCTACAAGTAGATTTACAACAGAACGGATACAGGAAATAAGCCTCAGATGATCCTAAGACATCTGTTAAATAACAAAGAAATCTTGTGAGGTCTTCTACAAGCTGTACAGCTTTTCAAATTATGTAGGTACTTTTAAAAGATGAAAACTTAGAGCAGGACTAAAAGTCAGTTTAGATATGACTTTTTAATGTTAATATCTGCCATGCAAATGTGTTTATATTGTGGACACTTACACTGACTTTCTGCTTGATCTTATGTGATGGACTGCTGTTTCTTCCAGTAATTTAAGATGTCTGAACACTTATCTCTTAGTTATCAGAAGGTTGAAATGAAAAAGTTACAGAGACACATTTGAGATGAGGGTCAAGATGAAGAAAATCCCTATCATTTCTACTTTTTCATTTATTCTACAATGTGTTGTACATTCAATACATTATTTTTTGTCTAAAAATCACTGTTCTAATGGCATTCTACTAGATCTATGAAACATATAAATCTAGTTAACCAGATCATGGAGACACTTCCAGCTGTGACCAAGACCAGAACTGCAAGGCTACACAATAACCGTTTCTTAATTGCATTTGCTTAGAAACTGGCATGTCCTTCTTTTCTCGTCAATAAAAGGAGACTATGCAACATCCCTTAGACAGAGCAAAGAAAGGAGGGCAAAACCTGGAAAATCTGAGGCAGAAATATGAGCACTGAGCTATTATGCTTTCAACATGAATGAAAATGCTAAAATTAACTTTAGGATCTTTTTATGTTAAACCTTGAAATATGAAAATAAGTACTTAAATGAGAAGAATACTGCAATTCTACTACTCCTCGAATATGTTTACTGAATAATTCTTGCATAAACAAGGGTCAAAAAATATTATTATTATTTTTTTACAAGAATCGCAGAATAAAGGTGTTGAAGCATATGTTCAAATAAGGACAAATATAAATTACCTTGGTTTAATGGTGAGCCATTCCTTAAATAAAATATTACTTTACTCAAGTATAGCAAACTTTATGTTTATTAAGGTATGGTTAAACTTGTTATTTACAAAATATATTGAATATTGCTTGAAGATCTTTTTAAGTGAAGTTATTTCTAGCTTGTATATATAAATGCAGAAATATTTTGTCTCTACTGTATAGGTTAAATAGAGTTTTAGCTTTGGTTTCTAAAAGAATGATGGGAAAAACTTTTCTACCCCGTAATTACAGAACAATTTTGTGTACTCATATATTATTCTAAACAGAAGGGTGAAAATAATCTAACAAAATGATGCTTCCTTAGTATGCTATTATCATTTGAAATATTATATTCTGAATATATAAGCAATGTTGTAGAAAATACACCTCGTAACTCCACCAAACAAACAAAGTATACGAAAGCGATGACCAAGGCAGGCTGAGAATAATTCCAATTTACGTAATTTGTGGCACAATAAATTGGAATTATTCTCAGCCTGCCTTGGTCATCGCTTTCGTATACTTTGTTTATATAAGCAATGTTAATACAAATCTTAAGTTAAGATAAACAAATACATTTCTTTGTAGGAAAAATCATAAATACTAGGCAGTGTTTATAAAAAAGTAGGAGTGCAGAACACTGGCAGGGTGTTAGGATTGACAAATCTTAGTTTTGGTTGTGCTAGTACTTAGATTGTTGCTGTCTAACTTATATACTACTCTCATTATATTCAGAGCTACTATGCTCTTTGTATGCAGTCAATTAATGTTAAAAAAATCTTCCTCTGAATTATTCCTTAATCCTCTTTCAGATAAAGGCGTACAGTGGATAGGCACAGGGTTAGTTCTGAAAGGATCTGGTGCTGTGTATATAATATTTGAAGCATATCCACGGCAAAAATCGTATGCAAATTTACAGGTTATTCACTTATATAAAATAGTCAACACTACATTTCTATTAATCTTTGAGCTATATGGTATATAGACTCATGGAATGTTAAGAGGCTCTAGGTCAAAATGAAAACTTTTTATGCACTTAGCATTTAAATCTCAAGCAGACTTATTATTTATTAGGGAAACACACATGTTGACAGAAAACTGGGCTAAAGAAAAGGATAACAAATGAATAAAGTTGATAATAGCATTAGATAAAGATACAAATAGTAAAGCGGTTGCAATTATAATAAAAATGTCATTTACAGGTCAGATAAATACTAATGAGTCTGATAGCAAGGGATGATAGTGTTACTTTACTATTCGATATTCTGAGCTCCCCAAAGCAATACTACTTTTAAATGTTTATAGCCCAAGTTTAAACCAGCAGGATTTTATATTAGAAATGTATAATATTCTACTTAAGTTTTCAGATCACTTACTTATACTAGGAGAATACTGAAATTTGGTCATAGACCCAAGTTCAGATAGGACTGGGAAAGCTGTTGTATATAATACACAAGACTCTTTGGCATTAAAAGATTTGTTATTAGACTTTGAACTCTTTGACGCATATTATTTTAGAGATAATCATAGCTCTGCAAATCACTACACATATTATTCACAATGCCATATAACTTGGTCCAGAATAGATTTTTACTTAATGTTAGAATTTTTTATGGATCTAGAGGTCAAACTTTATAGAACCGCAATTCTTCTTGGATCACTCATGAATTAATATTAAGATCAACTGGTTGAGGTCAGTAAATCCTCTTTATTGTAACCAAACTGGTCCTTAAACCCAAATTTACTTAAAAAAAAAAAAAAAAAAGATGTACAACAGGAAATAAAAAGCATTCTAGAAGAGCTCTATGAAAACTTGCATAAAACCAGTATACCCTATGATATATAATGGGTGGCCTGTAAAGCCTGAATGAGGGGAATTTTGATTCAAAAAGCGAGTCTTTAGAAAAAAGCATTGAAAGAAAAAGAAAAAAAATGCTAATTGATAGAATAAATGAGGTAGAAAAACAAACTCATAAAGGTAATTCTCTGGAACGTGATTCCCTTTTAAATAATCTACAAAAAGAATTTTATCATTTACACGCACAACAAAACTCACTATTGAAAATGATGGCATTAGCTAAATATTCTGAATGGGCCCAAACACCGTTTAAAATATGAGCAAAAATAATAAACAATTCACAAAAAGCCCCAACAATCTTGGAAATATTTTACTTAGATAACCTATATAATACAAGAAGTATAATTAACACATTTGAAAATATTACACTCAAATCTATGGCCCACATGAATTAACATCTACAGAATTTAAAACTAAGAAATTTTATTTATTTATCTATGACCAAATTTCAATATTCTCCTAGTATAAATAAGTGATCTGAAAACTTAAGTAGAATATTATACATTTTTAATATAAAATCCTGCTGGTTTAAACTTGGGCTATAAACATTTAAAAGTAGTATTGCTTTGGGGAGCTCAGAATATCAAATAGTAAAGTAACACTATCATCCCGTGCTATCAGACTCATTAGTATTTATCTGACCTGTAAATGACATTTTTATTATAATTGCAACCGCTTTACTATTTGTATCCTTAGATTATTTATTTATTGAATTCAGGAGTTTTTAGAAAGCATGTGCAAATTAAATCTCTGACCGCATTTGTATATATTTGCTGTGATGTGTTTTGTAAACTCTACCAAGCTGAATCCCAATTCTGTGGGTCATTTGAATTCTGCAAATATTAGCTTTGTTCTTGTGGTACCATATGCAAATAGCGTATATAGTTTTTATTGTGTTTTTCTTTTGTTTTTTTCTTCTCCTTCTCTACTGTTATGCATATCTTTTACACTAAATTCTATGCTATATGCTAATTTTAAAACTTATAGAGAAATATCTCGTATGTTAAGTTTTTTTTAACAATTTTTTGAACACAAGCTATGTATGCTTATAAATTTTGATCTGCACTGTTACCCTCTGGACATATGAGTTAAAGAAAATAAATAAAAAATATATTAAAAAAAGATAATCGAATGGTATAATTGTATTAATCCACTGCATGTCACATATGATAATATGAATTTTATTGCTTTTGTTTCTCTCACCTCAGCCCTTACCTTCCTTTTATTTTTCTTTTATTTTATTTTTAAAAATATTTTTTATTTTATAAATAATTTCTGTTTATTTCATATTTATTTTATTTTTATTTTATTTTAACGTTAAAATATTATATATTTTTTTATTTTTATTATGAGTCATCAAAATGTGTCCATGTTATCTGTGCTGACATGCCACCAGTAATCAAGGAGCCTCAATTCTCACCACTGGCACCTGTGGGAGGAATGTTCACTGGAAGGATAACAGATATGCACACACTATTTTTAGATGCATCTCTCTGCATCAAGTACAATTTTCCTTAAGAGCACACAGAGAACTACAGTCAGGCCAGGGCTGGTTCCTCTCTTTTTTGCTAGATCTGCAATAAAACTCCCCACTGGCACAGCTATAGAGTTGAGTGCTTAGCCAGGGTTCCAAGCCATGCCCTCCAACACTTTCTCTGTCCAACCAGTGCTTTTGTCCCAGCCTAAGTTGCTGACACATGCATTCTTGAGATTTGATTTGTGCACACACACACACACACACACACACACACACACACACACACACACACACCTGGGAAAGGCTGGCACAGGTTTACTAGCTATGCTTCTTTTTGTCCAGACTATAAGGTAGTTACCACTGCCAGCAGAAACCCTCACCAGCTACCTTAAGGCTCCTCCAAGGGTACCTGATATACTGAGTGAAATTAATATTAATACAAATGGCAGTTTGACCAACAGCAAGGCTATTAAGAGTGGCCCACACACTGTCACCATATAAATATGCAACTACTCTCAAAACATAAGTATCTCTACAAAGATCAGCCATAATGAAAGGTTTAAATATATTTAATAATAAATAATAAAAGAACAAGAAAATACTAAGTATATATTCACAGTGACATCAGAGTTCAAACCAACAGTAAATATTTAACATAACATTGCAGGACAGGCTCAGACAAATAAAGAAAGACAATATCTAAACTAAGCTTCACTATGTTCCTGACTATATCTAAGAGAGTTACTCTTCCCTAATAACTTACTTAATAGAGCAAGACAGATGATGTGGCGAATGGCCCTTCTTGTTTTCAGGCCCAGGATGGAATACAGAATGCTCTTTCTTACTAAGAGACTTCTCAAAATGACATCTAAAATATTACTGCTGGGATTGCTTGCAGAATGACATCACTTATTGTTATGTGAATTCTAGTTCCCATGCAAAACCTCCATTTCTGGAAGCTGACAGGACTTAGCACCTACTGTAGCTGTAAAAGTACACACACAAGGGCTTTTGCTCAGACCTTTGGCAGGTGCTTGAAGTCATAAAACAATTGCATTCCTCCAAACCTTCAGAGCAATAATTAGTTCACCCCAGCAACAATACAGAATGCTTTCTAGTACAGACTTTGTGTCTCTGGCTATCTTGAAACCTGTGAGATAGCATCTTTATGTCCTAGCCTATAAAGTGATCATAGGAGGTTATTAGGCTATTGGCTCTGGAGCCATTACAAGCCCAGCCAAGAGTTTATCCCCAGAAAGAAACTTCATTCAGCACTTGTTTCCCCTGTCAATGAGGGACAAAGGTGAAACTCCTTGGACAAATTTGTGATTTCACATCCACTCCTCAAGGTTGTGGTTGAAGAAGGTGAGCGAGGTAATTAATTTCAGATAATTTTCTCAATTTTGCTGGACTAAGGTTAACCATCCAGTTTCCACTGTTAAAACATATACATTTAAACAGTCACAACTGTGGACATACATTTCTGTTCTCTGCAGTAGGGCACACTGTGAATACTTTATAAATACCTTTTCAACACAAATGTCTGTGGAAATCAGCTTGATATACACATTAAATACAGTTCTATTACATCTGTAACACCAGCATCTTGTATGAAATAAAGTTCTAATACATTTGTAACACAAGCATATTGTATAAATCAGTTTGATATTCATAAATGACGTATAATTATTTACAAAATTCCAGCTAGCTGTGCTGGCAGTACCTCCTTTCATCACATCATCCATGTATACCAAATCAGTAAATGCTTCACAGCATATCAAGGTAGGCCAGCTCCATTGGATCAGCCTGCCCCTGCCCCTGCTCCACTGGCAGCAGCACCAATGCCCACCATATCTGGTAGCCAACCTGGCAGCACTGCCTTTGCTGCCTCTGCACTACCTGCACCCTTCAGGCAGGCCTGCCCCAGAGGTTGTTCCAGTGGTACCCTCCGGGAACAGTGTCGGAGGTGGTGATTTCATCACCCGCAGTGAGTGAGTAGCCAGCAATGGTATGTAGGGTGGTGTGCTCCACCACTGGTGCATGCCTATTCCAGTTGGAGAGGCCACTCTCCCTCTCATGTTGTGTACTAGGAGGACTAGGAGGAGATGTTAAGCACTTCAGCCACCTGCAAAGTAAGGTGACATGATGACAGTCCAGTGGGTGAGGACCTAATTCTCACTGTCTCCAAGCTTGATGACAGTGGGACTCAGTTGTTCTTACCCTCGCCCCAATCATGGTGTCACCCAACCTTTTGTGTCCATCACCATCCCTGTCTCTTGTCTTATTTGTCTTATCTGTCTGCAATTGTTTCCTTACCTACCCAACTTACCTGAACCAGAAATACTTACGTTCCTTCCTCAACATTCCTCTCTCTCTCTCTCTCTCTCTCTCAATAAATAAATAAATAAATAAATGGGCACCTGTCCCACAAAAAAAAAAAAAATCATCCCATGCATAGCTTTCCATTTCATACACTTGTCTTCTTGACACACTTGATTTGGTCCAATTGGTTATGCAACATGATTGCATTGTGGTCACCTCTCTCTCTCTTGGAGGTGAAATTTCAAATTTAGCCAATAGTCTGCACATATTCAGTTTACACTTTTAAAGAAATGGATAGCTATGGTTCTTTTGTACCTCCCTCTTGCACATTCCTGTCCTGCTTTCCCTTTGCTTCTCCCCTGATTGCTCCCCATTTCACCACTTTCCTATCTACCCAATTTTAACACCTTTAATCTGGTGAAAACATAGAATCACAAACAACACACACATAGGTAGCAGGAAAATCAATGGATCCCTTCAGTTTTTGGGCTGCATGTTTGAGCAGAGGTGTGCATCATGCACCAATGCATGGCAACGCTGAGCAGTAGCACAATGATACAGTTACCTGCACTCGATGCTGTTTAACCCTGCTGCAGTATGCCAACACACAGCAACACATGTACTATAAAGAATTCATGTGACTGCATTATCAGTGTTTACAATACAGTATAAAAAGTATTAGACAGACATGGGTTTAAACCCAGTACATCTGGGCTCAAAAAGGACAGTATCAATGCATTAACACATGCTGCCACACAGTCATTTAAGCAGCAGGTAAGTTGCATATGCTCAATATTAACTGTCAAACTTTAGCAATGCGCATCTCATATGCATATACACTTCACCAACAATTGCACAAATCCACTGCTCACAGTGCTATGGAAAAGTAAATATTATCATGTATTACTGCTCTCCACTGTCCATTTCCTATCTATGACATGAAAGTACATGTGGAAACATTACAAACTGAAGGCCCTATGTAGCAATATGTTATATATTTACAATACAGCCATGTGCTGTCACCCCACCTAAGCACTGCAACATTGGTGTCACAATACTTTTTCCTCTTATATATTACATATATTACCTGCAGTACAGAAAGTAATATCGAATGTTGTGTGATATGCAATGCACATCAATCTGGTAACATGCAGAATTACAACTACTGGCCCAAAAGCCTAAAAAGCTTTAACTGCAAGGCTAGGGAAGGAATCAGCCTGGACCTTATCCACGGGGACATAGGAGACCTTCAACACACTTAACCCGACCCATTCTTTTTTTGTCAAGGGTAGATCTTGCTTATTGAACTTTGTGGACTTCTTTGATAATGACCCCAAAGACATGGATGAGGGACAACAGGACATACTACCTATGTTGTTATCCAACGCCTTTGATGCTATCCCCCATTTATGTCTCATACTGAAGATCTTCCATCTGGGAATTAGGCCATACAGTACTAGATGGATAACCAACAGGCTCACCGACAGAACCCACACTTTCAAAACAGGGTACTGCACTTCCACCACTAGCCCACTTACTGATGGAACACCACAGGTATCTGTGCTGGACCTTCAGCTGTTTGGAAACTACTTCCCTGAAGTGCAGGCAACAGTATATGGCTGGTGGGTTACCAAGTTTGCAGATGACTGTTAACTGGATGCACTCATATGGAGTCCCCCAGTGATGGTAACATATAATAGAAAGGGCTGACAGACAAATGATTAGTTCCAAACTCATGGACTGAACCTTAAAGCAAACAATGCCTCATTGTCCCATTGTCCCCTATGGCAGAGAAGTACCCCTGCTAATTATGATATATGTAGCACTCCTCTAAGCTCAAACACAGTGTTGTGAGACTTGGGAACACTTGTTGAAAGCAATCTGCACTTTCATCATTATGTGCCCATAGTGGTGAGATACACACACATTCTGCATTGCTCACCTCATACATATGGACATCACGTCCAAGACCAGGGAGGTCATAGCTCTGCTGTACTCTGCCCTTATCAGACCACTAATTGAGTACAATGCTTCCTTCTGTCTGTACCACACCAGACACCTGCAGCAATTGGAGGAATCACAGAGGTTTATGAATTGAGAATCCAGGGTCTCCAAACATAATATACATGGAAAGACTGTAAGACCTGACACTGTACTCAGTATCATGCAGACTATAGAGAAGCGACCTATGCCTGGCCTACAGAGCAGTTTCAGACCTTGCCCTACTGGAAATGTTGGATATCTGCAAATCAAATGGGACAGGAATTACTTGCTCCAGGGTTGTCAACCTAGCCTGTGACATAAATAGAACATACTGGGGACACAGATATATCCCCCAGTGATTGCCACTCTTCTGTAATAGGTTCATGCTGTGTATGAAGCAGTGCTCTTCAATGACTCCATTCAAGTGCAACCTTGACAACTGGTTGGGTTATTGTAAAGTCATCCCTGGAGTGGCACCTATGACCCTTATGGACAAGACCAGTTGATGCTGCTCACAAAATTGCTCTGCTAACAATGACCATCTAACTATGCTCAATAAGGGTACGTATGGCCATTAGGGTAGTAGCCTCCTATGAACCTATAAAGCTATGAACCTAAGCAGGCCTTCCAACATCTTGTCTCCCACATGGTCTGCTGATGTCATCTACCATAAGTTGACCAGCACTCTTGCAAAAATCAGACTTGTGCCATGGTACTTGCATAAAGTACTGCATTCTGTAGTCTAAATACTTAGGTAGGGGTTCTGCTCTTACTGCAATCAACTTGGTGTGTGTGTGTGTGTGTGTGTGTGTGTGTGTGTGTGTGTGTGTGTGTGTGTGTGTGTGTGTGTGTGTGTATATGTGTGTGTGTGTCTGTCTGTCTGTCTAAACAGAAGAGTAGAAGTGCATATCATACAGTTACTGCTCCAATGTCATGGATTTACAGTATTTTGATAGTTGCACATGCCTACACATCTATTTCATGCAGGCTTCCCAACCTCTTGTCTCCCACATGGCTTGCTGATGTTATCTGCGATAAGTTGTCCAGCACTCTTGTAAAAATCAGACCTATACTGTGGCGCCTGCATAAACTGCTGTGTTCTGAAGTCCATGTACTTAAATGGTAGTCAAGTGTCTGTGCACGCTCTTGCTTGACATTATAGAGAGCAATTTCCACCAGCATGTGGGACAATGTTATTACCATTTTGTCTGTAATGGATGTTGCTGATGTCATCAACTATAAAGTGATGTTTGAGACACTGCAAGTCAGACTTTGGCCTTGGAACTTGCGTAAAGTACGGAGTTCTGTAGTCTGTGTACTTAGGTATTTGTGTGTGAAATCCCAGACATACCACCACAGACAAACCACTTGCAAGAGGATGACAAACAGTTAAAATCAACACTCAACGTGAAAATATTTATTGAAAAATGTAAAACATGATGCAGAGCCAAATAAATATTCAAATAAGTAATAACCAAGAGAAGCACATTTGGACATAGCCTACCTCAGATCCTGTTTCATCGGGCTCTCTCCTTATGAATTAAAAGAAGTCTCCACCAATCATTACACATTTCTGGAGCCAGCACCTTTCTTCCTAGTCTATCAAGAAGCCATCCAATTATTCAATGAGTTTAGGTCAAGCCTCCATACACAGCCAATAGATTTAATTTAAAAAGACATCTTCCTTTTAGAACGTGTTTCAAAGGCACTACCCCATTCAAACCTAAAGCATAATCTGCTCTCAGATTAATAATCCAATTTACTTCCACTATCTCTGCTCTGTTCTGCAGGATAATTCAAACAACTAGCTATATAAGCAAGATGTTTGGTATTACAGGTGGCATTGCCTTTAAAACAATAAACTTGACCTGTGGTGGGATGGCAAAATAAATTAGTGGCATCAATGGAAGCACATGCCTTACATCTCCCACATTTGAATCTTCCCGCCTACTATGTAGTAAAGACAAATCAGCAATTCAAAGAGAGAATTTTAGGCCATCTACGAGATATACAGTTTTTCACATATACCTAATATGGTTTTGTTTGGGCCTACAGGATTGCATTGTACTGCTGAGTTTTTCTCCTGCGGTTCTATGCAATATGCAAGCCATAAGCTCCAAAATTCACACTTGGCTCTCTGATCTTTGATGGTGGCATGCAGTCATGAACTTCCCAGGCTTATAACTCCTCGGAACTCTTAATCATTCTTGAAGATGTACAAGATTATATTTCTCAATGTAATCTATCAGATTGGGAGAATGGAAATGTTCCTTCTTCTATGGTGCAGCACTTTCTATTTCCATAAATCCTGATGTTATCCAAATTCATACATAGAATAGCTGCATTAACCACTGGTAGGGACAAGGAGCTAACCTCCCAAAGCTGGGAAGTGAGGTATGCAGAAGATGGGAACACAAAGTCACCCTAGCTTCATCCAGAAATACTGGTTTAATATTGGTTGTTGAGGTCTTACCTCCTTTACACCGGGGCTCTGTCTGCAAATCTGGCATTAAATTATAAGGTGTGGACATAGGGAGTGCTGCCCACCCTTTTTAAGTTAATGAGAACTCTTTGTCTTAATCTCAAGTCTTTCTCAATAGCCAGTCTTTTCCAAGATGAATGCAACCTGATGACTCCAAAATATTCTCCCAACCCACTGGAAGAGAAGTAAAAAGGCAATGACTAGTTGCTCTGCCCTTTCCTTCATACCAGTTCTAACAGGTTCCTAAGCTGCTAACTGATATCAGGCCACCAATGTTTTACTCAGGTATTTACCCCTCTGTGTTATTGGAGCTAGACATTTGGACAAGAACAATACATTTCACATAAAACTATCCAGAAAGACAATTTAACAGGTTTATTACAGCCTCCTCTTTGGTTAACTCAAATGACTTATTGCTGGAGTAAATTTCAAATAAAATGAGTTTAGTGTTATTTTTGCACTGCATTTGATTTTCCTGCATAAGTGGTAAAATTCTCAAAATAGCCTCTGTTTCTTGTTATTATCAGAACTTTTACCCAGCTGAAACTTCTTTACAATACGCTAACAACCATTTCTATGATATGCATACTCTGAAGACATGGTAGCTATGAATGACAGCATGACACAGATATATTCTAAACCACAAGACTTCATATCATAGTTCCATGCACAGGTTGAAAAAATATTTCCTTTTTTTCTTTTCCAAGATAAACAAGAGAAGGTCAGTAGTATAACCATATTAACCACATAAGTGATTTTTATAGTTCTTTCCTTTTTCTTTTCATATGTTTACTACTGAGCTGTTTATTACACATAAATATATCTATATCTATATCTATCTATCTATATATATATATATATATATATAATATATATATATATATATATATATTTACACACACACACACACACACACACACACACACACTATATATATATATATATATATATATATATATATATATATATATATATATTTAAAGAGAAACACATCTATCTATATATATATATATATATATATATATATATATATATATATACATACATACATATATATATATATATATATATATATATATATATATATATATATATATATATATATATATATATATATATATATATATATCTATATATATAGATATATATATATATATATATGTATATATGGATCTACTTTGATCTAGCAAATTTACGTTTCAACGAAATGTAAATTTGCTACCTCACTTTCACGAAAGTGCATTTTTTTCCAAACTGCACTTTTGTGTAAAAAAACCCAAAACCTAAACCAAAAAAAACCCCACACTAAACACTATTATGGAGGGGGGCAAGCCTCCCTGCACCCCCCACACCCCCCTACTTTAATATTCTCACTCCGAGATCGCACTACAGTGGGGAAAAGGGAATATTCCCTTATCACCACTATAACACAATCTCAGCAATAGTTTGCTTAGTTGTACATCAACACTAAACTTTGATGTACAACTAAGGTTACATGCAAACTGCATGTTTTTATTTCTTTTCTGCTGTTTGTTTTTTATTTTTTTATTTTTACACAAAAGTGCATTTTCAAAAAAATGCACTTTCGCGAAAGTGAAGTCACAAATTTATGTTTCGATGAAACGTAAATTTGCTGGATCAAATGGGATCTGTATATGTACATTATATATATATATATATATATATATATATATATATATATATATATATATATATATATATATATATATATATATATATATATATATATATATATCTTCCAGTATGAAGAATATCAGCTTTCATATTTTTGATTATATCTTTTCAGAATATTTGTCTCCACATCACTTATTGCTTTTGAATATTATTTTATAATGTGGGGGTACACTTCATTTGGTCATGAGTGCTTTGCACAATTGGAAAAGACAACAGGAAAGGAAAGAAACCGCTTGGAGTACTCCTACTGTTTTTGATTTACAAACTATGGACCCTCCCATCATTTTCAGACAAATTCCAGTACTGCCGTACTTGATAAATGTTTAGGAAATCTGTGAATGACTGTACTGTTTACTGCTACAACTGGTCATGTATTTCTTTAACTGGATCCATGAAAAAGACAAAGCCTTGACTATGACTCAGACAATCAAGGTTCCATTGGTGCCCAGATACTGTTGGAGACAATAACCAGGTATGATGGACAAATCAGCCAATGCATGCTTATACATCCTGAGGTGAGGGTGTATCTGTATCCTCTGCAGTGCTCATCCAGTTCTACTAGAAGACCACTGTCTTGAGTCTAAGGACTGGAGCATCTGGTAGCTCATGTAGGCTGCTGCACATGCTCAAACCCATGTATGACTTTGGGCAAACAGCTGCTGCATCTTACCCAAACACATTACTTGAGTTCAAGCGAGGTGAGTATAGCAACAATGGTTAGGGACTGAAGAGTTGGAAGGGTAGACTGATGCAGTGATTGGTAAGGGGATTTAGGTTTAATGAGTAGGAGGAGGTTTTGGATTAGGGAGAAGAAAAGGAGTTTGAGGGATAGGAAGCAGGAAGGGGGTCTGCGCTTAAACAGCATGAATGAGGTTTAAGGCTAGGGACTGAATGGAGAATTTAGGTTTGGGGGGATGGGTTTTAGGGTAGCAATGAGGACTTGGGTTAGGAAGTGAGTGGGAGTTTTAAGGTTAGAGGTAAGATTGAAGGTACTAGGGTATACACTATTTTATAGGCCTGGATTTTGGGGTGGCTAGGTAACTAAAGGAGATCAGCTTAGTAGGAGTTAGAACACTTTTTTCATGCAGATGGCAGCGAGGAAGTGTTTCATAAGCTACTAGCACAAAACACTTGTAATACAGCCTCACAGTGAAGAAAGTACAACACACAACTTACATTCTGTGCACACATGCTTGACTCTGTCAGCTTCCAACACTGCAGTGTCCTTCCAGGGGGGCATGCACTGTAGAACAAGCTTCAGCCTTGGATGGACAGGGCATATAGACCTACACGTGTGAGCATACATGCCAGCCACCAGGCTATAGGTCAATGATGGTGAACCTATGACATGTGTGTCAAATGTAAGATGCCATGATGTTTTGGGTGAAACACCACCATTCACCACCTAAGTTACCAAAGAAACCGAATGAACAAAAATACAAGAAATATGTGACCCTGCACTTATCTATTAAAACTTTACAACAAAAAAATCATTAATTGATATTAATCAAATCAAATGCAGTTATGTTCCACATTTTTCTCAGTTCAATTCAGAATTGCTATTAAAAGTAGGGTCATTTTTGGGCGGAGTATTTTAAGCCCAATTATCAGTGCGCACATCGTTTTCACTATTGTAAGTCACTGATTTTTTACTTTGACCTTTACTTTTATAATACATAGCAGCACACATGATTGGATTGGATTTTTTTAAATCAATGAATATGTAAGAATTGTTTCTCTTTTGTTAGTGGTGGGGGGGGGGTGACACACCAGCAGAGTCAAGATAGGCATTTTTCAAATTTTTCACATACCGAGCCCAAAAGGTTTGCCATTACTGCTGTAGGTGCTAAAGACACAGACAGAAAACACTTGAGTGCTTTTTTGATGGTGACCTATTATTATTGGCTCTTGCCCTACAGGGAACAAATGGGAGAGAGGATTATGGGAGGGCTGATGATTTGCATACAGTGGGACAAGAAAAATGTAAAAAAAATCCAAACTTTATGTCTCATACTATACAAAATTTGAAATTTGCTAAAATTGCTAGTATCATAGCAAACCTGTCAAAAAATCTTCCCAACAGAATTTTATTTTCTTGATTCATAATCTTGATTCATAATGTGTTCCACAGATTTTCTAACATATGTAATATGCTATACAGTAACAAAATTCTAGGACAGTACTAGCAGACCGGTTAGTCTATAAATAATAATAATAAAACAAGCTAGAAAGTGGCTACGTTAACTGAATTGTTCTTTCAGTTACACAGCAGGTGAAGTGAGTAATTAAACACTTTCAGTTAAAACTCAATAAGCTTTTTCCAAGACAAATAGATTTGTCCCTGTCCCCTTTAATAAACACACCACACCAAAAAACATTTGATGACCTTTATTAAACTTACATAAACATAACTTGACTGAACATTTTAATTTTTAATCACAGCATAAACATCAATATAACCATTTACTAGGTCAGCATAACCTCACTCACCCTAACCAAATAAGCACTGTCTTCACTTCCACTCACTTACTTTTACTTATGAAGTAGCATCCTCACCTTCTCTCGCATACTTTTATTTATCAAGCAGTGTCCTCACCTTCACTCATTTACTTTTACTTATCTAGCAGTGTCCCTCTGCTCACTTTCATTCCCAAACTCATTGAATTAAACATCCAACAATAGAGGGAGAACAGAAGAGGGACAAACCTGCCCCTCTTCTTCACCAACCCACCTGACATAGGCTATTCCCTTCATCATTCCAAAACCTTCAGCAATTCTTTCAAATAAACCCAATTTCACATTAAACAGATCCAGAAAAGCATTACAGTGTACCTCATCCTCTCTGAACCAAATGAATCCCTGTCACCAACATCCCAAAGCCCTATCATATAAATTGTTCAAAGCAACCAGTCACTAAACTAGCCTAAAATTAATAAACCAATGAACCCTCCCCAAAGCCAAAATAACTGTGGTACTTCACCCAACACACATGCTTGGGATAACCTCTTTTAATAAACAGATCCTTACTTATCCCACTACCAACTGTAGCTTCAAAATTATTCCCAGATCATTACCCGCCAAATGTACCACCAGAGAGCTAAGGATCCCAACTCCAGTCAAAACAGTGCAGACCCAATTGCATGCCATCTGGCCTAACTGCATCCCCCTTTTGCTGCCCAATAGATATAAGCATGACCAAAGTGAGATTTCCTTTCCTATAAAAATAATTTAATACTAAGCCAGCCAATGTACCCAAATAGCCAGTATAGAACAAGAAAATATTTGATGACTAGCAACCCATCCTCTTAACGACTTCAATTGATCTGCCTTCCTTCACTAAATCCAATACCCTTCCAAAGCGCAAAGAATGAATGACAAACATGTCTCACAGAATACCAACACACCAAAAAAGCTGCCCTCATCATGTATAAAAACTGATTATACATGACCACCTTACCATCTACCAAACAAAGACCTGAGCACTCTGAACATGAGACCACAGTAACATCTTAGCCCAAACCACAAGACACAACCAATCATTCCTGCCCATTCCCAATGCTATCTGCCTGCTCTACCAGAACTGATATGATTAGATCTATCCAAGCAAATATGCACTGAGGAAAAACACTAAAACATTCCGCCAAACTAGCGATCAGAACAACTCTAAGACCCTAAAAAATCTATAATACATTCATAAAACTGACGTTATACATGAAGTATAGCCCCAATGATGTTTGCTTTTTCCTCCCATTCAGCAAAAGGCCACAAACCCACAAAAGGAACAACCCAGATGAACAGCCGACATGCAAATTTCAGGGATCCGAAAAGCTCCATGACATCCTCAATCCACACCCTGTCCTTGGATTTCCCCCAATTCTTTTCTTTCAAATATCTTACCCTCACATCTAGTAAACAAAGTAAACCATGCCCAGCCTACTACTAAGCCCAGGAAACTCCTTGCTTGAGCCTTCTAACTTCTACCTAGCCAACAAAACACCCAGTTCCTCCATACACCTTCCAATGCTCTGTCAAATCCTTCACCTACTCTTAAAAAATCATCCAGATCATGTATCACCTCCTGACTGCCCCCTTCCCCAAACTGCTGCAAAATCCAGTGGAGAAAAGCACTAAACCTCTCAAAATAGCACAGACCACCTAGAATCCCATCAGCATACCTTGTCAAATTAAAAGTTAAACACAACTATCCTGCCCAACAACAACCACTGTTCCTCTCAAAGCCCACAATAATAAAATCAGATTCAATAGCTACCTTCAGCAATCCACACTACGTCATCCAAAGGTGCATAACTGCCTTTTGCGTCATCATCCAAAATAAAATCCTACACAAAATTTCCCCCAGGATAATACTAAAAGTGAATTAAATGAGATTATGTGCCAACTTCTTAAGAACCAACCCCAAATGGAGAAACCCTAAAGCTGTTAAGGGGGGGATAACAAACGGCCACAATAACCTACCCGACCACCATTCTTTCTCTTCCATGCCTTCTGAAATCTCTTCCTTCCATTGCCAGGGATGTAGATTCCTTCAAATAAATAGAAAATCCTTTAGAAAACCCATCTATTACTTTGGCCCAATAGCTGAAGCAGGAAAATGCATGAGCAGCTAACACAATGCCTGAAAGTTAATGGGAAGATAAGACCCGCGGTTTTCCCCTTCACCTAAGAAAAGACATCCCCCCTTCACTGCCCGAGAAAATTCTCCCTGACCTGACTATGCTCAAATCCAGCAAATGATAAAGTTAACACACCCAAATCAGGCTGCTGCAAACTTAAATTAACTATTGTGCCTTTCCATCAGGTATATATTACATTATCGCACTCTTACAAAAGCAAACGATAATTAATCGACCCCATGTAAGTGAAAGCTTACAAAGTCGAAACCTCAGAACAGTAATTTTTTCCAAGGGAAAAAAATCGCTGTTCCAAAAAAAAAAAAAAAAACTTTAAAACATTACATAAAGTGAGGGGCTTCGCCCCCTCACCCCACCCCCCACTTAAATGTACCAGCTCCGAGATCGCACTACAGTGCCAAAAATGGCAAAGTAATGGAAGTGGCCAAGTGAATTCTTTCCCAGGGAAAGAATGCTCTTAAAAGATGGTTTGCTATTTTGCCCTTTCATTCTTTTACATTCGATCAAGACAAATTCGACAAAATGTGTCTGCGATCACATAATAGGAACCCTTCCCAACTGCCACCTGTCCAGCTGAATACATATCTGCACACTTTAAGCAGTTGTGTGAAAGCTGACAGGCCTACCACGATCAAAACCCTCATGAAGTCATGCCTCTATCCCACTTATGAACAATGCAAAACTCCCATAGACAATCCTACACTACTCTCTGCAGTGTCTGTCTCCCTTGAAACTTAGTAAGGCCCCACTGATTCTCCCTAACTCCTGCCATTTCACTATACTCCTGACATGACCCAACCTCTGTTATCTCTGAACTAGACCCACTCCATGCCAAGTCAAACAACGTGACATTAACTCCAAACAGTGCATCAAACACTGCTCCTGCAGTGGATATATGCCCTGCGACAGCATCCCTCGACTGCCGTGCCTGCTATCCACATGTGACTTCCATGATTGCATTCTCCTCTTCCCACTGAACTAATCAGGCAGTGCACTTCCACCATCTGCAACTACATCATGCGCTGCTCCAAGGGCAGGCACATCCTCTGAGACACCCTCCTTCAAGTGCCGTGCTTGCTTCCATCATCTGCCAAAAGACATGACCATGATAAATACTTTAGGAAGGAGAAAAAGAAAAAAGATTATTGCCAAACTCTCACGTATCCATTCCATAAATTTGTTTTAATCCCCTTTTCCCCCTCCCAAACTACATCCTCCTTCCTCTTGTCCTTTCCTTTTCAGAACATCCCCACTCCAGGAAGGAGACACAAATGGACTAACCAGCTACCTCTCCCAATCTTAAAAACAGAACTAAACCTCAGTATCATGATCACACAACCATAGGGATCTCAAAACCCAAACTTCTGAAATTCCAAACTAAAAGGGCCTGACACACCATTTGGGTCAGGAATTCTGCTAATCATCCTTTTTTTTTGTTTGTTTTTATGTCAACAGCATACTTTAACCCTCACATGACCCACCTAGTTGACATTGTTAATGCACTTATGTAGATGCACTTATATAGTCAAACTGGAAGCAAAGCTCTCTTCACCCAAGACTGGACTAGACAGTCAAGAGGAGAAGGTAAACACTTGCACCACACCAAACTCATCACACAGTCCATCAAAACCTACACCAGCAAAACACACACATAGAAACAGAAAACACACACCTACATTCACAGAGGCTCTCAATAAAAATCTACCAAAGCAACAGGGACCTCCAAATCAGAAACGCAAGCAACCTACACCCCCTAACACAACCCAAATGACACATAGCCCACAAACTCAGTGTGCCACTCAACCACAGCCCATAAGGCATAACAACGTACCCAACACTCTAGTCATAGGTGACTCTATAGTCAGGCACAATGATGTTCCACTCACCAGGCTAAACAAGGAGAAAGATACTGTCAGCTGCCTATCGGGTGCCAGGATCTGCCACATAATGCTTGCACTCAGGTCACTCCATAACAAGTACAAATATGACTCTGTCATTGTCCACGTTGGTGTGAATGACCTGAAATGTACCTTCCTGGACTACATGAAAAGAGACATGGAGGAGCTGTCCGATCATGTAGCCCAGGCAGGTATGACCCTAGCCCTGAGTAGCATCCTGCCATCACCCAGAATGATACCACAGTACAAGGACAAAATGATTGACTTCAACAATTGGCTAAGCTTCTGGTGTCATTCTAAGGGGATCCAGTTTCTGTCTGCCTGGGATGACATGATTTACAAACCACGATGCTTTGCCATAGATGTCCTGCACCTGCCACCCTTGGTATTCCGGATACTGGCTAAGGCTCCTGCCACTCCTATAGTGCCTTTTTTAGGCAAGGTTCAAATGACAAATTCACCACCATAACAGGAAAAAGCAAGCAAAATCTGAGGGTAATACTACTCAATGCTAGAAGTCTAAACCTCAAAATGCACTCACTTGAGGCACTCCTTAAAATGGAGAACATCGACATCTGTGCAGTGACAGAGACCTGGTTCAAAGTTCCAGAGAGCACCACTGCATTACCAGGCTATAATTAATACCACACCTTTCGGCCACCTACCCTGGACCGAAACACTAAAGGCAGAGGCGTGTCCATATTCATTAAGGATATCCACACCTCCAGGCTAGCTGCTCAGCATAATGCATCCAAGATTATCCAAGTGCAACTAACTCTGGGCAAGACCACAATCACGATTGTAGCTTGCTTAAGATCCCCCACCATGCCCCAAAATTCCCACTCCTCATTTTTTGATACACTGGAAAATATTAGGGTACAACCTAACATCCTAATAATGGGTGATATCAACTACCCGACCATTAACTGGGAAAACTACTCATGTACCAACTCTTGTGCTCAATGTTTTCTGGAATTCATAAATTCCAATGCCTTGGATCAACTTATCCACACCCCCACCAGGGGCAGCAATATCCTAGACCTGGTCATTACCAACATGGGCAACTGGTGTTCCACACCAGAGGTCAATTCCTCGTTGGTCAGATCCGACCACAAGCTATTCACCCTAGACATTCACATCCTACCCCCACCCCCGCCATTAGGGAAATCACCATCAAAAATTTCTCCAAAGCCAATTTCACGCTTCTTAAGACAGAAGTTGCAAACTTCACGACACCCATGCTGATGGACAACAGAGGTATGACTGCTGAATCCTATACAAATGCACTTTATAAGCACTTACACGAGTGTATGAGTCATGCAATCCCTAACAGAACCAAGATGTTATCCTCCAAAAAAAGGAAGCCAATCTGGTGGTTCCCTGCCATAAACAAACTCTACAACAGAAGAAAGAAACTGTTGCAAAAAAGAGTAAAATCCCTTGATTGGAGGAACTCTCTGGTCAGCCTCAGTAAGAAGCTGAGATCCCTCATAAAATCCTCCAAAGCTAGTTACGAAAAAAAATCGCCACTGATTCTAAAGACAACCACAAAACATTCTGTAGCTATGTCAAGAATCTCAATGGCAACACTCAAATCTGCTCTGAGTTACAGCACAATGGCACTAAATATACAAAACCAACTGATATTGCCAACATCCTGGCAGATAGGTTCAGTGCTAACTTTACCCCTCTCTCACCCCCTAAAGGGCCCATCTCTATACTGGAAGAATGCAAAGTTCCTGTAATCAAGTCTGCACAGGTAAAAAACACACTCTCCAAGGCCAAGAACACAGCATCCATGGGACCTGACAACATCCCAGGCTGCATTCTACATGAACTACAGAACGAACTGGCACCCCACCTAAGTACCATGTTCAATCATAGCCTCACCTCAGGCTTTGTGCCCAATGAATGGTGCACAGCAATCGTTATCCCACTCCATAAAGGGGGAGCCACCACAGACTGCAGGAACTACCGCCCCATTATCCCGACAAGCCTGGTCTGCAAGGCTATGGAATGAATCATCATGGAACTTATGCACAATGACATTGGTAATCTCCAAACTCTAGACCCTACCCGTTCGGGTTTGTAAAAGGCAGATCATGTCTTTTAAACCTGATAGACTTCTTTGAAGTGGTCACCAAACCGTAGATGAGGGTAAGGTGGTTCACACAATCTATCTAGATCTCGCCAAGGCTTTCGACACCATCCCCCACTCTGGAATTACAGATAAACTCACTAAACTAGGTACAAATCTCCATGTCACAAGATGGGTTGCCAACTGGCTCACTGACAGAACCCACACTGTGAAGGTAGCAGACTCTAAATCCAACTTCAGACCAGTGACAAATGGAGTACCACAGGGTTCAGTCTTGGGTCCTCTCCTGTTTGGTATCTACTTCTCTGAAGTACAGGCTAACACAGAAGGTCTTTGGCTAACAAAGTTAGCAGATGACTGCAAACTAGGAGCCATAATCAAAACTTCTAACGATGTGGACATCCTACAAAAGGGCCTCACTGATACAGATGCCTAGTGTCAAAGCCATGGCCTCAAGCTCAATGCCAAAAAGTGCAATGTCATCCCTTTTGGTAAAAACTCTGTACCCATGGACTACCACAAAGGCAGTAGTCTACTTAACACCGAAAGTGTGATGAGGCCTTGGGACACAGGTGGACAGTAGTCTCTCTTTTGATAATCACATAGCCACAGTAGTCAGGAAATCCTTCTACATGGCACACCTCATCACTAAAGGTTTCTCATCCAGGAAAAAAGTGGTCATTGTTCCCCACTACTCATCACTCATTATAGAATGCAACACCCCTTTTGGTATGTACCTCACAAGACATCTACAACAACTGGAAAGACCACATAAATACCTCACTCAGAGGCAATCTCTGCCTAACATACAAAGCTATGTCAAACCCAGAGCTGTTGGACATGCTCCACTTAAAGAAATCCCAATCCCTCTGAGCTACACGCACTAGGGACATAAACCTTGTCACCACAATAAACAGAACATGCTGGAGGGACAGATTTCTGTCCTAGAGACTTCCCATACTCTGGAACAAACTACCTATCTATATCAAACAAAGCTCCTCGTTAGCAGTCTTCAAAAAAATCTTGATGATTGGATGGGAGATAGGAAATTCATCCCTGGGATCACTTCTGTGGCTCTGCTCAACAGGGGCACAGGAAAATTATATTCAGGGGTGGCGAAAGCCAGGGTACCATTTGGCTAGGCTTATATAGGCCCTAGGGCCAATAGCCTACTACCTACCTGTGAACCTATGAACCTAATTAGTATGTGTTTCGCATCTTGCCCATTTGTTCCACTTTATGAGGGCTGATGTTCTCCACTTAGGAGATAGAAGGTAAAAAGTTATGACAAATCCCCCAAAGATTATGGCGGCCACAACACAAATAATGTGACCCTATCACCTACCTGCACTCAGTACTGCGCTGCTCAAGCTTAGCATCAAACCTCACTTTTCCTTTGCTTTTATTTTTTTATTTTTTATTTATTTATTTATTTATTTATTTTTATAATTCTTTACCAAAAGTCCCACTATGTGATGGAGGGAGAAAAAAATTCCTCATAGTTTCATACATACATACTAGCCTATAAGTCTACAGTCTATTACAAACTGAGACAATAACAATATTTCAGAATCAAACCTTGTACCTTTGAGATTAAGACTTTACTCAGTTAGACAGTCCTCCCTCAACAGCAGAGAAATATTCCACAGTCATCTGCACAGCTCTCAACTAATCAGGGGCAAATTGCAACAGAGTCAGGGACAAATCCCGAAATAATCAGGGACACTTTTAAACTACTAGTGCTATTAACTTGAGACACTGACAGAATAAGTGAAGGCGAATTAATATCCATTTTCTGAAGTAAAAGAGGTCTATAACCCTAATTATTATGATATATATATATATATATATATATATATATATATATATATAGGTCTACTTCATTTGCCCCAACTTTCATTTGCCTGAGACCAAATGACGGAAATTTCATTTGACTGACACTTCATTTGACTGACAAGTATTATTGGCAAGAAAATGGTATATGTCCCGTTCCCCACTGCAGTGCAACCCTGGAGCTAGAATATATAGTTAGGGGGGAGTGGGGGGCACAGCCCCCCAGTTACTTTTGTGTTACTAAGAAATATTAAAGCAAAACTAAACATTATAATATGAAATAAAGTGGGGGGCTTCACCCTCCACACCCCCCATTTTGGGGGCTGTGCCCCTCACACCCCCCCTAAGTATATATTCTAACTCCAACGTCGCACTGCAGTGGGGAAGGGGGCATATCCCATTTTCTTGCCAATAATACTTGTCGGTCAAATGAAGTGTCGGTCAAATGACATTTCAGTCAAATGGGGTTGGGCAAATGGGTGTCGGGCAAATGAAAGTTTGGGCAAGTAAAGTAGACCCATATATGTATATATATATATATATCTATATATATATATATATATATATATATATATATATATATATATATATATATATATATATATGTATATGGGTCTACCTGAGTTAGTCGACACGCCAGAAGACCGACAAGCCAATCGCGAGCCCCAGAAGATCGACAATTCAGAAGACCGACGCGACGGATGAAAACACTGACGCCGAGGATGCCGACATGGGAAAAGGCTGTGTAAGTATGCGGTAGTGACGGACATTAGGGTGCAAGTAAGGTAAGTGTGGATAGTGACGGTCTGTGGGGATAGGGGTGGGTTAAGTGAGTTAGGGTCAGTGCGCGGGTTAGGTAAGTGTGTGGTAGTGATTGTGTTTGGGTTAGGGGCGGGTTAAGTGAGTTAGGGTTAGGGAGCGGGTCAGGTAAGTGTCGTAGTGATTGTGTTTGGGTTAGGGTTAAGTGAGTTAGGGTTAGGGAGCGGGTCAGGTAAGTGTGCGGTAGTGATTGTGTTTGGGTTAGGGGTGGGTTAAGTGAGTTAGGGTTAGGGCACGGGTTAGCTGAGTATGCGATAGTGAAGGACCTTAGAGTTAGGATTTGGGTTAGGGTTGTAGATATTTGTGTATGTGAGGTTTAGTGTAGGTTTGTAGGGATTTTGGTGTGCTTGTGTTGTGTGTGTGGTTTTTGGACAGGGAATGTGTTTTGTTTGTTGATTGTTGTGATTGTGGTGTGTGCAGTGTATGAGGTTTCGTTTTTGTGTACCGTCGGTTATTTCGTTGTCAGGCATGTGGGGTTTCGTGTTTTTGTTATGTGGTTTCGGTGATTGCGTTGTCGGTCTTCTGGCATGTCGATTATGTCAGGTAGAACCATATATATATATATATATATATATATATATATATATATATATATATGTATTTTTTTTTTTTTTTTTTAAGTACAGTTTACCATGTTTGCTCCAACAGTCACATGTTTCAAGAGGGATTAAGAGGGACAGATTTAAAATTGAATCAAAAACAGGGACAGCTGAGAGGTATATCCATCCTCACTACTCCTCAAAATCGGGAACAGAACAGACCTAAAGTATGAGTTAAATCTGGCCATTTTGCAATATCTGGCCAGTTGCGAAGTTTGTCTACTATAAATAACAGCAGATGTATGTGCGAGCACTCCCCCGACTGCAGATTAAGCAACGCCACTTTGGGACAGACTTTAAATATGATTCACAGAAGCCTAGAATGTTGCCAGACCAACAGAAATTGAATCAGCATGCATTCTCCAAGGAATATAAAGTCTGAATCTGAAATGGTTGTCATTATTTAGTGATTTCAATCCTCATTCATTTGCCAGAAAACCACAAATTATACGGGGAACAGACCAAAATATGAGGCTAAAATCTGGACAGTTGACAGATAAAGGAACAATCCACCTGCTCAGTGTATAGCCTCCTACCGCAATCAATGATGAATGCTAAGGTCCTCCATCAGTGCTGTTTCCCCATGCATGCTAATGACTCCACCATGCATGTGTAAAATACATCATTACCTCAAGAAACTTGTAGCCTTTGAAAAGGATATTTGCTGCTCAGTCTACCTCAACCGACTGTTGAAACACCATCCAATGCTGCTATTGCCTTTACAAAAAAATGACCCCCAATAGAAAAGGATAAAACTGTGACCTGTAACATACTCCAGTAACACACTGCAACCCATGAACAATGCCACAATGAACACACAGTTAAAATGAGACTATAGAGTGAACCTAATACCAATAACAGCAACAAATTACAGAAAAGTGGACCTGGGTTAAAAGCAGTGCTACCGATAAACTGAACTGCCCCACCAATGCTTTAACAAGAGAATCAATGAACACTTATCCCCAAACACATTACATCTATCCATCTAGTCGACTAACAACATTAAACACCAGTGAGCCACTATCAGCTCCACCACCGGATCAAAGAACACATAGAACCACCGCTCCTCCCAGCATCCATTAGAGAAATGATAAGGTTAATCTACAGAATCCTAATAAGGTTACAGTCCCTCTACACACCACTAAGATTTACCATATCAACACAAAATAAATAAATAAATAAATAAAAAACAAAACAAAAAAAAGAAAAGAAATATATATATATATATATATATATATATATATATATATATATATATGTATATAAAAAACACCCACCTATTATTACCATCCAACTACTATTAACCTGTGGCCTACCTGTTCTCCGGGAATACCTACAGGTTGTCTAGGACGAGACACTTGTCTTAGCAAGTTCACACCAAAATCTGATCCCTTACCCAGTTACACTCACACAAAATTACTTAAATTCTTCCTTGCCCTTACCTCATTTCCTCCCAACCCTCCTATTTTCCCAATTTAACCTTTCCATCCCTGCCACACTAACTTTCTTCAAGTACTATCTTAATTCCCGTTACTATTCATAACTAACCCTCACCCAAAGATGTCCCGGGACAAACTGGTTTGTTCCCAAACCTAATTTATATATCCACAAGCATCATGGTGACATTAGCTGCTTTGTTATGACTCCCATTAGCTGTTTACATTTAAAAGGTTACACAAGTAAATGGATAGGATTATGATTGATGGTCTGAACTTGTAAAGAAATTTACTGTTTTTTTATTACATTGTAATGCTTTTGCTTGTAATGTTAATTTAAACTTCTAACAGTTTGAATATAACTGCTTAAACAAAAAGTAAACTGCAAAAGAAAACCATTCTGGAAATGGGCATGTGTAGCTAAAAGCATACCGGTCAGAAATAAGAATAAAACTAAGGGCGGTATTCATAATCCTGCCTTTCATAAGTTCATAATGACAATCCACAAAGAGTGGTGCTAAGTACTTATGCAAACAAGGTAATTTGGGCTGACTATGGAAATAGAGAGGCAATTTTAGTAAACACACCTCCCTATGTCAAAAGTGTCACATGCTTAAGGCATAAGCTTAAGGGTAAGAGCAATTATGAGGATAAGGGGTATTACGCATTTATGCATTACTATAAAAAAATGCACAAGCACAGGAATCTGTTTAGTTCCTATCTCAACACCACAAGTATTGACGAAAAAAATAAAAAACAAAGAAATTAGTAGTCTTAAAACTTTGTTGATGAGCTCAGTCACAATAATTTCCAAAAATCCTGAAACCCAGGTAGTGTTCCAAAACAAAAAGCCTTTATTCATCATAGAGAAGAAATCCTCTATTTACATCAATGAAACACTCGCTGCACATTTTCACAGGACTCAGACCTTCTGAATGGAGATCGCGGTACAGTGAGGCTTGGGAAATGTACCCCTTTCCTCAATGTAGTGCAATTTCAGAAATATATATGCTTGCCCCCCCTGCAAAAATGTAAGACAGTGTTTTTTCTTGTGTTTAGCAGCTAGTTTTTCATTGATGTAAACTTTGGGAATGTGACTGTTCGGTGATTCTTGGTTTTGGTGTTCTCATCTCGCTGCTGTGATTTTTGGTAAAGTAAAATTTTGGTGATCCAAAGTAGACCCACATATGTGTGTGTGTGTGTGTGTGTGTGTGTGTGTACATACATATATATATATATATATATATATATATATATATATATATATATGGTTCTACCTGAGTTCGTCGACATACCACATAATCAACACTCACTTACCCGACACGAGAACACCGACAATCCACATCACCGACAGCTGACATAACCGACTACGAAAACGCCGACATCCATGTGCTAATAGCACCTCTCACTCCTACCATGTTCCAGGTAATGTAAATAGTTGTCTGTCATCAGCATAGCGTTATTTTCCTGTGAGTATACTGTATGATTTATGCTGATGACAGACAACTATTTACATTACCTGGAACATGGTAGGAGCGAAAGGCACTATTAGCACATGGATGTCGGCGTTTTCGTAGTCGGTTATGTCAGCTGTCGGTGATGTGGATTGTCGGTGTTCTCGTGTCGGGTAAGTGAGTGTCGATTATGTGGTATGTCGACGAACTCAGGTAGAACCATATATATATATATATATATATATATATATATATATATATATATATATATATATATATATATATATATATATATATATATATATATATATATATATATATACACACACACACACAGACACACACACACACACATATATACATATATATATATATATATATATACATATATATATATATATATATATATACATATATATATATATATATATATATATAAACACAAAATAAAATGTACTATCTCAGCAGCTGATATAGTGGTTCTAGCAACAGCTTCTGAGACATTTCATCTTCTAGCTGGAAAGGCTTACTGCCAATTTTAGTTAAAAGGAAAGGAGAACTGCCCAACATATAACAAGATAAATGTCCAATAGGTATTCTAGCTCTCTGATAATACAATGCAGTTAATATATGCAATCCTTGTTTTTAAGAAGTGAGGTTGTATATGACAAAAGAACAATCAGTATTATGGTTAATATTTGAATTATATTTGATGTAAGGCTGTAGGTTTTACATTTTTAAAAAGCCAGATTTCAGAGATCAGAGTTATTGTTTATCTGTAAAAATATTATACAGCACCACAGTTTTGTGGCATTATGCATACTTAGGTGGAAAGATGTGGATGAATAGACAGAAACTAACAGAAAAATCAAAACAAACCTTTAAACAGTATACCAAAGGATCTCTTTTGTATCAGTTTCCAAGTAATAATTATTAATTACAAGAACTGGACAAGTTGCTAAAGTGCAAAATCTCAAAACGGCAATGGACATTTCTTAGAGACGGATTCTAATTATACACCTCACAGATGACCAAATCCAGCTGTCTTTTTATGCACTCTACACCCTACTAAAATGAATGGTACCAGATCAAACATCTGTATGGTAGAGGCATACCAAGAATACACCTGGAATTTCAGGTATGCCCTGGCAGTTGTTGCTTCTTGCAGAATTTCGTGCAGCATTTCTGGTACTAGTTTTGGGACTGAGTGTAGCTGTACTAAATGCTTGGTTGATTCCTTGTATGCATTTATGAAATGGGGAACCCACAAAAGTCTGGATTTGAAACTGTCTGTATTTCAACTTCACTCAAAGCTTGGGGTAAAACCTTACTCTGACCATATAATTTTCTTGAATCATATATTATATCATTATAATATAATATATAATACAATATGCCATTAATAGCAGAAGATATTATTAATAATACCATATAATATAATTAATTAATGCCATTAATATAATATACCATTATAGCAGGAGAGGCCACTATAGGAAACAGCTGAGTAATTTCATTTTGGAATATTAGTAGATAGAAAGGGAAAGTTCGAAAACCACATTGATAAAATAGGCCCGATTAGAAAAAAAGATACATCTGGGTTAGCATATTACCCCAACAGCTGTTAAAGCCTGGTTCAAGTATTCACTTCCGTGATTTCTCAAGTCAGATAGTCTAATGAGGAATCATGAAGACGTATGCCTGATTCTGAAGCCAACTGCACCGTCCCTTCATGTTGAACACAAAATGAACCCCCATTACCCCACATCTAGCTGAACAAGATATACAGCTATTGGTCCCACTCTTTTATTTTCCCAAAAAGTCTTTAAAGTACATACTGTGATGATACTCTGTTCATTGCTGCATTTTTAATCTGAGGATCATCTTTCTTCCATTTATAAAATGTGTGATGTTTCTGCCTGTCATACAGGAAAGATGAGCTACTGTTTAAACCTAAATAGTGGTTTTTGCATTCTTTGCTTAATGGCAGCATTACTGTGCCTGAATAATTGATTAATTAATAATATATGAACATGGGATATTTAACAATTTTTCTTTGAAAGATAGAAGATATTGGTTATTAACAATTACAAAAAATAATTATTTAAACAGTTGTTTCCCATCCTCTAATTTTGTTTAAAAAAAGAAAGAAAAGAAACATGCTATACTTTGATTTGTATCCTGTGATAATGTAGTATATTTTAAAGGGGATTGTGGAAACAGTGACCTGTCTAATCAGCATCATGAATAATACTGAAGCATTAAATTCATGAAGGAAATAAGATGAGTTTTTTAGAACTAAGACATGGTATGAAAAGACTAGTTGTTATTCTAAGACATTCTAAGTCATGTCCTGTCAATCAACATATTAAGTAAGAC
Organism: Protopterus annectens; assembly: GCF_019279795.1. NCBI lineage: Eukaryota > Metazoa > Chordata > Ceratodontiformes > Protopteridae > Protopterus > Protopterus annectens. The sequence continues at coordinate 1,053,276,598 of NC_056744.1, read as the reverse complement.
CACTAGGAGACAAGGTGACAGAGAATGAATAAAATAAGAAATACCAAGAAGTAATGTGGATGGAGGCCAAAGTGCAGATGTGCTGAAAATTGCTGGCAAAATGCAAAAGTTTACTTAAGAAATGGTCAATTAAAGGAACCTCACACATTTTTGACCTATACATATCAACGAGCTCTATTCTTCAACAGCTTAAATGATAACATTTAACAGCTTCAGGAGAAAAAGAAGTTGCTTGGTTTGTGTACAGGAAGAATCTTATGCATCATTCCATGTGCAGAAACAATTACACTTAGCATATTCCAGATGAAGAATGTGCATAATTTTGTCTAGATTCATGTAAATAACCTGTATGTTGTCCTGCATACATAATTTATTATTAGTTTCTACTATTATATTTAAAAAAAAAAAAAAAAACACTATTCTGACAATGGTTAAAAATGTACACAAATAAATCAAAATAACCAGTTGACCAGCAGCGAAAGGAAAACACCACCACCAACACAGGAGTTAATGCATTTTATATTTTAATCTCAGTTTTTGTCTATTACAGACTTCATCAAAATAACAATCTAAAACCATGCACTTATCTAAATAAAACAAATTTCCTTTTTATGCTGGTCAAGTGGTTATTTTATATTTACTCTGCATTAGTATTAACAAGTACACAGACAACATTTGTTTTATATGCATGCTGATTTTCTGCATAAAGGTCCTTACATTTCATACCAAATTGTGATGTGCTTAGCTAGTTAACACAATCCATATCCCATTTTTATTGACGGCAGATATTTTCTATTGACATTATATTTATTATTTTCTGTAATTATCATATGTATCTCCTACTGGTATATGAATGTATTAGATGGTATTGTTACAGTTTTTAAATTTTCTATTACATGTTGTACATACAATTCCACTTGTCTTATGGATTCCTTTTGGTATGGGCTAATGTTGGCAGGCAAGAAAAACACATAATTATATAGCAGCCTATATTGATTTAGACTTTAAACTGAGACCAAATGTTACTGCCATTTATGCATATGATAATATCTCTGCTGCAAGTCCACCAAACTATATATTAGGCGACTTACAAACATGGCATAACTCATCTATGTACTATTACCCAAGCCTAGCCAACGGCGTGGTGGACCTGCTGATGTTGGATGAAATTGCCTGACATCACAGCTCCACTTGTTTATGGAACTTACTATTGCAGGTGGTCTTGCCACCGGATACTAACTACAGTACCACATCCCTCATATAAGCAGAGCTGTTTTTTTTTTTTGCCAAAACCGTCCATTGACTTCAATGGGGTACTACAATGCTTCAGTGTTGTACATTTGTAGCCTGCAATCCTGATGCCCATTTTGGAATCATATAGGTCTCCACCCAGTATATGCTGAATAAGGACTGCCGCAGCCATAGTTTTTGGACTGAGATGTGGGATGACTGCAGAGCACAGGGTGCTACACCATACCCAAGTCCTTCTGGAATCAGGGCCCATACTTATAGTAGAATTAGAGCTCTCTTCTCCGCAGGATGCACTTCTTCATGAATCACAGCCTTTTCCAATGAACTGTAGCTTTCTGATGAAAAACTGAGACAGGAGAAAAAGAGAGAAATTGTGCGTTATATATTTCAAGTTTAGTATTACCTGAATTTGGTTGTCTTTCACTGGGGGTGTTATTTATGAGCATTACATACCATGGATCAGGCCTGGTATGAGTTTCAATGCCTGTTGTCATTCATAAAACAAAAAGAATGGAGTGAAACACTCTACATTCATGTACGGTATTGTGTTTGTAGTGTACTTCATGAATGGAGTGCCCATGCAAATGACCTTTTCCTCACTTGCACTGCATTCAGAGAACTGAATGCATTGGAAGAGAAGTTGGTCACAACAGGGTAACATCTGGAAAAACATCTGCATACTAAACAATGGTGCAATACTTTACAGCAATGTCCTGTAAATTTCGCTGTGTGTGTGTGTGTGTGTGTGTGTGTGTGTGTGTGTGTGTGTGTGTGTGTGTGTTTGCGTGATTTTAAAACTGATGTTTCTAAACATTGAGATACTTAACATTAAACAAAATAACTGTCAACATTAATGAATCTTAAAAATAAAAATTACAAAATTACAATAATTAAAATAGGAAAGAAACACATTAATTTTCCAGTTATAAAAATTCTTACAAAATCTTTTTCCCTAACACTACTTAAGCACAAGAGACACACACACCACACATGCACAATACTATAACTATCACATTACCAAGTTCTTATTCTAATACCAAGCCACTAACATTTGCATGCACAAACCCACAGAAATACCAAAACAATCAGTTCATCCAAATGTTTAGGCATTATTAAACAACTCCACTCACATGCACACAAGCAAAACACAGACATTATCTACAAATATAGATATAGACACAGACATAGAACGATGTCTGCTTAAACCATGCATGAGACAAAGTGTCTTGTTCAATATTTGGAAATAAAAATTAAAGGGCAAAACTAAAAAAAGTGTTAATAAGCTGTACATTTATCAAGTACAAGAAACATTTCTTATAAAAGGTAACTAATATAAAATAAGTAGTTGTCATTCAAACCAGTATATCATAACCCAGATTATAGGTGTTAGCTTATCTAAGCAAGGGAATAAAAAGAATAATAAAGGAATGCAACACTTCCAGGAATGAACGTTCACAATTATAGTTTAAATTAACTGATAGAGAGAGACCACTGATGTTGCACTTATGAAACATGAAAGTTCACCAGTCTGTGACAGGGATTCAGAAAAATTACTGTTGGCAGCACTATTTGGGCTACATCTCATTAGTCATTCAGCATCATGACTCTGACAAATATATTATGCTGACCATGTTAGTGTTTTTTCTACCAGCCATTATAGCCCTTGTTGTCTTTGCTGCTGGCTATCCAAAATAGCAGCTGATGGATTCATGAAGACATTTGCTTCAGATACAAAATTAAATATTTTAATTATTTAACAGGCCAAAAGCCTCATCTGAATCTCCAGTTAGTACCCTAAAACTAAGGAGACTAAGAATTCAATCATCTATTTTGCATGAAAAGCAATATTTTAATGAGAGAGGGTAAAGCTTGGACATTCCTTTGAAGACATTGTGTCAATATCAGTTACTGTCTTGGGGTATATGGCAAAATTCTGAAATTATCCGGTATTTAGAGACATTTTAAAGACAAAACTTATAAAGGAAGAGATAGATTCTACTAGGAGCAATATTAAATAAAAGAGGATAACAGGGTGACTGCAAAACAGTCTAATGCTCATAGTCCTGAAATTTTTTGGCCCCTGCATAGCTTTTAGCACTCCTGCTAGCTTCTAACATCATAATCAGCAAGGGCTTTCATAATACATACTTGTTAGCAGTTTCACAAATTCTTTAAATGATATTATTGGTCTGCAGACTCCTTTCCAAGAATTCAGAAACAGACCCACCACTCGCAGTCAGAGCTATTGTCAAAAGGGGTTGTTTACATACTGTAGGAATTTTTGATTCAGAGACACATTAACTGCAATAAAGAATGACCTCACTATTCACTAACTTACATCTTTTTGAATTATTCTCAACTACTGTGAGTGCAGATCGTCACTTTCCTGCTATAAAAGACTATCAGCCTATGTATTTCATTGGCACAGGCACCACCACACATTCACTGTCCCACACACATGCACACAGTAAAACACACACACATATGAACTTGTGGGTGCACACACATATCACATACTCCATACTCATCCATGTGTTGTTAGAACATCCCCTGTGTCTCCTTTTTTCCTGGCCTTGTAAATCATGAATAATTAAATTCAGTCATTACTGTCAGATATTAGAGTTTCACACTTCATATCTTTCAGGAAATGCATGCTAGTTCAAAAGTCATTGTTCTAGTGACTTTAAAAGTTTATAAGAGGAATAGATGCAATCTATAACTGGAAGTATGTCTTTGTCCCACAATTATTTTTGGCTTTGTCTAGATTTTTTTGCATGATGAGTTTGAGAGGCATGCTTATATGTGCCCTGTCCCTATCCCCTCATAGCTCATGAATTGTTGTTGGCCTTAAATAATGCCAGTGCTCCTCATTATATTTTAAAAAATGCTTGCTACACTACGTTATCAGCAGTGTGGCAGTTTATGGTAGCTATTCCTTATGTCAGTGTTACAGGATTCAAAGCTTTTTCCCTCTCTTTTGCATTTTTTTTTTTTTGCTTATTATTCTGTTGTACCTCTGGTGTCTATTAATGGTACAAAGGTCTACTATCCTCTGTGGGAGGTAGGAGCTCACAGGGTTTGAATCCCTTATAGTGATGTTAGGGCACTGGAACCTCTCTCTTCTCCCTCTTCCCACTTTAATTACTGGTATTTCCTCTCCTTCTCTCTACCATACTAACTCCCTCTGCTGTCACTTTTAGCTTGACCTTTCCCTACTTTTGCCCATCCGTCTCCTCCTCTTCTTACTCTGAAGCTAATTCTTCTCACCGCTAAAAACTTTACCTATACATTTTCACTTACATGTTAATTGAATGCATTTTATTTTTATACCATGTTTCCAAACTGTTCTTCATTGTTGTTACTACTTTTACTACAATCTACTTCTACTGCTCAATATGCTTTGCATTGTGTGCAACACTTCAGTGTATGTAATTAATGTGGAGCTTTTCTCCCCTGTATTGTGCATAACATTTCTGTGTATGTAATTATGGGAGCTTTTCTCCCCTATATTGTGTGTAACATTGCTGTGTATGTGTAATTAATGTGGAGTGTTTCTCCCCAGGCTTCCACTAAAAATGGGCTCATTCTCAGCCCAGTGGACATTCTCGGTAAAAAAATTGAATAAAAAAATAAATGCTGTTTAGACTAATCCTGGTGTCTAGTCATCGTCTCTGACCCACAATCCCCTGGATTTGCTAATATTCCGTGCAGGACTAATCTAGTCCTGCACGAAGTGACAGTTTAAGAGGAGGATGACAGCGTGCCATGCATATTAATGCAGGTGCGCTGCCTGAGCTCAAAATCCTATATGGAGCATGGACGAGTGCAGGGAGCATGTCTGAGAGCACAGCTCTCAGAATAAACATGCCCCTGCAAAGTAGAACCGAAGAAAGTGTAAATAAATAAGCGAGGCCGCTCATAGGTGTCCACATATCTCCACCAACAGTCCTCATGTGTTCAACAGCAACAGTACATTTAAATAAAATGAAGAAACCCTTTTATTTATTTTTTTAAAACCCAGAGTACAGCTAACTGTATGTGTGTGGGTTTGCCCATCGCTTAGCTACAGTTAAAGCAGCTGAAAAGGCTGAAGAGGATAACAAGGAATATATATGCAAATGAAGCAGCACAGCAATAGTGTACTGGTTAGAGCATCCGCATAATGAACAGGAATCCCCAGTTCAAGTCCCACTGCAGCACATATCATTTTCCATGTGAAATCTGTATATGAACATATTTTTAAATCTTTTTGCCATATAACCTACATAATAACATTTAGAAATGAACTGGACTACTGCATTAAATGCACATGTGACTTGTCAGTGCCATAATGAATAAGACACTAGTAAGCAGGCTTAAGCAGAAATAAGCAGTAGTAAGCGTGTTTAAGTGCGTTTGCGCAGGTGCAAGCATTGCCTACACAGATTAAGCAAAGTAGAGGCTGAGTGTAAGAAACTATAACCATAACTTAGCAGTGCTTACCATCACGCAAACCTGTGCAAACCCGGTTACAACTGCTCAAAAGTACCTTAATCACACTGTATCCAACAGCCCTTGTTCTGCCTAGCAACAAAACAAGCAGCTTCTGCTAGGATCAAATCCAGGACCCTACTTACCATAGCTAAAGTGATTTACCACTAAGGCATCTCAGATATACATAACCTTGATGTATTCACAAACATATCATCCAGCCCAGTCATTCAACAATACAGAGAATGTATTCCAACATGTAGATGTATGTGTTTGAGTAAATATATTAATGTCTAAATGGTTACAATATATTGATATATGTATATGTGTATATATATATATATATATATATATATATATATATATATATATATATATATTTATATATATATATAAATGTCTACATCTATAGATATATATATATGTCCACATCTACATGTCTAAATATATACGACAGGTTTTATATATATATATATGTCAGCAGATATATATATATATATATATATATATATATATATATATATATATACACACACATATATAGATAGGTATATACGGACATACATCTGTAGATAATGGGGAAATAGCAAAACATATATATCCTCATGCAACGTTAATGGGGTTGTATGTCTTGTATGAATAGGCATCCCCCCCCACAGCCAAACACGTGGCTGGCTTTGCTGTCACATGTATGGGTATGGCTTTGCACCCCAGCCTCTCAGCTAATTTACATATGTTATCCCTGTATGGCTGACATTGTGATATATATATATATATATATATATATATATATATATATATAGTAGGGCCACCATAAAAGAAATAAGCAAAACCCCCTCCACATTGCCCACAGGTGTCACACACTCACAACCACCTCCACACAGGATACAAGTTACAAACTCGCACACACCTGCCATGTCTGGGAGTTGAACGCCTACCTAACTAGTTTATTACACTACAGCACTACGCCATTACAGTACACGCCACAGACATTACTGAAATACTTCTTCAACAAAGGTGTATTTAAAAATAAATGACATCAGCAGGATTACCAAAGAAGGGCATTTCAACTGTACTGCAAGTGACTAGCATAAAATGCATTGCTCCCTACACAGACAGTGAGACACACACAAAACATCCACAACCGACATGTGAACCCCTGACCAAGGCCTATATCACACTACAGCATTGGGGCAGTTATAGGTCGCACCAGAGGGATTACTACAGACTTTTCCACAAAGGTGCATTTCAGAATGAATGACAGCAGGATTGCCAAAGTAGGGCATTTGAAATGTACTGCGAGTGAGTAGCCTATAATGCATTTCTCCATACACAGACATTGGAACACAAACAAAACATCCAGAACTGCCATGGGTGGAGATGGAACCCTACCACGGTTCTAGATCACACTACAGCAGTGCGCATTTACAGGATGTGCTACAGAGATTACTGGGCTACAGCCTTCCTGGAGGTGTATTTCTAGGTGGGTGACATCAGCAGCCTTGCCAAAGTTGAGTATATGAATTCTAAGGAGTGTGAGTACCCTAAAAAGCATTGTCCTCTACTCAGTCAAAGACAAACGGAGACACAGATTCACACACAGTTGCCAAGTCTGGGGTTGGAGCATCTACCTACCTACATTATCACACTACAGCAGTATGCAGTTATAGGACACGCTACGGAGATTACTGGGCTACACCCTTCTCAGAGGCATATGTCTAGGCGAGTGACATCAGCAGCCTTGCCAAAGATGAGTATATGATGTGTATGGAGTGTGAGCAGCCTAAAAAGCATTATTCTCTACTCAGTCACACACACAGATTCACACACACACACAGTTGTCAGGTCTGGGGTTAGAACACCTACCTAACTACTTTATCACACTACAGCAGTATGCAGTTACAGAACATGTTACAGAAATTAATGAATTTCCCAGAGGTGTATTTCTATGTGAGTGACATCAGCAGCCTTGCCAAAGTTGAGTATATGAGTTGTACGGAGTGTGAGTAGCCTAAAAAGCATGGCTCTCTACTCAGTCAGAAACACAGTTGCCAAATCTGGGGTTAGAACACCTACCTAACTACTTTATCACACTACAGCAGTATGCAGTTACAGGACATGCTACGGAGATTACTGGGTTATGATTTTCCCAGAGGTGAATTTCTAGGTGAGTGACATCAGCAGCCTTGCCAAAGTTGAGTATATGAATTGTATGGAGTTTGAGTAGCCTAAAAAGCATTTGTCTATCCACAGTCAGACAAACACACACACACACAATTGCCAAGTCTGGGGTTAGAACTACTACCTAACTAGTTTATCACTACAGCAGTACACATTTATGGGACACGCCATGGGGATTACTGAGCTACAGCTCTCCCAAAGGTGTATAACACATTGGATGACCTCAGCAGGCTTGCCATGATACTGCTATGGGGAGGGCAGTGTGTGCATGGGCCATAACCCATTAATGTCGGGGTTGACATGCCACATGCAGGCACACACGGGGTCATATGTCACAGGTACGTGTATACAGCTACTAGATGACTACTTCCTTGTACAGTCATGTTGCACAGCTGGCACGTGCACCACATCGTCTGTCATGCTGACCGATACTGGTGGCTAGTATCTGCAGTGAGTGACATCTGCACCTCATGTGTTTGGGGCCCTTTGGCTGTGTGCTGGATGGGACAGGCCTGAATGGCTCCTTGTCACAGTCAACCTCTTCCACACATCTATGTCCATCTACCTTTGGCTTATTATAGTGTGTTGTCCTTACATATGTGTCTGTATTCCTATCCACTGTGTGTGAGAGGCAGGAGTGGTGCATACTGGCATGTGTCTGCACTAAGAACTGTGACTGACAGATATGTCTGGTCCACTGGTGTTTGCAGACATGGCCTTCATGTGAAGTGTGTGAGCATACCCAGTATGGCCATCTGTAATGCATGTGTGGATCAAGTCCAGGTAGTTTGTACTGCGGTGTTGACCTTTGTGTTGTACACTGACAGGTAGCATGCTGTGTCTGCAAGGTATCCATCGGTCATTTGGCATTGACTGTTATTACATTTCTGCATAGCGAGGGGACACCTGACTGTTTTTACATTTCTAAACAGGAGTTGGGGGAGCACACCTGACTGTTACTATAAGTGTACGTAGGATTGGGGGGCAAACCTGACACTTGTAAACATTTGCTAGGACTGTACTGGTATGTCAATTACTCCATTTCAGTCTGTAGTCTTACCTGTCGTGCTGCCTAGAGGCATACCAATGTACTACATATCTTAGCTTTAATTACCTACAAATTAGTTTCTGACTTCCAAGCCTTCACAACTTACATCCAACTGCCTGGCCTGCTGTATTCTGTCTGTGTAGGTCTGGGGGAGGGGTTACCCATAGTGCTCATTCAGAGGCCATAGTACAGCATTTGTTTGTGTTTGTCTACACCTGTCCTGCTGGCTGAAACTGTTGTTGGGTATATGCACCTTCCTGACTGGCATGTATGGGTCTTAGGGACACATATGTCGCTCAGCCCATTTCCTGCAGTGGGTTTTGTCGCCCTGTGCAGTACTGGCTACTATGGTGACTCCAGTACGTGTTACAGATGTCATGGTGCCACTATGTGTGTCTACTGTCTGCTGCCATTACATTCGCTCACCCAGTTCCCTTGCATGCTCACATCCATACCATAGCTACAGGTAACAACACATTCTAGTCCATTTGGCAATTGGTAGGTTGACTGACATACATTGAGGGTGTGCCAGACTTGAGGATGGTGCTGTGGAACTACAACTGTGGAAAAGTGAGTCTCAGGCAGTAAGAAAACAAACACTAGTAGGCACAAACAAACAAAAACAACAAAAATGGAGAGATAATATGATATGAAGTAACTTCTAATCACCAGGATTTACAACAGAATATTACCATTTCAACCTTTTGGCAATAAAACACTTGGTGCAGATACATAGGGGTGCAAAATAATCAAAGATAAGTGAAAGACAAGGAGGATATTTTGAGCAGATGGAAGCAGAAGTGGACAGAAAAATTATTCAACTTGGCTAAAATAGTTCAGCAGTAACATAAATACTTTGATTCAAAGGTACTACAAGCATACCATACAGGCAAAATGGTTGGGCTGGACTGGGGAGGAGTTTTTTGGAGGGGGGAGTTTGTTGCATAAAGCTGAACAAATTGTGCAAGTTTTGCATGCTCTCTTGACATCTGTGTAGGTTTCCTTAAGGTATTTTGATTTCTTTCTGTCTGCTAACACATGACCTTTCTACAATAACGTGTCTCTGCATGCATTCTTTACTTTTGCTCTAATGGCCTGAGCTATGGCTGGAAGTGACCTGCAAGTTTTCGTCTACTTACCTGGTTTAGCAAATAATCAACTCAAGAAAAATAAACTTTCAGAAGTTGTTACATTTGTTACATGTGTAGGTTACAATGTTATGACTGCAGCAAGGTATGAGAATTAACTGGTAGGAGACTTTAACAGTTCAGAGCAGGTGCAGGAGGTGATTGCAAACCCATGAAATAAGAAACGAGTACTATACTCTAAGAATGTATAACCAAGTTTAAAACACTTTCATGTTCTTCCTGGCCTTCCATCTCCCCACAGCTATCAAGCTCATCCCCATTCACTCCATTGTCTAGACTTCCTGGCATCTCAGCACATTAGGCATGGAGATTAGAGTTGGGGTCTACTATGAGTCAAACGATTTTTGCAAGGTTTCATGTTTCACTTGAGCTTACTTCAGAATAGCATGGTCTGCTTAGTGTTGTATAGTTTTTATTATAAATGAATAAAATATAATTTTGCTTTTAATAATATACAGCAATAGCATGCATTCCTGATATATAATCTGAAATAACTTTAAGTTAAACACTACAACACCTATTAAACCACTGCTCAGACAAATGGACACTAAGATCCAGTAACCCATCACTAATCAACATAACCAGAAGTAAAATAGCAGTGGAGACTCCTTAAATTCCAACTACACTGCCAAAACTTGGATCACTTTGCCCCTTAACATTAGGACCACAACCAGCACATTAACCTTTAAAAACCTTCTCAAAGCCCACTTAATTAGTTCATGGATTTGTATATGTTCAGAATCAGGCCACGCAACCCAACTCAATTACCTAGCAACCTAACTAAGCCTTTCTCAACTTACCTAGGTATTCTTAGTGGATACTGTCACCTCTAACTTCCCACTGTCCATATTATTCTTACTTAATATATTGTTACTTAATCTAATTCCACTCTTACCTACCCTTAACCTACTATTAATATTCCTATTGCATATAGTTTATTGTATTCTTACATCCTCTGTCTAATAAATTATTATCTCTACCAGTACAAATGTGCTTTATGGTTATTTTTTTAAGTTACCTATTTCTTCTAATATTTCTTATTATATTTTTTGTAATGTTTATTATACTGTGGAACTTTTATCCCTGGGCCTCCTCTGAAAATGGGCCACTGGCCCAGTTGAACTTTCCTGGTAAACAAATGTAAAATAAATAAAATAAAATAGTATATTAAACACTGTTGAAACACCAAATCAATATAAATATATATATATATATATATATATATATATATATATATATATATATATATATATATATTTTTTTTTTTTTTTTTTACAAACCCACCTTGCAATCTCCACATATTTCTATAATTTGTCTAAAGTTTTATCCTGCTCAGCTAAGATATATTCCATGTCATATGTGATTGCTATTTCTAGGAAATGCATTCTGCCTATAACCTAGAGATGGGAAAGTACTTTACAATTGCTGTCTCAATTATTAAGCAGAAATCAATGCATTTTTTTAAGACTACTATCACAGCTCTGTACCAGATGATAACGGCATCTTAGAATTGAGACAATTATGTGTGTGCGCATTTGTATATACACACATGCAAGCAAATGTGTTTGTTCATGCACATACACGTGTGTGTGTGTGTGTGTGTGTGTGTGTGTGTGTGTGTGTGTGTGTGTGTATGTATTTACCCCTACCAACACCCAGCCTAACTGTCTTCTCTCATTACTCTTACATTTTACTTCCCTTATTCTTATATTCTTTTATCTGTCTATAAATTTCGCAAATCTGCTCCAATGGGATGTATCCTTTCTCTAATCTACACATCCCTGACCTTGCTTACCTCTTCTACTTGCTGCCATAGCAACTACCATTGTTTTTTATACTAATATACCCGACTGCTTGCTGTATCGTCTATACTGTAATGTACCTTCGATGTATTCTGCTTGTGGAGCTTTTCTAACTGGGCCTCAACTGAAAAAGGGCTGATGCTCAGTCGACATACCCAGTCAACAAATTTCAAAATAAAAAAAAATAAATAAATAAATATATGCAAATGGAAATTCAATGAACCACACTTTGATGTTTATTTTGCTGAATCCAAATAATTGAAAAATGGACCAATCAAATAATGTCTAAAAGTACAAAAGAAGTTTTTTTTTTTTTTTTTTGGTTAGCTATTATGGTATGAAGCTGCTACCAAATAAAGTCATTTTCTAGGCAATCAAAGAGGATTTTTAAAATTGAAAATTTACAAAAAATAAAAGTGTTATGAAGGAATCTAATGACATATACTTTTCAGGTTTATCAGTACAGAAAAGAGGTACGTTTGTAATGATTTCCTTTTGTGGTTGAAAAGAATGTTATCACCTAAGTGCTGCTTTTGTTTTCCAAGCATTGCTTTAAGCTAAAAAGCAATTGTGCATTCTCTTGTTCTTTATTGAAGACTCAAAAGTAATTTAAAAAAAAAAAAGAGTATAGTAATGCAAATAAATGCAATACCATCGCTGATTTCCCGCTCTTGTATGAAGAATTACTTTAAAATATCACTGACATTTATGATATATTATCTTTGGAATGCATTGAGATTTCCAAACACATCTTAACTGCATGTTTCTGCCACACATTTATACATTTTATCTTAAGAATTGCACTTATCAAGAAGTTTGAAAGAAATTACTCTCTGATTGTTTTTAACTATTCAAATAATGATTAACCTCTAATTGCGGCCACAACCATTACCATTAATGTAAAAGTAATGCATATTAGATACTGATGAAATATACCTGACAGGCTGTGACACTGTACAAAACTACTTCATCTCTGGATATAGTACAGTCTATATACCACTGCTTACAGCACATCAGCCATAAAACAGCAATGTAAACATATACAAACATGTAATAATTTTGTCATTTTAAAGGATACTATCCAACTGAAAGCAACATGTTGTATCAGAGAATGCACTGTTTGTTTAACATAGTGAGAAAGAACAATTAAATCCAGAAATATTAAATTAAGTTAAGGAAATATCTTAAAACATTTAACCAAGATGACCATAGTGTTGCTTTTGTCATTATTCATTGTCTTGGTTGTGTGAGACAGTTCATCTATAGTATAGAAGATTAGCCTTCTCATTAATACAGAACATTAAACAGGTCCTGCAGCAAATACATGAAGAACCAAATGAAAGAGAACCTTGCAAAACATAGTGCAACCTAAATAACTGCAGTCTTCAAATGATGAGGGCATCATGGGAGAGATGCAAATAATCCTTTAAGGATATACACGTGTTTCAGCTCAATGCCCCCCCCCTTTTTATTTCATTATTAATGCATTCAGACCAAACACCATAGTGCAGTAGCTATAGACATAACATGCTTTACACTTTTTTGGACTCATCTGTAAGCCTAGCTCCCAACCTTCCTTCTCCAAAATATGGAAGACTACCTCTCATAATGTGGAACAAATGAGAAAAACATGGAGCACTTACTAACAGCTCGCTTATAAGCTTAGCTAGGAAGCTCACAGTATGACTAAAATATTTTATTGTATACTCATAGAAATGTTCTTTTGATGAATTATAGGATTTAATTTAAATGGATATCAGCTAAAAATTCTTAATACTGAATGTGTGACAAATCCTTTCATTGTGGAACGATAACGAACATGGACTTTTTAAGACTCGGAATGAGGAATATTCCTTATAATGAGGTATACTTGAGAGATATGTCTGTAAGACACAAGTAAGGGGGCATCATGGGAGGTGTGCAAATCGACATTAAAAGATACATGAAGTTTGGCAACAAACTAAGTTGTCCCAGGACATCTTCATGGGGGGGGGGGGTTAGGTTAATATTAAGGGAAGTTAAGTGGGTTGGGGAGGTGAAAGGGTTAAATGGAGGCAGGGATAGTTGGGAGAAAATGAAATAATGATGTGGAGGGGTTTAAGAGGTTTAGTCTAGTGTAGTTGGGTTAAGTAATCACATTTTGGCGTGAACTTGCTAAGGCAAGGGTTACGTCCTAGACGACCTGTAGGTATCTCTGGAGAGCAGTTAGGCCTCGGGATACTGGGTGCTGAGCTGTGCTGGATGGGTGATTTATGTATGTGACATATAACTACAGATTACATTTTTTTTTTCCTCAGTTGTGGATGGATGACCGGAAGGATAGGGGACACTTGTTTTGGCTGGGTTCCATTTTGGCGGTGGATTTGGGAAAGAAAGGGGAAAAAAGAAAGGAAAAAAAAAAGGCTTCACATTTTGCAGGTCTAAGGGTGGATCCAGTGACTTGTGTGTCAGTGGTAGTGGCTATTGTCTTTAGTGGGGGTGGTGGTTTTGCATTGTTTCTTATGAGGAGCTCCGTTTTCATGTTCTCGACCAGGGTTTGGGATGCGTTGGAGGTGGGTTGGGCTGCCGTGCTAGTTTTGAGTTGATTCCCTTAGCTTTACAGGGGCTCTGGGTGAAGCAGTAATGACTGCCTTAGCATGTGCGCTGTGCAGGCTTGTCCGGCATGGAGTGAGAGAAATTAGTGCTTTATTGCTTTGTATTAGTGCTGCTATAATATCTATATATTTGGAAAACTACAGGGGTTAAACGGTTGGGTAGAAATGTCAGGTTGTTTGGGGGCGGCTAACGACCAACCAAACTGTCACCCATGTTTGATATATAGCCCTTGGGATAATGGATCATCGCACTCATGCACATATAGGGTACCAATTCCTCCTAGTTCAGCATGATGGGTTCCACTTCCTGCAGAATTAACAGTTTTCTTTGTGGAATGATGGATGTCACATGGGATGGACTAATAACACTCAGCAAGACATGTTGGGCTAGCTGGTATATACATCAGTCAGAGTCAGGCATTAGTGCTGGCCCCTGCCTTTAGGAATCCTGGAAGTGTGCTTGCAGGCTATGTGAGTTGGGGGAGCTCATGCTGGGCATGCTGTGAAAAATCTTGCTTCTTAACGAGGCTCGAGTGTTTTGGAGCTTTATACCTTGGACTGATTGGGGGGTTTTGGTTGCTGTGTGGACAGCCATGCGTGTTGTGAATGGAGTAAATGTTCATTTTGTGATAGGCGAGACAGCTCGGTTGGAGCAATGGCAATTGCAGCGATTGCTTTTCATTCATATGGCTGACCTTTACTGGTGTGTTGCGTAGGTACTTAGATGGCTGGTTGTTCTTGGCTTTGCTTCATGACAGGGTGTGAGTATTTGGGTTATCAGTGAAGCATAATGCGATCCATGGCTCAAGACATTGACAGAATAGAAGAATGTCAATTAATATACATTTTAGAAGTAAAAGGTGTCAATGATGCTAAGGATTCATATTACTTAAGATAATTTACCACCTTTCCAAAGTCACCAGCGGTGGGGGGAATTGAGAGGGACAGAGCTACAGTCAGAGTCAAAATCGGGGACCATTGGGAGGTATGGGTGAAATCCAAGTTCATTAGGTATAGACATCACCCCTATGCATACCTCGCAACTGTACAGATTTCTGCATTAGGTCCAGATTTTGGCTCATATTGTGGTCTGTTTTTCATAGAATCTGTGTTTTGCTGACAAATTACTGGGATGATCTGAGGATTGAAGTCACTACATAATGACATACATTTGAGTTTCAGACTTCATATCCTTCAGTAAATGTATGTTAAACAAATCTTGTTACTCTAGCAATTCTCTAAGTTTATAAGAGTAATATTTAAAATATGTCCCTATTTTTGGGCCTTTGTCCCCTCATTTTGTCAGACTTGTCCAGATTTCTTGCACTGATAGGTTGAGAGGTGTGCTCCTAGGTATAAACACATCTCTTAAGGGTACCTCATTGAGGAACATTCTTTTGGAGTCTTAAAATGCCCTTGTTCCTCTTTGGTTGTTGACAACTGTTCATGCCAGTTTGGTACTTACAAACATGCTTGTATTTACTTACATCTGCATTTATAATATGTATGCTGCCATCTCTTAGATAATAACTTGCCTTTTGTGTAGGGGGGAAACTAACATACTGTGTTCTTGTTTGCTAATTTGATTTTGGTCACTGCTAAAGCTCATACTATTTAGTTTATGCACTGTAATTATGACTGTCAGTAATGTAAGCATTTGTTTACATCTATTGAGTATGTATTTACATGCAGTACAGAGCCCTGTGCAGGGTTTAGGGATGGTTCTTCATCTTTGGGCCACTGCCCCTCTTCTTCCCCCCCCCCCATTACTCAAGGCTTTGTCTGGGTGAGGAAAGGGAAGTTTGGCTTAGAGGCAGTGATGTACTTGTATGCCAACATACGCAATTTGTGGAATGGCAAGCTTTCCATGGCTGACAAGTTCTCTGGGCTTCCTTGGAAGTAATCGTAGATTTGTTGCTTTTCCTACATGTGAGGTTTTCTGTCGTTGAGGTAACTGCAAATATTTCAGGCAGTTTTAATTAAGGTAACCTTAACATAAGAAAAAAGGGGGGGGGGCGTGGGGGCTGCAGCACATGTAATTTGTGACCTGTTTCGGTAGATGCACCATATCTCTCAACTGTACAGAATTCACTGAACTTCCAGATTTTGCTTCATTTTGGTGCATTCCTTCTAAAACATGCATATTTCTGGAAAATAGGGCTGAATTCATTAAATAATGACAAACGTGAATTTGAGACTCCATAACCTTCAGAAATCCCTATTATTCGATTAAGTTGCTAAGAGCAAGATTTAAAATCTGTCCCTATTTGGAAGGCTGCCACTATAACGAGGAATAAAAGGGGACCCTTACTTATGCATATCAGAGGATTTACACCTGTCTTTCTCTTTGCGGTTAGTGGTGTGGAGATAGGGGTCTGAATTGGAGCAGTGATACGGAGGGAGTTCGCAGATTGTGGAAAAGGGGATTTGAAAGGTGTTGTTTTGATAGGATGGACATTCTTGCCACTTGAATGGGGCACAAGGAGGGTCTGAGTAATCATCTTAGTAAGGCATGTTTGAGCTCTGTATTTAATTAGTGGGAGCTGATTATTGCATTGGTATAGGGGGCAAGTAATGAAGAAGTAGGTAAAGGGTGCCAAAGGGGAAAACTGTCGGGGATGGTTTATGGGGAGTGTGGGGATCCCACGGGATGTGTAGAGTCACGATGTTCATAGGAGCACAGGAACTTATTGGGCTACAGCCCTATGGCTCCTGCAAGTCATTGAAGTGCAGTCCTTGCTTTCTTGGAACCTTGGGTGGTCGTATTCACTCATCCAGTTGTTTGAACCGTATTTGGGGGAAGGGCCAAGGACGGTTTGATATGACGCTGGAGTTTGTTCCTTACGGGTGGTATCTTGGGGTGACAGGTTTGTCTCTTGAGTAGGTAGTCTTGAGGTTACATACCAAGTTAAGGTATTACAGCATAGCACAAGGATCATTTCAATTGGGGTTTGGGTGAATTTTGTAGATAGGGTTTTAGGAAGCATGGTAGGTAGGTGGCTGTGTTGGGGTAGTTTTAGAAACTGGGAGTTAGAAGGTTTAAGGAAGCCTGGTTGCAGGATAAGGCAGCTGTAGGATATTAGTGGTACAGGTAACATAGGGAAGAGAGCTTTTGAGGGGAAAGGCTAGGGCCAAATGGGTTAAGAATGGTTTGGTAATGAGTGAATTGGGGGTGTTTATGGCTTGGTATGTAGAGTATTTCATTGCTGAGCATAGGTGAGTTTTCAGGAACTAGGTCAAGGGATGCTGGATTTCTGACATCTAAGGATAGGACATTAAAGTTTTGGAGTTTGGAGTTAGACTATTCCCTACACTAATGGAGTTGTTGCACAAAGAACTGGGTAGTGGGTGGGCTAAGGTGATATGCTATGGTTAACAGGGTGTTGGGTGTGTGACTTGCTACTAGTTGTTTGACTGGGTGCCGTCTTGAGTTCAAGGGGTTATAGTTTGTGGTTTTGTTGTGGTTATAGGCTGTCAATACATTCAGGTTGAGCCATGATTTCAGCTTTGAAGGCAGTGGGCTAAAAGAGTATGTGTTCTCTTGGTGTGGATGTTCCAGTGTTACAATGGGGTCACAGTAATCCTACATTATTTAGTTTCATTAGGGTGTGTTTCAGTGAGGGCATGGCAAAGGGGTTTATGACGGATTCTAAGATGCTTTACAGATGATGGATACACCAAATGATGTTTGGCTTTACCATTCCCTTTATGGGAAGTGGATTGAACAATTGTGGGTAGAAGGGAG
Source organism: Protopterus annectens (assembly GCF_019279795.1). Taxonomy (NCBI): domain Eukaryota; kingdom Metazoa; phylum Chordata; order Ceratodontiformes; family Protopteridae; genus Protopterus; species Protopterus annectens. The sequence continues at coordinate 1,053,258,359 of NC_056744.1, read as the reverse complement.
GGGGAACAGCCTTGTCAGGCTGGTTGGCGGAGAAGAGGGATAGGCTTGCCCTCTTCTGTTCCCCCTCTGACGTCTGGATGTTCATTTCAAGGATCTGGGGAAAGGAAATGAGTAGTTGGAGGAAGCTTGCTGAATAGATAAGCAAGCTAAGGTAAGGATGGTGCTTATTTGGTGGAAGGTAATTCAATGAATGGTGTATGAAGTGAGTTGGGATGCTGCTTCATAAGTAAAGTGAGTACAGGTATGGACGCTGTTTATTGGGGCAGGGTGAGTAGGTACGCTGCCCTGATTAACATTACAAGGATGTTATGCTGTATTTAGAATCAATTATATCATGAATAGCTGTAATTAATAAAGTTGGTGATCAAAGCTATGTTATGGAAATCTAATAAAGATCGTCAAATGTCATTTGGTGTGATGTGTGTTATTGAAGGAGACCGGAACAAATGAAGTTTGGCAACAAACTAAGTTGTCCCAGGACATCTTCATGGGGGGGGGGGGGTTAGGTTAATAATAAGGGAAGTTAAGTGGTTTGGGGAGATGAAAGAGTTAAGTGGAGGCAGGGATGGTGGGGAGGAAATGAGATAATGATGGGGAGGGGCTTAAGAGGTTTAGTCTAGTGTAGTTGGGTTAAGCAATCACATTTTGGCATGAACTTGCTACTCACCCACCCTCCCTCTTTTCGTTGGTGAGGTGTAGGGTTATTTTATCAGTGGGGGTAGTAGGAGAAGAGGGATAGGCTTGCCTTCTTCTGTTCCCCCTCTGATGTCTAGATCTGGGAAAAGGAAATGAGTAGTTGGAGGAAGCTTGCTGAATAGATAAGCAAGCTGAGGTAAGGATGGTGCTTATTTGGTAAAAGGTAATTCAATGGATGGTGAATGAAGTGAGTTGGGACGCTGCTTCATAAGTAAAGTAAGCGAGCAGAGGTATGGACCCTGCTTGTTGGGCAGGGTGAGAGGGTACGCTACCCTGATTAACATTACAATGAATGGTATATGAAGTATGATGGGACGCTGCTTCATAAGTAAAGTAAGTAAGTACAGGTATGGACGCTGTTTACTGGGGCAGGGTGAGAAGGTATGCTGCCCTGATTAACATTATAAGGATGTTATGCTGTATTTAGAATCAATTATATCATGAATAGCTGTAATTAATAAAGTTGGTGATCAAAGCTATGTTATGGAAATCTGATAAAGGTCATCAAATGTCATTTGGTGTGATGGGTGTTACTGAAGGAGAGTGGGACAAATATTCCACTAAAATGACCTGTAAAATAAATTAAGGGCTAGATTCACTAATGGCTACTTCTCAGTGAAAAGACAGCGCAAGTATAACTCCTACTTTCTTCCTCCTATAAGTAAAGGTCACCACAATGTATAGACTATGTCTATACTTAGTGTAATCTTTCTGAATGAATAGACAGCACCAAAAATACGGCAGGGATGTCCACTTAGTGTACAAATTCATGAATTTAGCTGTTGGTATCATTGTGCATTCCAAAGCCAATGAGCTGAGATACTTGTTAGTTCTGAAAGAAGGTCTAAAAGTAAAATCCCTTTCAAGAATTGAGCTTACTGATTTTGTCATGTATATATAAGTAAATAAGAATGACTTGTTTCCTCAGTCCTACTGCTGCTGAAGAACCAGACACTGTTGAAGCATTATACATGCCAAGGGGTATTAGAGACAATTAGAATGTTGGAGACTCATTTGTAATTAAAAAAAAAAAATAGAGGTCTGCAAATGGGCTTAAAGAATTATATTAACTGTCCAAGCACACTAAGGTAGGCAGATAAAAAAAAAAGTTGTAGTGTGATGATTTCTGATTTTCTTTTTTTACTTTACATGCTAATTTGGGGTATATAAATCCAGATTATGTCTTCATGACCAAACCCTGCATTGGGATAGAATCTGGAATAGAGGTGTTTATGACAGAATCCTAAACTCTAATAGCAGAGGGCAAAGACAAGGGGTAGTCATTTCAAAAGTCATCAACAGAGAAAATTACACAATGGGGGACAGTCCCATTAGCCAACAATGATATATAACTTCTTTTATCAGTACCAGAATATGGAAATGACCATTACAAATTTCTGATCACGAAGAGCTTTCTAAATGCATTAAAAAATGCACACATTTCAATTCAGGCTACTTAATTAGGAAATCAACATTTGGTAACCTTGCTGAAACAGGAAATAACCTTATTATATATAATACATTCTCAGAGCAAGTGGTCATCTATACATGGTAATAGGCACCGCTGATACAAAACAAGTGAATGCAGTACAATCAGAACCCACTAAAAATGACAAAATCATGTTATAATAACCAAGGCATGCAATCTTATGTTGGAACTCACTTCAAAGATTTCAGACTAACAAAAGTCAACTGCCCTAAATAACTCCACTTTTGTATTTTACCAGCTCCACCAAAAATGAAGTGCTGGAAAGCATTAAAATGTGAAGTATACATCCTCTTGGTGAGGATAACATAAATGCTGCTGTCATTACCTCCCTAAATCATAAGACCACATTACACCTTCTTAGCATACTTACTGGTGGCCTCAGATGTTATCTCTCAACTGTCCTTGCTGTCCCCCTTCATCCTTAATAGCCTCTCTCTCCAGCTCTACAGTCTTAGTAGTTTCCAATCTTAAAATGAATTGTCTCTTTCTTTACCTCCTTTCTCTCCTCTCAATATCTATTACCTTTGCTCATCTCACTGTTTTTCTCATCTCTTGCAATTCTCTTCTATCGCCTTGTCTTCCTTGCCTTACTACTCCTATCACAGGCCAGATTAAGTCAATGCACATCTCTTGCTTGTACCACCTCTATATAATTTCAATTAAGCATAAATATTCCAGTTATCATATTTATTCCTCTCCTATCTTGGTTTCAAAATATGTGAATACTGTTAATATGCACGTGCATGCAAGGTATCTGTAAATTAACTGGCTGTCAAATACACACTGACAGCAAAATGTATGTGTTGATAATACAACAAATGTAACCTTTAAATCTGCTGTATGCCCCGCATGCATATCTCTATATCTATGTGTGTGTATGTGTGTGTGTGTGTGCGTGGATATATATATATATATATATATATATATATATATATATATATATATATATATGTATATATACACTTCATTTGGTTGAAAGACCACTTCACCGACAGTTATTTTGCTGAAACTACATCACCGACAGTTTAAATCACTGAAAAACCCTTAACCGACACTTAAATCACCTTATTTCCGTTTAACTATGTATAATCAATGAAGTAACAGCCGCTGCTTTACTTTGCCGGGACTCTTTACAAAAGCAGTCACACTATAGCATTTTGCTGTACTTTGTACTGGACATAAGAAGGAATGGATGACTATGTGAGTAACGGTCCTGGAGTTCTAAGAAGCATTCATATCGCATCGGAACAAAGAGATGCTAATTATAGATGGTTTCATTTATTACTTAGAAAGAAGTAGGAACAGCCACAAGTACAGGGGGTGCAAGTGTAAGACATCAGACAAATGCAGAGGTAGAGTTGTTGCAACAATAGTGGCTGAAGAAGAATGATTAGAAAAGTCTTCTGCACATAACCAGGTGATCCGGGTGAAATTGAGAAATACACAGTTTGTAGTGGCCTAAAGCAAAGAACTAAGTTAAGCAGAGACACCCCATGCTTACTTGTAGATGACACTAACGTCTAGTTCCTTAGATGCTATCCATGCATTACCACCTAGAAAACCTCTCTTACAGCAAGTAGGTCATGTAAGACGTAAAGTAGTAATCAGAGAAAGAAATGAAAATGTAACTTTGCACACCATAGATTTTAATAAGTTTCCTTTGAAAAGTGAAGTATCTGTCAGTAAAACCTCGACTGATACTGCTACAGGAACAACATTAGTTGTGTTTACTACCATCAACAATTCATATGATTTAAGCCGAGCAACTATATGGCTCATGGATGGCACTTTTCTCTCTGAAGGTGTATGCTGTCGGCAACTGTACAGTGTTCATGGATTAGTCAAGATCGGCACTCACAGTAAAGCTATTCCACTTATATTTTGCTTAATGTCTAAAAATCCATTAAAATCTTATAATTACATGTGGCACAGGATTTTCCATTTATTGTCAGAAAATGACTTTGAAGCTACTGTAAGATATGTTTTGTCCGATTATGAAATTGCTGCTATGAAAAGTATACATCTGAATGTCAAGGTTGCTATTTCTAAAGGTTGTCTGTTTTATTTTTGGACAAAACTTATGGCGAAAGGTGCAGCAGCTTAGACTTTGCTCTTTGTTGTACAAGTTTCCAGTTGAAGAGAGTTACTTCGTTACTTTTCACATTGGTACATATACAAGAAATTAAGGAAATGGATGAAGAGAACTGCTTCATCAGTTAGGTTCCCACCTTTATTTCCAGTCTCATTTTGGAATGTTACGTAGTTGCATGAGCTATACCTTCCAAAAACGCAGAACAAAGAGGAAGCGTGGCACAGACGCCTTAAGTGTATTCTGGGTAGTAGAGGAACTGATTTGTCTGTGTTACTTAAAGCTCTTAGAGGGGAGCAGAGTAGAGTTGATGAGTTCTGGATTTTGATGGCAAATGGTGTTCCCCCTTCTCCAAAGAAACATAAGTTACTTAAGAGACCCTCACCATTTCAAACTGTACTTGAGAATAAAGAGTCATACCGCCATCTAGAATTTATTCAATCAATTGCTAAACTGTTGAAGATTTCAAAGCAGTAGATTGCAAGGAACATTTTCTTTGATTTCCGTTTACATTTAACGTTATACTTCACAAGAATGTGAATGAACATTAATTTAAAATTTGGTGATTTTGCAGCTAATTGTGTTGTATGAAGAAAATTTGATTTTGCTTCACTTGTAACTTTACAAACAGTATAGTACAGGAGATACAATGGAATGAGCTGCTAAAAAGGAGGTTTTGAGCACTTGCGAGTGGACACTATGGTGTGCTTTGCTGTTGTCGGTGATTTGAGAGTCGGGTATGTGGTATTCGAGTAATAGATGGGTCGACTAAGTGTTTTTTCAGTGATTTAAATTGTCAGTGATGTAGTCTCAGCAAAATAACTGTTGGTGAAGTGGTCTTCCATCCAAATGTAGACCAATATAGATATCTATCTATCGATATATATATATATATATATATATATATATATATATATATATATATATATATACAGACACACACACACACACACACACACACACACACATAAAAAATAACTCCAAGTGCATTAAAAAACAGATAACATGGGATTCACCTCAAATGATTGAAGGTATTTATTACTGAAAGATTTTCAGGTATGAAGTTGTCAAATGCACTCCTTATTTTGGGCACTTATCACTGAGTGCAACAGACGTTGAATAGAGAAGTGGAAGGTACATGCAGGTCTGTAATGTAATACCAAATCTTTCATATATAGCTGAAGTTTCAAGATCTGGGAAAAGCACAGGAGAATATAAGGTTCTTCACTGGCTAAAAGGGGGGGATCAAATGACTGCAGGTTATGAAGTGAATGAAAATGTTAGAGTTATGAATGCTGATGATATAGAGTATAAAAGATTATGAATGTTAGTGCAAGAGCAGCTGAAGAGTGATGTGGCAGCAGTTAAAATGAATAGTGAATTCAGTAGGTGTTTTATGTAATTATGGGGAATTTTTGAGAAGAAAGACGTGGAGGTTGAGAAGGTTGGCAAGGACTGGCAGACTGAATGAATGGGTGGGGATAGAGAAGTTTGAATTTAATGCAGGAGAGGGCAGGAGGTATTTGGGGGAAGGAGAAGGAAGTCAGAGAGTAATGTGAATGCAATCTTATTCCAAGAAAAAAAAAAAAAAACTTGTGGCACTGAAGGTAAGCTTTTCTGTTGAAGCAAAATAGGTAAGCAGTGTAAGATAAGTATTGGGAAATTCTCTAGTACAATGCAGGATAATTCAGAATTATTATGAACTCTCTGAGGGGAAGGAGGAATGTGGGATTACAAAATGGATCTGGAGAGGATACAAAAAAACACACCACAGAGAACTGTGCAGTAATAGGACAGACTACCTGTGTTTCACAGCTAGGTCAAAGATTTCCTACCTTTCTCCAGTAAAGGGCTAGTCCTTATACACTTTGGCATTTTTTAGGTGTACAACAGCAGTTATTCTTAGTCTGTAGCCCAAGTAGATGTAGCCATACTTCATAACTGTCTGATTTTCACAGAATGTCCAGATTTTTTTCCTGATGTTTTTGTTCTGTTCCTTATAAAATTTGTGGTTTTCTGGCAAATCATTCAGGGTTGAAGTGACTAAATAATACTTAATAATGACAAGATGTGAGTTTCATGTCCTTCAGAAAATACATAACAATACAAAACCAGTTTTTCTACCAACTTTCTAAATTTATAGCAGCAATATTTAAAGTCTGTCTGTATGCTTGGGCCTTTGTCCACCCATTATTTCTGGCTTTGTCCAGATTTAATGTTCTGAGAAGTTAAGAAGTATGGATGTAGCAAGGAGGGGATGTCAGCTGACTACACTCTGGTTTAAGGAACTCTAGATACAGCATTATCCAAGAATTTCCTTCTGCAACAGCTAGCAGCCCTCACAGATAACTCTCAACATAAGGAAAAATGAGAAAGGCTCTGCTTACTTTAACCAAAGCTGCAGATCTTTGCTGTGTCTTCACAGAGAACTTGAAATGCAAATGCACTTCACTGTTTCAAAAAATCTGATGGTCTTTCTTTTTGAGTAGTAATTGTTTGGAATAGGGAAGTCATGCCCTGTTGAAATATTAAGATAGGAGTTTGGTAGATAAATATTGAACGACCAAAATGATTTATTCAGATATGCATTTGCAGAACAATCATGTAGACCAAAATACAAAGGTAGGAATTTACATGAGAAAGCTCAGCTATAACGACCTGGAATGAGGAGGGTGGAAATCACTACTAGGAGCAAAGAAGCCTGAAATGTTGTTGTCTTTCTGCTTTTCCCAGTTACAGGTCGCCACAGCGGAACTCCGGTCCGCCAATGATTGGCAGTAGATTTTCACAATGCCGAGTTGCCAGCTCAACGCCCTACCTTCAATGAAGGCACACCCATTCACGCATGTCTTTCGGAATGCCACTCGACCCACAGGGAGGACATGCAGACTCCACACAGAAGGCACTCCCCGCACACTAGCTGAGAATCGAATGGGAGAACCTCTTGCTGTGAGGCAATAATGCTACCGCTGCACCACCACTGGCCATTTTGGGTCAATTCTAAACTCCTTGATCTCTCTCTCTTAAAACCCTATAACTCTCTTTTTGCACGGTTTTGCGCACTGAGCAGTGTTGGGCAGCGCCGCCTAAACAGGTTTAAACTATTCTAGGCTCCACAAAGTCTGCGCTTCACTTTTTCCCTTAGAACTGTTCAAACTCTCAAAGTAATCACTCTATTCTCTTTCTAAAGCCCTGCACTTGCTCAGCTCTTATAAGGAAACACTAACTAACTAAAGCACTACACCCTCCTTGACTTCTCATAAGTATTAGGCTCCTGATTGGACCTTCCTGATCAAGTGAAAAATCAGTTCCTTTCTCTAATCTGATCAGTAAAAAAACAGTTCCCTATACTAATCTGGTATGTCCAAGGGTCAGTTTCAAGGTTACTCTCCAGTCCAGCTGGTGAATCTGGGAATTTTGAGGCAATGTTACAATTGCCTTATGTACACAAACAACCCTCTCCTCCTTCCAACAAACTCTAATACATGTGAGAGATGCAGTTACACAGCCATACTGGAGGCAGAGCTCTCTCAACCCAAGATTGGCACAGTCAGTCAGGAGGAAAAGGTAACCACCCACACCACAAATCCAGTCTCACACAGACCTATTGCATCTGCATACCCATCACATAAACACAAAAACATACTCGGAGGCTCTAAATAAAAATCTGCCTAAACAGCAAAGACCTCCTAAGCAGATATCCAAGCAACAGCCACCCCTCAACAATACCCATGAATCACATATCTCACAAAATCAGTGTGCCTCACAGTCACAGCCCTTAAGGCCAAACAACACACCAAATACACTTGTTATAGGGGACTCTATTGTCCGGCACACTGACGTCCCGCTCACCAGACTGAACAAGGAGAAGGTCACTGTAAGTTGCCTGTTGGGTGCCAGGATCCGCCACATAATGCAAGCACTCAGGTCACTCCAAATCAAGTACAAGTATGACTCCGTCATTGTCCATGCTGGTGTGAATGAACTGAGATGTACCTCCATGAACTACATGAAAAGAGACATAGAGGAGCTCTCTGACCATGTAGCCCAGGCTGGTATGACCCTGACCTTGAGTAGCATCTTGCCCTCACCAAGCATGATGCCACAGTATAAAGACAAAATGATCAGTTTGGTGTCATTCAAAGGGGATCCAGTGTCTGTCAGCCTGGGATGACATGCTCGACAAGCCACGTTGCTTCGCTAGGGACAGCTTGCACCTGTCACCCTTAGGCTTTCGTATACTGGCCAAGGCACTTGCCACCCCCATAGTGCCTTTTTTAGGCAAGGTTCAAAGGAAAAACCCACCACCATAGACAACCCAAGGATAAAAAAACTAAAGGTAATGCTACTCAATGCCAGAAGTCTAAACCTCAAGATGCACGCACTCGAGGCTCTCCTCAGTACGGAGAAAATCAATGTCTGTGCAGTAACAGAAACCTGGTTCAAGGCTCCTGAGAGCACCCCAGCACTACCAGGTTATAACTCATACCATGCGTTCTGGCCCCAAAACTCAGACCAAAGCACAAAAGGAGGGGGAGTATCTATATTCATCAAAGATACCTACACCTCCAGGTTAGTGGCACTGCACGAAGCATCGGAAACCATCCATGTGCAACTAGCAGCGGGCAAAACTGCCTTTCAGTTTGTAGCCTGCTACAGAACACCCTCCCTATTACAGGAACCCCACTTGGCATTAATAAGAACAGCGGAGAATATGAAGGTCTCTCCAAACACTATGTTATTGGGTGACTTCAACTACCCAAACATTGACTGGGAAAATTACTCAAGCCCAAACACCCTCGCCCAACGGTTCCTTGAATTTATAAACTCTAATGCAATGGAACAACTGGTCACCACTCCCACAAGAGGGAACAACATATTGGACCTGGTCATCACCAACATGGGGACTCTATGTTCCACACCAGAGGTAAACCCCTCATTGGTAAGATCAGACCATAAACAAATTTCCCTGGACATCCATATCCCGTCCCCAGCCCCAGCCAAGGAAATCACTGTAAAGAATTTATCAAAAGCCAGCTTTGCACTTCTCAAGACTGAGGTGGAATCCTTCAAAGCCTCTGGGCCAGAGGATAATACAGCCCAATCCGCAGAATCCTTTACAAATGCATTCTATGAGTACCTCCAGGAATGCATGGATCATGCTATCCCAAATAAATCCAAGACTCACTCCTCCAAAAACAGGAGACCGGTCTGGTGGACCCCGGCCATAAATAAGCTATACAATAGAAGGAGGAAGCTACTACATGACAGAGCAAAATCTCAAAAAGGGAAGGCATCTCTGATCAGTATTAGCAAGAAACTTCGATCCCTCATAAAATCATCAAAGGCCAGTTTCAAAAGAAAAATTGCCCTAGACACTAAAGATAATCACAAGGCCTTCTTTAGTTATGTTGGGAACATGGGCGGAAACTCTCAGATATGCTCTGAATTGTTGCATAATGGTACAAAATATACCGAACCTACAGACATAGCCAACATCCTGGCAGCCAGATTCAGCTCAACTTCTCCCCCTTCCCCCCTAAAGGAGCAAATGCCTATCCCAGCTGAATGTAACCCCCCTGACATCATAGATGCACAGGTGAAAGCTGCCCTCTCCAAAGCAAAAAACACAACATCTATGGGACCAGATGGTGTCCCAGGCTGTGTTTTGCATGAGCTCCAAGAAGAACTGAACCCTCACATTAAGTCACTGTTCAAACTTAGCCTTACTACAGGATATGTACCCAAAGAATGGCGTACAGCTACAGGGGTCCCACTCCACAAAGGTGGTTCCACAATGGACTCCGGAAACTATCACCCCATAAGCCTGACTAGTCTGGTCTGTAAAGCTATGGACCGTATTATCATGGAACTCATAAACAAAGACATTGGGAGCCTCCAGACACTGGACCCTACCCAATTCGGCTTTGTTAAGGGCAGATCTTGCCTCTTAAACCTAGTTGATTTCTTTGAAACAGTTACCAAAGCCATAGATGAGGGTGAGGTAGTCCACACAGCCTACCTGGACCTCGCAAAAGCCTTTGACACAATACCCCACTCGGGCATCATAAATAAGCTTTCCAGCTTAAATATCAACCCCTATATTACAAGATGGGTTGCAAACTGGCTCAGAGATAGAACCCACATGGTCAGAATCGCAGGTGCCATGTCCAAATCCAAACCAGTTACAAGTGGCGTCCCACAGGGCTCAGTTCTGGGACCTCTCTTGTTCGGTATATACTTCTCTGAGGTTCAAGCTAACATGGGGGGATTATGGCTGACAAAGTTCACAGATGACTGCAAACTGGGGGCTATAATCGAATCTCCAGCTGACACAAGCATCCTCCAAAAGGGTCTCACAGAGATGGATGCTTGGTGCCAGAGCCACAGCCTCAAGCTAAATGCTAAAAAGTGCATAGTCATCCCCTTTCAGAAAAACAAGGTGCCCACAAATTACCACATAGGTGGTAATCCACTAAGTATGGAAGAAGTAATTAGAGATTTGGGGACCAACGTAGATAGTAATCTCTCCTTTGATAATCATGTTGCCAAAGTGGTTAGAAAGACCTTCTATATAGCCCACCTTATCACGAAAGGGTTCGCATCTAGATCAAGAGAGGTCATTGTGCCCCTCTACTTGGCCCATAGTTGAATACAATGCCCCTTTTGGGATGTACCTTACCCGACACCTGCAGCAACTGGAGAGACCCCAAAAGTACCTCACCAACAGGATCATGGGCTACAAACAGATGTCCTATGCAGCTCGACTAAAGAAACTCCAGCTCCACTCAGTTGCTTACTGCCTACTCAGAGGTGATCTATGCCTGACGTACAAAGCCATGTCAAACCCAGAATTAATGGACATGCTCCACCTCAAAAAATCCAAGTCCCTTAGAGCTACACGCTCCAGGGACCTAAACCTCAGCACAAAAATAAATAGGACATGCTGGAGGGACAGATTCATTTCCCAGAAGCTCCCCTCACTCTGGAATAGAATCCCAATTCATGTTAGACATAGCCCCTCGTTGACCCTCTTCAAGCGGAATCTGGATGAGTGGATGGGAAATCGCAAATTCACCCCTGGGATCTCTTCTGTGTCCCTGCTAGACAGAGGCACAGTAAACTAATCTTAAAAGGGTACCTTCTGTGACCTACTTTACAGAGGCACAGTTGGCTAATCTAATAGGGAGGCAGAAGCCAAATACACTCTGGCTAGGCTTATAAATGCCTTAGGGCAGATAGCCTAGTATCTACCTATGAACCGTGAGCATGAGGCATGAAATAAGACAGGTAAAAGCCACAAGGTTTAAAATTTTTGGGACACATAGAATTCCTACAAGGATGGTTACAGCAAAAAGATGGAAACCATAAACCATTTTCTTGTGAGGTACACAAATGAGACTTATCTCTGTGCTCTAACACTGAAAAATTGACTAGTATACATAGGCCGAAGAAGGACAGTATTATCCTTTAGGTACAGAAATCAAACAACTAATAAAAATATAAAATATATTGCAAACAGATACACAGTTGTTATTCACCCATCAATGTAAAGAACAATTAAACAAAAAAGTCTAAGCAATATTAAGTGCAGATGCTGAAATAGTTTGAAAAACACGATGAAATTACATTCTGCATAGCATGTTCTATGGTGATTGAGAAAGCAATGAATCACATAATGCATTCTACCGCTACAGAACAGATATCACATACATCCCACACCTAACCACTACATGGTCTAGTTGTATGCTTTCTCTGTACTTAAAGTTCTTAACTTTTCTGTTTCAGTTGGATTTTTCTAACTATTTTCATTACTTTTGGGTTCTGTAGTGTCCTGTTCTTGGGTATCGTTTTTAGGATACAGATGTATATTGGTTCGCTGAGACATTTGTTTTCCCCTTGCATCTGCATTTCCTGTTCACTTCAAAGTAAAATGTATGTATAATCACTCGTTCACAAATGTCATACGCATAACCCCATGTTAGAAAAATATGTATTAATGTGTGATTGCTTAATGCTAATTAATAATCAAAGGAATTAATACGCTTTTCATTCTATTTTACATGCACTGTGTTATATATAAATTGAGTTTCATATGAGACTGAAAAAGATGCTTTTTGAAAACTGCAGTATGCTTTCTGAAACTTGCAAGATGCCCTCTGACCTAGTAATTGCTAGCACAGAAATATTCATGTTTATGCCTTTTGGAAATGTACTTGAGAAGCAGATGCTTATCTGCTAGGTCAGGAACGAATGAATGAACAATACTATATTCTGTAAATGTAATGATTTTAAACAATCAGCTCTGTTTGAAGCATGAGAACATGTGCAGCTGCAGAAGCTTAGAGATAAAGTAGACAACGGATTATTAGAGAAATGAACTGCTAGCATTGTGCTTGAATTAGCCATAGTACCTTGAATGGTAACATAACATGTATCTAACTGGTAGTAATCAAGGCCATGTTGTTTTCCTCAGGAAGTTTCTCACAAAAATGGTTAAATCAGCAGAAATTCATGGGAATGATGGCCAACAGATGATGATGAAAATGCTGGTAATCTGTTACGTCAGCTTGGTAGGCCATGTCTAGTTAGAGAATGTATAAAAATGAAAGTATTTCCTGTTTCTAGTTAGACAAACTCTGTAATACCACATTTTTGTCTCCTTGCTGCAAGATTAAAGTGCCTTAACCTGAACCTACCATGTTTTGATCATTTTTAAAGTATATTTTTCCTTTGACAGTTTGGTCCTTCGGACCGGAAAGTACCTCTCACTCTAGGCCTAGGTCTGAATTGGGCCCGGTGGCATGCACCCGTATGGAGAAGAGGCCAAATCGGCTCTTCTGTTTTGAATGACCTCCGACTGAATTATCGTTCGAAAGAGGCCAGCCACTGTTTCTGATCTGGGATTGGAGGACGAGTCAACAGTCCAGTGGATCAACTCACGGAGGGTCAGGTAAGGAGGAATTACCTTAATTCTGTTTTAAAGATCAGGGACTAGCTGCAGAACTGTTTTTGTCAGGAAGATTTGCATGTGCAGATCAGGGACAAAAAAGGTTACTGTTTTGTCATAGATCAGGGAAACAGAATAGGTAGGCAGTTATTCTAAATAAACTGTGAAAAGGTGTAGAACCGTGGTACCACATGATAAGAAGGGTTACGTAACAATTTACGGCTTAGCTAAGGCAACAATGGGAAATCAGTGCACGAAAAGTTCCCGAGACCCGCCCCTAACTGAAGACGCGAAATATATGCAATTACAGCATGCTGACAATGTTAAGTTCTATACAAAATGGGTTGATAAGTATAAATTCGATGGTAATTTAGATAAACTTGCTCTTATTAAACTTGTCAGGCAACTAAAAACAGACGCAAAAGGTCAATTAAAAAAGCAACGACAATTAGGAGTTCCTCAGGCACATAGGTGGCTTGAGGAAGCAAATCGCAGGGAACAAAAGAATAAACATTCAAAAACAATGTTCTTAGACAAAGAAGATAATAACTTGGTAATAGCAACGGCCCCTCCTTCACCCCCTCCGCTTCCCCTACCAGAATATGAAGCGAGTGGACAAGCTGACCCACCTCCGCTATATCCAGCTGTTTCTACAGCATCAAAACTATTTGTTAGGGATCCTATCGAGACAAGGTCTTGAACACGCGACTTGAGAAGGGAGATTGAACTATGTGAAGTAAATAGAAAATCACAAGCTATGAGTGAGGAAGAAATATGTCCACTCATAGAAGTGCCAAATCCTCAGGCAGGACAGGTGGGGCAGGATCTGACTCTTTTAGTTTATAGACTGTGGACACCGGAAGATATCTGGAAAGCCACAGAGGGAATTCCCCATCCGAAAGTGAATTTTCGAAAATTTTTAGAAGATTTACAGGGTATGAGATTAAGTTACCATTTGAATGGAGAAGAAGTAGAAAAAGTAGTTAGACAAACTGTGGGTCCAGATTGGCACATGATCAGTGGCGACTGGAATCCCCGTAATGCACAGCTTAGACCACTCCCACATACTAATGCAGAATTGGATGGCAGAGTGAAAGGTCTGACAGACCGAATCTCTGAAAAATGGAAGCCTAGGGCTGATTGGACTTGCATTAATCAGTGCATTAAACAAGAAGGTGAAACAATGATAGATATTATGCTAGATTATTAGAGTGTTTTAACAATCACTGCGGAATGCAGATACCAGAAAACCAGCCACAAGATTCCTCATATGAACAACAGTTAAAGAATGCATTCTTGAAAGGTAGTATAACTCCCATTAGCAGCTTTATTACAAAGCATATGGTAGATCATCATACGAGTAGATTGCAGCCATTACTTGAATATGCTAGACATGCAGGGAGACATTTTAATAGTAAAAAGAAAAAGAAAACTCAAGTATTTTCAGCAGAAGATGGGTCATAAGTATTTGTAGTACAAACTGAGAGAAAGGGTAAGAAAAATAACCAGGGAAATAAACAATCTGACAAGCGATCAGAAGAATTTGAAGAAAGAAAAAAAAGAGGTGAATGTTTTAAATGCGGGAAAAAAGGACATTTAGCAAGGAATTGCAGGTTAAATAAGAAGGTGACTACAGAAAATAAGGAAGATGAGGAATGACTATATGATAGTCAGGAATCACTGAATGAAAATAAACAGGAAAAGACAAGTGCAAATGTGATAGTGAGGGTAGAGGATGTGACAGAAGGGGTAGAGGATGTACATGAATTTGTGGACGTTGAGGAAAATGAAATTTTGGACTTAGCCTTATTGAGCCTAGAGCTTTACTTAGCAGATACAAAACCGGAAGTGACGCTTCTGGTAGAGGGGAGGGAAGTCAAATTTTTGTGTGACTCAGGGGCTTCATGGACCCTGATATACTCTTCCAAATTACCGGAAGATTCAGAATCACCAGATTATATACTAGTGAAAGCAGCTAATGGACAGCTGTATCGGGAGCCACTCTCCCATGACATAGCAATAACAGACCCCGTTTCAGGAATGACCCAGAAAAGTGAAATTGTAGTTTCTGCAAAATGCCCAGTAAACCTTTTGGGTAGAGACTTAATGAAGATATTTGGCATAGCCATAGTTCCAACCATGCAGGGTATGGAAGCACAGTGACAAATGGATACTTTTGTAGTGCGACCGGAGGGTGAAACATATTATTGGTACAGCCAGGACTTGGTTACGACTGATCCAGGGGCAGTAACCGAAGAACTGATGAATGTAGCCATCAGTAAATCCCCCTCCCTCAACATTGACAAACAGCATTTGTTACATTGTACTCTGTATTACTGTAGTAGACCAGGACCTGATAAAGAATATGAGCAGGAATTATTTCAGAACCATGCAAACAGACTAGTGTTACGAAACTTATACTGGGACACAGAAGGAAACCATGTAGCAAGCTGTTCATTGCCCCAGGAAGTTTTAGCACTTTACAAATCTAATCGATTGCCACATATTAGCTTAACTAAGAATAAAAGTTTGAAATGGGCAGACTTAGGAGAAAAAGTCACAAGATGGGAAAAAACAGAATTAGAACTCTCTGAACAAGGAGTACAGAAACAGAAATTGAATTGGATAACACAGACACACCCAGCTGTGCACTCATAGGCTAGTGAGAATAGCTGAGTATTACTCTTATTGGAAGAAGAGGAAAAAGCCTTGTGAAATGTACCAGAGACTCTCTGGTCAACAGGGAAATCAGATGTAGGACTTATACGAACAGCAGGACCAGTTACTATTGCGAAAAGTCAGCATTTAGACCTCAAAAAAGACAGTATCCCTTGAGAAAGGATGCAGAGATGGGGATCAAACCTATAATAGCAGCCTTACTTAAGGAAGGAGTCTTAATAGAATCTCCCGATTCACCATGTAATACACCCTTATTTCCTGTTAGGAAAGCAAATGGGGAATGGCGTATGGTCCAAGATCTACAAGCTGTAAATGACGCAGTTATACCCAGGGCTCCAATGGTGCCAGATCCACACACCTTACTGAATGATTTAAAGCCTCAGCAAAAGTATTTTTCTGTGGTAGATAATAGTAATGCATTTTTCTCAATACCGATACACCCCGACAGCCAATATTGGTTTGCATTTACATTTCAGGGGAAACGGTATACATATACAAGATTACCACAGGGATATTGTGAAAGTCCAATGATATTTGCACAAGAAATGGCAAGCAACCTGGCGGGATTTATTCCACCGAAAGGTAGTCAGATTTTACTTTATGTAGACGACATTCTGCTGGCAGCCCCCACCCAGTGAGAATGTAAAGAGGACACCATAGTTTTATTACAGTTTTTAGCTACTCAAGGACACAAAGTAAACAAAAACAAACTGCAACTTTGGAAAAAACAAGTTAAGTACTTGGGATAAGTAATATCCAAAGAAGGTAGAATATTAGACGAAGATAGAAAAACAGCAATATTACAAGCACCTAGACCAACTACCAAGAAGGTAATGATGTCCTTCCTGAGAACTACTAATTTTTGTTGGAGTTGGATACCAAATTATGCTTTGGAATCTGCTCCACTGACTAATTTGATATTCAAAAAGCCGATGGCAGCACAGGATTTATTACAATGGACACCAGAAGCAGAAGCAGCTTTCTGCAAGCTGAAACAACTGATAGCATCATCCTTAGTCTTAGGATTACCAAACTATCATAAGCAATTTTTTCAAACTGTAGACTGTAAGCAAGGTTATACGACATCAGTGTTGACACAGCAACATGGGGACAAGCAACGCCCCATAGCTTACTATTCATCACAGTTAGACCCAGTGGCGCGGTCCCTGCCCCACTATGTACAAGCGGTAGTTGCAGCTGCAATGGCAGTGCAGGCTTCGGCCTCAGTAGTGTTATTCCACTCTCTCACATTGAGAGTGCCTCATGCAGTTGCAATTATTTTACTGCAAGGAAAAAGTAGCATATCTTTCTCCTGCTAGACATCTTTCCTGTATGACTATCCTGTGGAGCCAACCTCATATGACAATTGAACGATGCACAACTTTGAATCCGTCAATCTTGCTCCCAACCCCTGCAGATGGCAAACCACACTGCTGCCTGCAGGAGATTGAGCAAAAGACATTACCTAGACAAGACCTTACGGATGTTCCCTTGGATGATGCTGAGGTGACATACTATGTGGACGGGTCGTGCAGGAGGGGTCCTACAGGACAGATCCTAGTGGGGTATGCAGTCATTTCTGATACTGAAACTTTAGAAGCAAAATCTTTACCACATAATTTATCTGCACAAGCAGCAGAGTTGATTACCTTGACAAGGGCATGTACCTTAGCAAAAGGTAAGAACGTGAATATTTTTACTGACAGTCAGTATGCTTTTTCTACTGTACATGTTTTTGCGCAGCAGTGGAAAAATAGAGGAATGATAAAATCTACTGGTAAACCAATTAATCATGCGCAATTTATTTTAGACTTATTAGACTCTATTCAGTTACCTCAGAAAGTACTATTTGCCAATGCGTAGCTCATACCAAGCAACAAGATAGAATTTCAAAAGGTAATGCGCGGGCTGATACAGCTGTGAAACAGGCAGCTTCAGCCTCAGAAGCTTTTCTTTTGAGTGAATTACAACCCTCTGAGATTTTAGATTTAGAAATGTTAAAAACAATGCAGACACTTACTACAAATGTAGAAAAACAGAAGTGGATAAAACGAGGAGCAATCCTTGAAAAAGGACTGTACATCTCCAAGAAAAAGAAACCAATTTTGCCATCTAACTTGTTCAGATATGCAGCTTTGTTGAGCCATGGGCAGAGCCATGTCTCAACAGGGGGGATGGTACAGTTAGTGAATCGAGTGTTTACAACATATGGATTTACAAACTACACAAAAAATTTTTGTGCAGCATGCCATGTTTGTAACAAGCATCATGCACAAGGGGCATTGAAGCCTAAGCAAGGGAGTTTCCCTACACCACCGTATCCGTTTCATACTATTTGTATGGATTTCATAGAACTGAATAAATGTGAGAATAAAAAGTATTGCCTTATCATTATAGATATGTTTTCCAAATGGGTGGAAGCTTTTCCAACTAAAAATCCAGATGCAGATCTATATATATCTATATATGTGTATGTATATATATATATATATATATATATATATATATATATATTATAAATCTATATATGTATATATATATATATCTATATATATATATATATATATATATATATATATATATATATATATATATCTATATATATGTATATATATATATATATATATATATATATATATATATATATATATATATATATATATATATATATATATATGTATATATATATATATATATATATATATATATATATATATATATATATATATATATATATATATATATATGTATATATATATATATATATATATATATATATATATATATGTATATATATATATATATATATATATATATATATATATATATATATATATATATATATATATATATATATATATATATATATATATATATATATATATATATATATATATATATATATATATATATATATATATATATATATATATATATATATATATATATATATATATATATATATATATATATATATATATATATATATATATATATATATATATATATATATATATATATATATATATATATATATATATATATATATATATATATATATATATATATATATATATATATATATATATATATATATATATATATATATATATATATATATATGTATATATATATATATATATATATATATATATATATATATATATATATATATATATATATATATATATATATATATATATATATATATATATATATATATATATATATATGTATATATATATATATATATATATATATATATATATATATACATATATATATATATATATATATATATATATATATATATATATATATATAATACGACTATAACCATCAACATTCCATTCAAACAGTTTTTACTGTTTTATTTTTGCAAACACAATGTCCTTTCTGCATCACCACTTGACATACACTCACTTGCCTAAAACACACGGTCAGGGAATCACCTTTTATTAGTCTTTATCTTTACAGTTCCTATACTGTTTTTAGCGATCTGACAGTCAAACATTTGGTTCTTGGAGAGCTTTTTGAATAATAAGGCTGAGGTGAATAAAGGAAGAGAAAAAAGATCTTTATCACAAATTAGGACTGAACAAAAGGCTCCTTAGAATTTTCATAGAGTTCCATCTCCTAGGTTATCAGAATACATCGATTTTTTATTCCAAGATGGCTACCGACTAGATCAGTCCCTAGTCACTGAGCTCCTCACAGTTATGTAATATTAGACTTATTATTATAACCTTGGAGTAATATTTTTCCTCAGTTTTTTTCACAAAAGGATTCTCTTAATATTTTTTTACGTATCTGGATTATTTGTTGGTGTTGGAGATCTCAATTTTGGAATTTTTTACCTCAGAACTGTCTTTGTGGCTTCAACTATATTGGGCACCTGCTACTTAAAGACTCCTCCTGGAACCTGCTATCCTGTTTTCACACCTCTACTCTGGGCATGGCTTCTAAATCTGACACCATGGAGACACAGGCAACAAAGGCCAAATTCTCTTCAGTACATTCACCTGAGAAAGACACCAGTTCAAAAAGGTTAAGAACTACTAAGCAATCTTCAGAAACTTCTAAAGTAAGTAGTAAAGATACTAATGACTCAAACTTTCATTTAGATGAACTAAAAATAGCATTACAACCTATTCAAAGTGCCATACAAAGTTTCTCAGAACAATTTACTGATTTTGGCAGAACTTTAAAGCAAATAAGTGAAAGAATGGATATTATTGAATGTAAAAATACAGCTTTAGAAATAAAAACAGAATCTTTGGAAATAGATATTAAAGCTAAAGATAAGATTATTACTGAATTTCAAGCTAAGCTATTGGATCTAGAAGCTAGAAGCCGTAGAAATAACATTATTATTAGAGGTTTGCCAAAATCCTATGAAAATCAAAACCTATTATCGGTATGTAAACAGATTTTTGAGGCACTATTAAATTGTGAATCAACATCAAAAACTGTTATTATTGAGAGGGCTCATAGAGCATTGTGTGCTAGTCAGGATTCTGCCTCCCCTCGGATCATATATACTAAACTACTAAACTTTCAAGACACTTATCAGATTCTAGAGGCAGCAAAAAGCAAAAAAACAGTTTGTCTGGAAAAATCATAAACTGTCATTTTCTCAGGATCTTCCTTTACAAATAAAAATGAAAAGACAAAAGCTTTCTCCCTATTGTGCAGATCTTATAAAAAGAGGTATAAGGTTTCGTATGAGTTATCCGAATACCCTGTCTTTTACTTACAATGACAGAAAATTTATGTTTACAGATCCTAAAGAAGCAAAAGAAATATTTCTGAAGATATTCAAGAAGCTTCCTGAATCTGTATCTTAATACTACACTCTTCATTTACAATGTATGGGATACTATGTTTAACTATTATGTTTTTTCTTGCAAAAATGAAGTTTTTTTTCTATGCTTATTAGAGTGCTATTTACTTTATATATTTAGTTGATTTATATATTTTTAGTTTGTATTTTTATTACTGACAATATCCTTTAAAGTTAGCACTGTTATAGTGTTTTGGTATTTACATAGCCTTTAGATGCTATAATATAGACTGTGATGAAAATGTGTGAAGAAATCTACACAGTTAAATTATTTTTGCCTTATTAAATTCACTGACTCTTTTTTTTGGAGGGAATATTTCCATATCTAGAGACTGTATCAGTGAGCTTAGTGTGTCACTTATGTTTAACTGAAGCTTCGTTTTGTCCACGCTCCTTCTAATGGTCTTCGGATTTTCACAGTGATGTCATCGCAAGAGAAGAACTACTGATCATCACAGTCAAGTACTTATCCTAAATTTAATGTTTACACATGATACACTATTTGATAACATTGTTATATATGGCTAAAGGGTCTGTTTTTAATTGTCATGTGAAGGAAATTTGATTATCACAATCATATTATTATTCTAATTTAAGCGCTTCCACAGACACGCTACTTACTGATCTAATGTCATATGGCTTAATGTTACGTCTTTCATAACACAAGAGAAATGTAATTTGGAACTTTTTTAGTTATGTTGAGATTTAAATATATAGAGCCCATATGTAATAAGTTACTTGCTGGTGTTGTGCCTTGTGGATTTGGTATGGTGTTCGTTCGCTATGGGGGAGTGTGGTCTGAGATCTCTTGATTAGGTTCTGATTTGGTTGTTAGGCACTTTCGAGGGATGCGCTGCTTGCTGAAGTGATGTTTATGTGGCTTGATGTTGTGTATGTTTTTCTTGCGACAGAAATGTGGGTGGAAACATCTTTGGTCAGGTAGGAATTTTGATGTTTGGCGCTCTTATGATATTGAGTTACTTGCGGAGTTAGTGTTCTGTGGTTATATGAATTATTTTGTTATGTCATCGTGTTTATTCTCTGCTTTAGGGCGCTGGGTGTTTTGTTTTGTAGTTCTGACGAGGGTATTCCTATCGCAGTTGTCACTGGGGATCTATGCTGTAATTCTACTTAGAGAAAGTACTGTCTGTGTTTTTGGTTGCCCGATCGGCTTTCTCTTATTGTCAGTTGTTGGGTATTTTAGAGGGAAGATTTGCGTATCTCGAGACACGCTTGAGTTATTTGGTTTATGCATCGTATTACAGTAAATTCTCTTGTGTGGCACGCGCTTTCTGTGAAGTACAGAAGCACAGAATGGCGATATTATGGATGTGGTGAACCCAGAGTGGTTAGTTTTGCTCCTCTTTTACATTCAGTTAACTGAATGAGATACTGTTATGTGTATATATGCAGTGAATTTTAATAGGAGATGTTTTAAACGCTTTTAGTGCTTGAAGGTTATTCATATTTTATACCTGATATGCTGTATATAAGCTTAACAGACACAGGTAAAATATCATGGCATGGTTACATCATGTCTAGTTATGCTAATATGCTGGTGAAGATGTTTTTCCTGCATCCTCATATTCATTTTCACCATATGGATATACATTCTTTTTGATTATCATCTGCAACATTTGCTATTTATCTACCAACTTGTAACACAGCCTCATATTGTTCAGCATTGTACAAGCCAAGAACATTCATATTACCCTTTTCTGGTGTGTATATAGTGTCTTAGGCACTCTTGGGATCTTTGCATGACACAGTGGTGATAATTCCATTTGATTGCATACTAACAGGAAAAATTATGGATTATTTCTTCCTACTCATATATGCTAACCCCGTCTCACCCTGGAGAGATAAGCATAGCTATATTGGTGCAACATATAATACTTAGCACCACTGATAGACCTACAATCCTATGAAATGCTTTTATGCTGGTTTTCTGGGATCCTCTGGGAATGTTGCATTATGTAACTGAGAACCACAGCCAATATTTTTGAATAGCTGATTTGGATATGCCAAATTAATCACCTGTATGCCACTACAATGTTCCAGTGGTTAGAGACTAGTGTGCTACTTCAAGCTTGACGATAAGTAGGATAGGCCACCCACCAGTTAAAGGTACTTATTATGTGGTCAGGCCTGACTTCAGCAGCACTACATGTTTTTCTCTGTGTTATGGACCCTTGACATTATAGGTTTAGGCCTGTACCATACCTGTGCCTGGTTAATGCTGTGGTCCCCTGTACCTTATTAGTTCCTATGCTGAATTGTTCCATGCCTTACTTATGAACATCTATGCTTATTTATGTTACCCTGTTACCCATCCCGATCATGACAAATAAGTGTCAAGCACAAAACTAGTATGCTAGCAGCATGCCCATAATACACTATTGTGAGCTCCTTGACCATTGTATGCATGTATGTACCACAACATTAGGTTAAGGCCCTAATGCAGACACTGTTAAGAGTTTTGCCAATACTAGATATGATGACCCCAAGGTAAAGTCATGTAATCCTTCACCCCATCCTAAAACAAGATGTTGGGTGCGCTTTCTTTGTTAGATGGAAGCGTGATCATAGGTAGAGGCAGTAAATTAATGGATGTTGTGGGGCACGATGTGTGGAAGTACATATCTCCTATTGTTTTTTTTTTTCTTTAGGTTCTCAAATAACATATAACCCTGATACAGGGTAATCTTTTTTGACATGCTAGACAAATGAGAAAAGACTCTCTAACACATTCAGCTGGTTTTTAGTGTCACGAAAGTTAAACAGCAGAAACAAGAAGAAGCCATTGTGTTTGGGCGATTTTCCTTCATTAATTAATACTACTGCCCAAATATATTTTACATCTGTATATTAAGACAATAGCAAAATATATATGATATGTCATTTATAATCTGTTTAAAATCTAGATTCTCAACAAATTTATAATAATAAGTTGATGGATATATGGTTTAATTTAATAGTTTATTAACTGCTTAGATGATGTAAGTAATCTATAGTCCAGATATCATTATAGAAATGTTATTATCTTTATGTGGGATTATCATATCTTATTCTTATGTAAGTTACAAAATGTTTTGCTGAAAGTTATATGTGTCATACACAAATGAAACTGTTATTTATTTAGTTTCAAAGGTTTTAATTACAGACACCACTTGATTTTTTTTTTTTTTTCTTTCTCTCTTCCCCTTACTGGGTTTATTTCAATATACAACCTACTTATTGCTTTATAGAAATAATACCAACAAATTATTGATTATAGGATTTTATGTCAATTTTATTTAGATGTATATTAATAATTAGATGTAAGAATCACATGAGGAAAATCATTTTTACCTTATTTATATTATGCAAATTTAGGAGTTTGGGTTCAAATAATTGAATAGGGATTGCTTTATGTTGGTCATCTTGTATATAGACAGATGTGTAAATATGTTTAGTGTTATTGACTTGATTTTAGTCCTTTTAAGGATTATATGTAATGTTTATATTGTTAAATTTGAATACTTGGTAACCAAAATTGTAAATTATATTTTGTTCATTCTTGATTTCACCTCGTCAATAGGGGTTAGGTGGGCAGGCACTAGGGTAAGGACGAGGGTTATGGGTAAATCTTATAATATATCTCTACTAAATTTGTTTTTTTATAAGGTATTCCCATTTAATTATCAGATCAGTTTAGTTATGTTTATTTACTCTTGGTATTATTTTAATTATAATCTAAAAACTATACCATGTTTTAATCACATCAATATTAACCAATCATCTCTTTATGACAAATTATCTAAAAATTGATTCCTGGAATGTTAGAGGAATCCAAAGTAAATCCAAAAAATCTTTATTATTTCATTTGATATTTAAATCACAAGCTAGTATATGTTTTATTCAAGAGACTCATATCCCTCGGGTTATGTGGGACAAAGAGAAAAATAAAAAATGGATTAGGAAGATAATAGCCTCTGGGGATTCTTCTAATTCTCGGGGAGTAGCAATAATTATTAAACAAAAATTCAATGGAATTATCATTGATGAGAGATATGATAATGAAGGTAGATGGTGTCTGTTTACTGCTACTATTCATAATCTGGATAAACCAATTTTAGTTATAAATGTATATGGTCCTTGTAGTCAACAACCATTTTTTATCTTAAAAATTTATAATATACTCACATGTTATAAAGATCACTACATTATAGTTGGGGGAGACTGGAATGCGGTAATAAATCCAGAAATTGATCGTACTAGCTGTTCTGCTTCTTATAACCTTCAAGCAACTTTGGCTCTTAATGAATTAATTTTGGAACATAATTTAATTGATCCATTACACTTTATAAAAATATCAAACAATAAAGATATTTATACCTATTACTCTAAATGCTACCATTCATGGGCTAGATTGGATTTTTTTCTAATTTCTAATAATATCTCAAAATTTATCTCAGACTTTACTATTGAACCTAGATATCTCTCAGATCATTCAAGAATCTTATTACATCTTAACTTTACCCACAAAATTAAAAATGTTATTAACTCAAATAAGTGGTCACTAAACAATAATTTACTCTTAAACAAAGATATTTGTATACAGTCCTCAGAAACTATTCAAGAAATGGATAATGATTTAGATGTATCAGATATCCCTTACAATATTCAATGGGCTGCATGTAAGGCGAAATTAAGAGGTATGTTTATCAGTAAAGCTGCATATTTTAAAAAACATTACAACAAAAAGGAAGATTTCTTAAAATCTAGAATACATTCTCTTGAAAATCAGTTTAGACTGAGTCAAGACACTAGTTTTGAAAAACAAATATTAGATTATCAAAAAGAATTAATTTTGTTATATCAGAATAACCTTTCTTTAGTTGATCAAAGATTATTAGCAACGTACTCAGAATGGGCCCAAGTTCCTTCTAAAGTTTTGGCTAGTATAATTAAAAATAATATTGAAAAAACAAAAATTTCATCATTACTGTATAAAAATAAATTATATAACACAGATGAAGAGATTATTCATCTTTTTACACTACTCTATACAGAGTTATATTCAAAACCATCTAATACATTGAATGATAATCATATAAAAACTTTCTCAGTTCTTTAAATTTTCCTAAGTTAAACGAAAATGAACAAAAAATGCTTTCTGCTCCTTTAACACATCAAGAGATTTCCGATTCAATTGATAGTCTTAAATCTGGTAAATCTCCTGGTCCAGACGGGTTCACACCTGAATTTTTCAAATCTTTTAAATCGGTTATTGTTCCCTTTCTCTTTAAAGTTTATAATTATATAAAAATTAAGGGTATCTCAGATATTCATTGGAATACGTCTAAAACCATATTAATTTTGAAAAATAATAAAGAAAAAACTGACCCATCTAATTATAGGCCTGTTTCTTTAATCAATGTAGACATAAAGATTTTGGCATCTATTCTGGCCAACAGACTGAAAAAAGTTATGCCTTCAATTATTTCTCAAGATCAATCAGGATTTAGGTCCCACAGACATACTTGGGATAATACACTGACATTAGAATCTATTATACATCTTATAAAAACAGATTCTAACCCAATATATGCGCTGATTCTGGACGCATCAAATGCTTTTGATAGAGTCTGTTGGAATTTTCTTTTTCAAACTATGTCATGCTTTAATTTTCCTTTATTCTTTATAAACTTCTTAAAAACTTTATACAAAGATATGTTTACTAGACTTTATATTAATGGTTACTTTTCTTCCCCTATAAGGATTACCAGAGGCACAAGGCAAGGTTGTCCTTTGTCCCCTTTTCTTTTTAATGTATATCTAGAACCGCTATTGTTGTTTATTACTCAAAACACTTTCCACAAAGTCCCTAGGATTCTTAACACAAAAATTTATTTTTCTGCCTTTGCTGATGACCTTGTATTATACTTTCAAACTCCCATATCTGACTTTAGTAAAATAACAAATTCTATTAAGTGTTTTTCTTCTGTCTCGAATTATCTTATAAATCCTGCAAAAACACATATTTTTCCATTAAATCATCGGGTCCATAAATCGTACTTGTTCTCTGATCAACAAACCCAGATAGTTTTTGGTATGAAATATCTAGGAATTAACATGGAACATAACAATCATTCTTCTTTTCAAAATAACTTAAGTAAAGTTTGGAATTTAATAATTTTGGATATTACTAGATGGGAGCACTTAAATTTATCACTCTTGTCAAAAGCCGCTATAATTAAAATGAATATTTTACCAAAATTCCTGTACCAATTTAATTCCTCTGATCAGATAATTCCTAAGTCTTTCTTTGAGAAAGTAAATATAGAGTTAGCTAAATTCTTGTGGTTTCCCAAATCTATTAAAATCTCATATTCTAGATTATCAAACTCTAAGGATAAAGGTGGGTTGGGATTGCCAAACTTCTATCTTTACTATCTAATTATTTCATCAAATAAGCTCTTAACTATTTCTAATTTTAAAAATAGTAAAAATATTAATTATCCTATATGGGTTAAGATTTGGTACAATTACATTATATCTAAAAATATAAATCCAGAAGCTATTCCTTTTATTTGTCTTGAGATGAAAATTGGCTGTAAAATCTCTATTTTTCTCAAACAAAAGATTAAAGCTTTTCAAGGTCTACTAAAATTATGTAATCTAGATAAGTATTCTCATCTTTTGCAGCCACTTCATCTAAATCCTAATATAATGATAGATAACTCTCCTTTTAATATAACAAATTATCCTTCATTAAAAAATTTGAAAGTCTGGGATATCCTGAAATATAATGAATTATCCTTAATAGAATTGCGTAAAATTCTTAATGTTAATTGGAGTCATTCTACAATATTACGCCAACTAAGAGAAGTAATTGTGTGTAAATATGAACCTATAGAACTTATAGAACATGGATTAAATAATCTAAATACGATAATTAAAACATTATCTTCATCAGTTAAAATGATATCAAGATCCTACAAATTAATAAAGAATCTAGTGCTGGATCAGAACTGTCTTTTTTCAAACAGCTGGTTAAAATATAATTCTCAAATAACTGAAAATCAAAAACTTTTGGCTATCAGATATACTAGGGATTTTATTCCATTTAAGAAACTACTGTACACACAATTAATGATTAACAATGATGCTTATTACACTCCTTATAAATTAAATAAATTTAATCTTAATAAATCCTCTTCATGCACATGTTGTTCTTATCCCCATGCGGACCTTCTACATATTTTATGGTACTGTCATTTTTCCCATAGACTATGGACCTCTTTGAAAGTAAGACTACAAAGAATGGGGTATCATAAATCTACTCTGTCTTGGGAAATTGCTATACTTCACATTCCGATAATTTATCTCTCCAAATTTGACACTCAAGTTATTATTTTTATTTGCTCTTTAATAAAACTTTACATAACTCAAAACTGGCTTGACCGTACCAAACTGAATTGGGATACTTTCCAAAAAATGGCTTACTTATATATTGATGCTCAAAAAAACATGGTTAAGAGTCCAAAAAAAATGGCTTTCAAAAATTTAGTATTAGAGAAGGTTTTGAGTATTATTAATATTTAATACCTTAAATCTTTCTCTGATCTGGTGTTTTAGAAATTTCTTTATACCTAAAATTGGAATATTATTAAGTCATAGAATCTGTATTTTTAGTTATTTTTTACTTTATGGTTACCTATTGTATATATTGTACATATTGAGTGAGGTTATTTTTATTCTGATCTCTTTTTAATACTTATATGAGTTGCAAATTTGCTTAATCCAAGTTGTTTTATATGTTAAGTCAACTCCTAAATTGTATTGTTTATAAATCAATAAAAAGTTTATTGACAAAAAAAGAAATTAAAAAAAAAAAAAAAAAAAAAAAGAATACATAGATTTTCAATGTTTCCAATAGCAGAATTTTAGATTTTTTAATATTTTATCACATTGAAACAGTGTCCACTAATTGTATGTATTTATTTTAACACAATCCAGCTTTTAACTATTTTTAACAATATAATATTTCATTCTATGTTTTAATTAATGCTAAGCCCCTTTAAATACCTGAGTAATTGATTAGTATCACTTGTTTACAATTAATGTGCTACTAATGGTTATATAAAGGTTTGGTTTTAGCAAATGCTTTTATATTCGCTTGAAAAAGCTCAGGATTACCTGAGCGAAAGCGCTTGTGTTATTTTCTCTCTTTTGGATTTGTCTGAATAAAAGATTTTCATATTCCATACTACTTCCTGGTATTTTTGTTCCTGTTGGTCGTGGAGTTGTGTTATTGGGATTACTGGTATATTTTTGGATATATATAATATATATGTATATATATATAATATATATCTATATATATATATATATATATATATATATATATATATATATATATACATATATATATACAGATATAGATAGATACAGATACACACACATACATTGAGGAAGAGACTGATTACATAGGATTAGGGAACATTTGCTTTGTTGTGTAGAACTCTTCATGTGACATTCATTAGTTGTACATTTGACTGAATTATATTACAATTGAGTTAACAAACATTAAATGTAACATTATTCCATGTTGCTTCACTTATTGTGTGGTCATATGACCATGGATTTAGCATATAGAAGATTTATCAGCATGAAGGTAGTATGTGCCCATGTTAGGGGAGAGAGGGTGAAACACCAAGATAAAAACAAGTGTTTCATGATTACTGTAGAGGAGATATGTTTTCTTTAGTTAAGCATTACTTGCATTATTATGTGAATTATTTGAGTGTTTCACTTCTGATATTTTGTATTGAAAGCAATATTATTTTAAACAAGAAAAGAATTATACATATTAGTTCTAGAATGTGAGCAATTAATAAAAGAGGAGATTTGTCTAAATTTATGGAGAGGGCATATGTTGGTGATCCTTATGTTTGTTTCAGTTTGTTTTTATTGCAAATGTGTTTGTGTTCTCAAATGTGGCATTATTGTTTACATTCGTGATCATTCTGTTTCAGTGTGTTTCCTTTATGATGTAAGTAATTGCAGATAGATGATATGTTATGCTTGATAAATTTCATCCTTTATCTTTAGTAACATATATATATATATATATATATATATATATATATACACACACACACACACACACACACACACACACACACACACACACACACACACACACACACACACACACACACACATATGTCTGTGTGAATTATGTACTTATTTATTCATTAGTATTTGTTTACCGTTGTAGTCTGACTTTGCATGTGGCCCCTTTTCAGTGGAGACCCAGAAGGAAAGCTCTATACAACAGACACCGATTAAGCTTAGAAAAGGATACAGCAAGAGAGAGGAGTGCAACTCTAATAAAAACATTACAATTATCAGTTAATCGATTGGTTGTCTTAACTATTAAAACAAAACAGAAAGTAAATAAGACATGCTGAACATTTGAACAGCTAAGCAGCACTATTACAGTACAGAAATACTTTATTTACACTGTACATGGGCTGACATGGTGACATGGCTTGTAAAGAAAGCATGTAAACTGTAAAATATAAATATATATATATATATATATATATATATATATATATATATATAAAAGAATATAAGGAAGTTAAACATAATGTCAGCATCTGTTTGGTCGACACCATTTGGTAGATGGAAAGAGATAGCCAACAGGCACATGAGACTGACAATCCACGGTTAGGGGAGTATTTCCTTTCCCCAGGAGTTGTGCAATCTCTCAGTTAATATGTGTATATATATATATATATATATATATATATATATATATATATATATATATATATATTATGGGGGGGTACATCCTCCCACATAAGGGGTGCAGGGGGCTTGGCTGCCCCTGCAAAACACTTGCTTTTAGGTAAGCCCTAGGTCTCCCAAAAATACAAAAGAGTCTACAACAAACTCCAATGAGACCTATAGTATCTAGTAGAGGCTGATTAACTGAACCTTTATCAATTTTTGTAGAAAAGAATTTGCACATTGTATTGAACAAATGTGATACTATCTTGAGAGACACAAAGGATTTTCTTTCACAACTGAGTAACTATTTTAATGTTACTTAGGGTCCTTGCTATTTTGTTACTTTAGATATAGCTTCATTATTTACTAACAGTCCCCAATAATTGGGGCATTGATAACATAAGACAGATTTTGACCCTGCATGGTTTTACTATTAACAAGATTAATCTTCTTTTTTTTTTCAAAACAGGTTTATTGTTTTAACATATAAGAGAAATATCATAACAATTTTATACAAGTAATTAAAAATAGGTATTATTATAATATTCAACAAAACAACTAAAGTATTTACAAAGACATCCACTACAATCAGATCAATTAATTAAACTAAAATACCATGCTATTGAAATTAAAATTTTTTAACAAATTTTGTAAATTATCCCATACAATAAAATAAGATGTTTTTCTGTTTGTTCTAGTCCTAATTGTGTTTATTTCCATATGGCACACTATATTCATAACATTTTTAAATTCATTGAACGAAGGAGGTGTATCTGAAATCCAATTTCTAGTTATTATTTTCCTAGCCACTGCTAGAATAGACCATAACAAGGGAAGCTTAACCTTTTTAACACTTTGAGATACAGGTGTGTTGAATAATATAAGAGATTTAGAAATAATGAAATTATCTGTAAAAAGAGCCTGCAAAAATTCATTAATTGACTTCCAGTATTCTTTCAATTTTATACCGTCATAAAACATATGAGCCCAGTCAGCATTAATTTCTACATTACATCTCTTACATAGATTATCTTTATTATTTATTTTATTCATCATCAAAGGTGTATAAAAAGATCTATGTAAAAATTTCCATGTACAAAGTCTACAGACAATGGAAGACGTAGTTCTATAAGCAGATTCCAATATATATTGTTTATCTTGTTGATTTGGTGGGTCCCCATTAATAGAAGTGAAATAATTCCAGTATGAATCTACACTGTAAAAAGTTTCTTTTCTGATAACTTTATGTATGTATGAAAGTTTACCTTTATCAGAAACTTTATGTTGTAAATTTAATATCAAGTAATCAATCAGTGTTGGAGTAGATTCTTTAACAGTTACAGACATTAAATCTATTTTATTAATGAGATGTTGTCTAAAGGTCTGAACCTCTAACCAGCAAGTTTCTCTTAGATCAAATTCTTGTTTTAAGAAATCTAGATTTTTAACTTTATTATCAGATATCAACTGATACCAGTACTTTAGATCATTATCTATAGCTAAATGAGTTCCTTCAGAAGTAGATGACAAAAGCATACCCTGAGTATACATTATAGGAAATACAATAAAATTCCTTTCCCTATACTTAGGGTGCATGAATATAAAGTTACGATAACTAATAATAATATTTAATGGGTAACAAACCATATGTTTAGGTGTAATAGGTGAAGTACAAAATTCCTTTAGTAACCATAACATGGAGTTATTTACAATCATATTTTTATGTGTTAAGGAGATTTTCATGAAGTGTATACTAATTAGCTCCCAATAATCTTTCCATTTTGTGACATATGACTGATCTATTAATAAAGTAATAACTTTTACAATAGAAGAGATAGTATATAAATTAAAGTCTGGAAAAGAA
Source organism: Protopterus annectens (assembly GCF_019279795.1). NCBI lineage: Eukaryota > Metazoa > Chordata > Ceratodontiformes > Protopteridae > Protopterus > Protopterus annectens. The sequence continues at coordinate 1,053,225,963 of NC_056744.1, read as the reverse complement.
ATACCCCCTTGAGACCAGCTATTAGTATGTTTCTTTAATGTAATCCTAGGTCTATTAGGTGCCCATAAGAAATTTAACATTAGTGTGTTCAGTTTCTTGATAATTATTTTTGTAGGTGGAAGTATTATTGATTGTATTAAGTATAAAATCTTGGGGAATATTATCATTTTAATAATTGTAAGTCTCTCCTCCATAGTAAAAACATATTATTCCAGGTATTAAAAAGATTTTGTATATTAAGAAAACAGGTATTATAATTATTATATATAATAGATTTAATATCTTTAGATAGTATTATACCTAAATAAGTTATCTGACCTGAATTGGGTACATATTTAGTAAAATCACTAATGAGAATATTTTTCGTGTATATATAAGTAGTATTTTAGTTTTTCTTCATTGAATATTAAACCAGAAATACTTTTAAAATTCATCATGTTATCAAATAGAGACTGTATAGAAGAATTAGATCCTGCT
>NC_056744.1:1052972986-1053220486 GCF_019279795.1 Protopterus annectens | reverse complement strand
GAAGTAATATTGTTACCTTCAATATTTTCTGGCAGTCCAAAAATCCTAATGTTATTGCGCCTAGATCTATTTTCCAGGTCATCCAGCTTTGTTTGTAAATGTGTATTTTGTTTCAGCAGAAACTCAATGTTGATTTCCTCTTCTTGTATTCTATTTTCCATGTCATTCACAGCTTCTTCTATGCCTGTCATCTGGATCTTCTGTTGTTGCAGGTCCATATGTAACAAGTCTATTTGTTTTGTAGTTTTTCTATGAAAGTGTCTATTTTAGTATCCATTTTATCCATCTTAGCAGTAAGTTGCTGGACTATAATTATCAGAGACTGAAGTTCTTTCTTGATGCTGGAGTCTTGAGAATTTGTCTTATTGGAACTCATTTCAGACTGATAAACTGACAGGAAAATTTCCAAAGTAATTTCTGACAGGAATATTATTAAGATTTCCTTTCTTTTTTAGATATAGTTCAAGAACTATATAAAACAAACATATTTAGAAAGAAAATTACTTCAAGAATTAATTTTTTAAGTAATTAATTCCTGTCAATGTAATGAAATTGGTGGAGCTGAAGAAATCTGCTGCTATCCTGTGTTCATCCTTGGCCACGCCCCCCTGGAGTCAAACAAGATTAATCTTCTATGTACATTCCTAGAGATTATATTAGAAAATAATGTTTTCATCTTTAATGACAAACTATATTTACAGAAGGTAGGCATAGCAATGGGCACGGCATGCGCCAACAGCTACGCCAACCTTACTTTAGTAAAATGGGAGACTGACCATGTTCTTTCTAATGTTAAGTATAGTAGTCACATTAGTTGGTACACTCATTTTGTAGATCATATTTTTCTTCTCTGGCATGGCACTGAGGACCTCCTCATTGAATTTTTAGACTATTTGAATAGTATTAACAATTTTCTTCAGTTTACCTTCAAATATTCCACCACAGATATTGATTTTTTAGATGTGCTGATTAGTAAAGATATGTTACATTCAGTTTCAACTAGTGTCTATAGGAAGAGTTTTAAACGTAGTAGTATTCTACATAATAGTAGCATGCATCCAAATCATGTTAAGTCCAATGTACTTAGAGTCAAATTTTTCGCACTATGCGGTTACACAGTAATGATACTAAGTTAGTTTCAGCTTTATCGTTATTAAAAGAAGAATTTATGAGTAGGGTTTACAAGAGTAAGGTTATTGATAAACAGATATCTGAAGCATGGAAAGAAAGGAACAAGAGATGTAAACCCTATTATGGTAATAATACACCCACCTCTACTTTATTAGAGCCTGATAACATCTCTGATTCTAATGTCGTAGCTATAAATAATAACAAGAAGACTCGTATGCCTTTGACTTTTGCTAGTAATATTGATTCTGTATGTCAAATTATCACTACTAATTGGGACATTTTATTAACCATACCTGAACTCCATGTGTTTATTGGTGAGAAACCAGGTTTTACTTTTAGAAATAATAGGACCCTTAAGCAACAACTTTGTTATAGACCCCTGAATTCTTCAAATTTTGTTTCATCTGACAGAAAAGGCACTTATGCCTATAGAAAATGCATGGCTTGTGCTCACTTACACATAGGTGGTCACTTTCTTCATCCAAGTCTTAATTTTAAAATTTATACTGACTTTTATGCAGATTGTTCTACCAAACATTTGGTATATTTTTGTTATTGTATTTTATGTTTTTCTTTTTATATAGGTAAAACCAACAGGGCATTTAAAGAGATAATTTTAGAGTACTTGAGGGTTATTAGAAATGCTAAAGAGACGAATGCAATGGCCATGCATGTTAAAAATTAAGGTTCTGCACATAAGTTTAGATTCCTAGCCTTAGAACTTATACGACCCAGTGCTAGGGGTGGTGATCTTATAAATAAAACTGAATCCAAGGAACAGAAATGGATATTGCAATTTCAGGCTGATAGACCCCCCGGGTTGAATAGCAAGGTTTCTTTGAAACCTTTTTTGAAAGCTAGACAGCTTAATCATTGACCTTCATTTTTGCATATACATTACACGCATATAGGAATAGAAAATGGGCTTAGTATATTCAGCCAACACCACATTTTTGATATGTAATTTTTTGTATATATATATGTATATTTATTTTATATATATATATATATATATATATATATATATATATATATATATATATATATATGTATATATTTACACAGAATTATGATTATATGCACAATATGGATTATATATATATATATATATATATATATATATATATATATATATATTTATATACTATACTATTTATTATATATTTTAATTATTTACATATTGTCTATAGGTTTGCATAGAATGTATCTATAGCACTGGTTCTTTTCATAGATATGTTTATGTATATGTTTTGCATTTTTATGTTGCACTATTGTTGCTGATAGACTATTTTTTGAACAGCCAGGTTTTACATATTTATCACATAAGTTTTCCCTCCCTTTTTCAGTTGATTTGATTGGTTGTTCTGTCTTTTAAATATTTGTCAGTTTATTTTTGATTTTAATATGGTCTGATGAAGCGGATTTGCAATGTGAAAGCACTTACCTGTTCGACAGAATAAAGGATTTTTCAGTTTTCCTAAGGATTATTTATTATTTCTGTGAGCCTAGCTTGAAACGTTAGATTTTGTGACTATACAATTGTCCCGGCCCCCATTTAAATAAACCACACCAGACACACAAAGCCATTTGACAACCTTTATTGAACATTGTTGTACAATGAACATATACACACAAATCAACATCAATTATCTTCATCAGCAACGATCTCAGGGCAGTGTCACTACTCACCCTGGACAAATTTACCTCAGGGCAGTGTACCTACCCACCTTGATACCTCCTCCACTGGGTAGCATACCTATTCACCCAACAGTTAAATAGGCAGCATAACTGCTCACCTTACCTCCTGACCAAACAATCATTAACCAATAAATAACCACCTTCCTTAGAGGGGGAACAGAAGAGGACAATCCTGTCCCTCTTCTCCACCACCAGCCTGGTCCCCAGGCTGTTCCCCAAACTAAACCCTAGCCACAACCATACCCCTTAAAATGAGCTTCAAATGCAAATTAAACAGATCCAATCCTACCTCATTAAGATGGAACCCATCCATTTGGTAAAAAACTCTTCTCCATCCTCAAAATCTCTATGATTAATGGTATGCATTCCCAAAATTCTTAACTGCCTAGCCAGTATCTGATTGATGAACTTCTTGAACATTTCAATCACTCTATAACTATAAGCACTCCTTAAAAACAAATGAGGAACCATCTCTGACCAAACAATTTCCATACCCGGGTACAACGCATGTAATCTCAGCAAGTCCTAAAGAATAATATCCACTAATCGCTTTTTGGAAAGAATGTCCAAATCATTGCCCCCCCCAAATAAATTACTAATATACAAGAACACCCCACCTTCAATTTAACCTTCTCAAATTAATGCAACAACCTATCCCACCTAAGACCCCTAACCCCATGCTAAGTCACTGACCACCCTAAATGTGATAAACCCAAATTTATCCCATCTTCCCTGGCTAACACACGCTTCTCTGTCCAGTGGATATAGGAATGCCCCAAGATGATAATATGCTTTCCAAAAAGAAAAGAAAAGAAAATTAATAATCAGGCCACAACTTTATCTAATATATGATAAAAATGCATTTGAAGACCACCTCCCCAATCTCTTAATCACTTCAATAGAACTACCCTCTCTAGCTAAATCTGAAGCCCTACTGATCCTAAACAAGTGAGCTGCAAACCTATCCACTGGAAATCCCATGCAACGTAAAACCCTCCTCACCAAACCTATGAATCTACTACTCGACACCACCTCCCCATCCACTGAACAAAAAAATGAACACATCTACACTCCCCTTCCACCTCCTCATGTATTCTTTGATACTCTGTGCTCCTTTCCTCAAATTTTTCGAGAAGTTAATATGGATTTTAACAATGATAATGTGGAAGGCAACAGCAGTGGTAGTATGCCAAAAATGGACGGAGGAGAAGGAATCAATTGTGGGCAGAGAACAATTAATATGGATACACCAAATATGTCAATGCCAAATGTACTCAAGAAATGGGAAAATGCTCGACAATGTATAACAAGCAATCCTTTTGCCATGGTGGGTAAAAAGAAAGATATTTCAGCTATACCGGCAGTACAGGACTTATGTTTCCAATTGGAGAAATCCATCTTTAAGGAAGCCTCGGTGTTTTATAATATCAACAGTCTCCAGAGGTATTTGGAGCTGGAAATAACACCAAGGGGCTTGAGAGCATTAAAAAACCCCTCCTCTCCCTTTGAATTGTCAGAGGAGTTAGAAGTACATTTTCATGAGAGATGGATAGCTGCAGCACATCGCTGCAGCTTAGAATGGGTAACCCTTCTTGTGGACAGGGACAGAATTAAAAGGGATAAATTATTGACTGAGACAAAACATTTGTGTGAGGAAATTGTCAAAGTTTCCTCTAATTCAGTGCTAGAATCTTCCTTAACTGACATTAATGACAAGTTAAATGCAAATGAAAAAGACTTATTAAATCGGAAGAAAAACAAATTTCAGAGAGATATTCAAGACTACGAGCATAAAAAAGCTTTTATGCTCATGACCAATCAGCACACTAAAAGGAGGAGTGTCAGCTTTAAAAAAGACAACATCACTTCTGGGCCATAGAAGAATAGGAGTTTTGTGTCGGGCAAAAGTGGAGTGTCCTCGTTAGAGGAAGAAGAAGATTTTCAGCAAGAATTTCCTGCTCTACAAAAACCAGCTGAGGAACAATCATTTCGCAGGACATTTCGGGGCCCCAGTGGTAATAACAGCAGTTACAACACAAGCAAAAGAGGCTGGCAGGGACAGGACTATGGTAGAGACCAGGGAGAAGGACATTACAAGAGAAGTAAATGGACTAATTAATCAGGTACAACAAGTTTGTCTAAAAGACTATGTGGTTAACTTGTCTAATTATGTTTTTGATGACAGAGTTAGCAGTTTTAGACAAAGGTTTAAAATGTATACCCACTGTATTACCTCGATTATACGAGGTGAAAGGGGAGTTTCATGACCTGGTACGTAAAATGCATATAAAGGAATATTTTTTTAATCTGGGAGAACAAGTTATCTCCTTGGAAAGTGATTGTGATTCAACTACTAGTGGGGAATTTTACTATTCTTGTGAGTCTGATGTGGAAAATAATGCTTATACTTTGTTTGATTTGAGCAAAATTAAAACAAAAACACTTTTTTTCCACCTTATAGAAATGCTTGTATACAGCGTTTTAACAATGCATTACAGTTTCTCAAAGAAAAGGAACTAAAAGAGATAGTTGAGAAAAATATGGAATATAATTTAACAAGGGAAGAATCGTTAAAATGACAAAAAATGAGTCAGAATCGAGATTTGATATTTAAACCATCTGACAAAGGGGGTAAATTAGTGGTTATGAATTCAATTGATTATTTAGAAATGTGTTTACAACATTTAAAAAATGAAGAAGTATATGGTATTGTAGATGAGACATGTTTATTGAAAGCACAACAGGAATTATACAATTTATTAAAAAAAGGAGAAAGGTTACATTATTTTATAGCCAAGGACATAACACATAAATTTTATGTAAAGAATAGCACAGTAGCAAAGGTTTTTTGTGTTCCAAAATTACATAAAAATGTTCAACAGCCTCCAGGACATCCGATAGTCTCGGCGACTGGACGTTTTACACATAATGTAGGTAGTTTTTTGCATGAAGTATTAGTTGAAGAAGTGGTGAAATTGGCATAGTATATTAGAGATTCCTATGATTTTTTGGGTAAAATACAAGGAATAGAGTGGACCAAGGATATGTTTTTTATTACTGTGGATGTGGTCAGTTTATATACAAATATCACACATCATTTAGGTTTGAAAGCTGTACAACATTTCTTGAGAGATACACCTAGGACTCAATATATCATGGAATTAATATATTTTTGTTTAACTAATAATATTTTTGAATTTGATGGAGTTTTATATAAACAAAATGTAGGAACAGCTATGTGAGCGGCATTTGCCCCAGTCTATGCCAACTTATTTATGGGGCTGGTTGAGAATGAACACATTTACAGAAGCCAGTTTTTTAATAGGTATGTGTTAAAGTATTTTCGCTTTATAGATGATTTGATTTTCATCTGTAAGGGCGGAAAAAATTTGGCTTATGAATTTGTGGAATACTTAAATAATAATAATTATAAAATTAAATTTGATGGGATACAGGTAGGTGTAGAAATTAATTATTTGGACATTTTTTTTGAAAGGACGAACAGGTAAAAAGATCCATACTGTGATATATAAAAAGTTTAATCAGGTAAATAGGATGTTACGTGCTACAAGCTGTCATCCAGAACATACTTTAAAGTCTATACCTTATGGAGAAATGTTGAGAATTAAAAGATTGTGTAGTGATGTTAAAGAGGCAAGAGAAGAAGCTAAACATATGATCTACAGTTTCATAGAGAGAGGCTATAATTTAGACGAAGTTAAACTAAGTTATGCAAAATTATATGAAGAAGGTAACAAAGGAACGTTCAGTAAGAGAATTATTATGAACAGCAGGTTTGAAACAACAGAAAGAAAGAAAGAAAAAAATGTTTTTTGTTACTAAATATACTGTTTTTTTTCTAATAAACTGAATGAGATAGTTAAAAGTTTTTGGAAACAAATTAGAAGAGAGGTGCTGTCCCTAATAAATGTTGAGCTTTGTGTCTCTTATCATAGGGGAGGCAGTTTAAAAGGTTTTTTAGTACGAGGCTGGTATAGAAGACCAGTACAAAAGATAGGAAACATTGTTGCTAAGAAGGGGACATTTCCCTGTGGAAAATGTTCAGTATGTCAGTATATAACAAATGAGGCAGAAAAAATAGGAGATAAAAACTTTAACACCATGGGTATATATGGGTATATATTCCTGCTTGAGTAGAGGTGTAATTTATTTGATTAAATGTTCATGTGGTAAAAATTATATAGGGGAGACTAAAAGAAGTTTGGCTGAGAGAATAAAAGAACACATTAGGGATGTGAAAAATAAAAAAAATGATGAGTCCAGTAGCAGAACATTTTCATTTGGTACATGGGGGGTCATTAAGGATATGAAAGTTACAGTTTTAGAACAAATAGAACACCAGTATGGTAATGAAAATTTGTTAAAACATGTTTTAAGGAAAAAAGAAGCTATTCTTATTATGAAATATGAAACTTTACAGCCTAGGGGGCTCAATAAAGAGTGCAATTGGCAGGGTTTTATATGTTGATTGTTTTATTAGTAATTTTGAGCAGTTTTACTTAATTGTTTAATTGATTCATTGGAATATGATGTGTTAAGAATGTATATAATGTGGGATTACAAATGGGCAAAGTTTTATACTCTGTAAAGGCAATAGCCGAGGCGGTAGAGATTGTAAGGTTTTATTAATAAATTTATTCTGGTGGAAAGTAGAGCTGTTTTTCACTGGTCTTTCCTTGTAGTTACAATTAAAAAAATGAACTCATCTACACTCCACTTCCACCTTCTCATGAATTCTTTAGCCCATGTTAATGGACAAAGGCTAGGATTCCTGTCAAGTTTAATCACCATCAAACATCCCCTACCCAATTAATCTGTCTTACTCTTCCTTATTGTAATAGTAACCTCTCCCTCACTTATGATTACATCCTTCCAACATAATGAGCCTAACAACTCCAAAATACGGAAGGCACCAAAATATAACCATGTACGTAACGTGCCCCACATGAAGTAATCCGAAGACCCCCTTTGTAACAAACCTAACCCTCTCAACAAAACTTTCAATATAACCCTTGTAAGCGGCCATCAAATGTCCCTACATTCCACCACCACTCTCCCCCAACCCCTCAACATTCACCCTACTGTCCAAGACTTAATGAAATCTTGCAACCCCGCTACCTTACCGAAAATGTTAATTGCAGCCAAATCCACCTTGAATGTCTGCAAAGCCTTTCTTATCCCCGAAGCATGAGCTACATATCACAATAGTAATTCCTCCAACCATACCTCTCCTTTTCTGGCAGCTGCAAAACAAATGATTAAAATCAGAAAGAGCCCTACCATACGGCTTCCTCGTAGAAGGGGCCCAGGAATGCAATGCTAACCACCTGGCTACTTCGACCCCAGATTCCACACCTCCTCTGGCAGGATTTCTGTCACTTCCTCCATCCATGGAGCCAAGCCTCGAAACCTACAAAACTGAAATTAAGACAAGCTATCAGCAATCTCATTCTTTATGCCAGGCACATGCACCCCTGTAAAGGAAAAATGTATTAAGAGACTCTGCAAACCCAATTTACATAATACCAACAATAACAAACCTGACTTAGCTGCCTTCTTTTGTAATACCTTCACTACAGCCATATTGTCCAAGTGGAAAACTACACATTTGTCCCTCAAATGCTCCTTCCACACAACAGAAGCTGCCCATATAGGCATCAACTCTGGAAAGGCTATGTCATGCCTCCATACCTCCTTCCAATCCCCGAGGTCATTCAGCCTCAAACCACTGATCCCCAAAATAGGCCCCCATGCAAGCACCCCCATCTGCATCTGTAAACAACTGAAGTTCCTCCTGCCCCACCCAGTCTGACTGCCAAAAAAAGACCCCATTAAATTGTTGCATGAAACCATCCCACAACACGAGGTCCTCCCACACCATCTGCGTCACCCTAATGCAATGGTGTTTACTCTGACCCCCTTTCAACATATAAGCCACCGAACTACAAAATGCTCACCCTGGCTGCACAGCTCGACAGCCAAAATTCAAAAGCCCCAACAACTCCATGACTGAATGAATCTGAATCTTATCTTTGCCTATCTTATCCTTGGGTAGGTTAAACAGTCCCCGCTCCACATCAACCATTAGTCTCAGAAATTCTAAGGTTCTCGCCGGACCCTCCATCTTATGCTGGGCCAATGGTACCCCTAACTCCTCACACATGCTCATAAACTCCCACAATCCCTCCTGTGCTCCTAGCCTTCCTTCGCCCACCAACAGAAAATCATCTGAATAATGTACTGCCTTTTGAGTTCTCACTCTCTGCTACCAAATCCAATGCAATACAGTACTGAACTTCTCAAAAGTCGCACATGCCAGTGAACAACCCATAGGCATAGCTTTATCAAAGTAGTACTTGTCACCTACCTGCATCCCCAGTAACAGCCAAGCCTCACTCCTAATAGGCAACCAATGATAAGCCGACTCAATGTCAACCTTAACCAGCCATGGCTCCCGAAATTCCCTAATCACTTTCATCCCATCATCCAAGGAAGCATAATGCACCCTAACTTCCTCAACTGCAATAAAATCATTCACTTAATTCCCTTCCGAATTTGACAAGTGATGTATCAATCTGAATACCCTGGCTTGTTTCTTTGGCACTAACCCCAAAAGCAATACCTTGTAACTACTGAAAGGCGGACTGTCAAAAGGACCCAATAAATGCCCCACCTAACACTCCTTCTCCACTAAAACCTCCAAGATGCCCTCTTTACCTTGAACTGATTACAGATTCTTGCAACCCTCCCACCCCCTCCCATGGTGGACTTTATAGGACCCCCCCCTGAAATCCTTGTAGTATCTCATCTGTGATGGCAAGACCCTGGAAACTGGTGAAGCATACCCTGCAGGACCTCCACCTTAATGGGGAACTTCATCCCTTCCTCTATTGCCTCTAAAGAACCCAAGTCCCCGAGACCCGCAAAAATTACCCCTACCTTGAACTGGTTGAAATCCCTGTGGGGCAAAGGTTTACCCACCAAATCTACCCATAACATTGTAGTTCCACATGGAAAGGTCTTGCCAACCACAGCAAATGGCCAAATGACTCCCTCCACATCTTGAGCAAACGTGTGCAAATTTGCACCCCACCCATGAACAAGAACCACTATTAAAAGACCAACACATACCTGCTGCTTCTCCCATGCTCACCCTTCTGTTAAAGCCACCATAACTATCCATAATTGTAGCAAACCATATATCCGGATGATTTACCTCCCAATGTAGTGACTGGTCCACAGCCTTCTGTTTGCAGAAATGCTGATTGTACCAAAGCCACGCATTACCTGGCCTTAACCGTTACACCTCATGAATGGTAAGGAAATATCCTAGAAGAGGCAAGGCCAATGACCCATCCTTCGCCAGCTGCACTGCCATAAAGTAAATAAAGCCCACCACCCAATTATCTCATGTTCTAGGGCAAAGGTTACCTACCCTCTTTCTTCCCAATGCTGTTAAAGCTACCAAGTCCTTGCTATTAGATGACTCCAGCTCCACTAACCATTGGACCCCTTCTGCATCGATCAGCTCAAACAAATCCACATACTCTCCTTTCCAAATTTTTTCTTTGACCGACCCCAGAATGTGCAGAGTCAGGAAAACTGCTCCTGCCCCCTGTTCCAAAGATTGGGTGGCTAACCAGTCCACAGGTCACAGCCCAATGTCAGAGCCTACCTCTGAATCCAAAACCAAACTGTCCCCAGAACCAGCACCCACCCCAGTCACCTCTCTGGCAGGGTACCTGGCACCCTCTGCCAGCTGCCTCTGAGCATCCTCTATCATTTGCAAGCCTCCCCCGAAGTCCCCAACTAACAGGTCCTCATAATCTCTACCCCCCTCACAATCCTCATCCCCTAGCTCCCCAGACAATACTGCTGAAGTAAAACCATTACATGCACCTTCATCTTGAGACATACTGGGAGCTGGTGTGTCCACTGCAACCACCTGCTTCACTGTCTCTTATCTTTTCCCTCAAGCTGGACAGCCTCTTTCGACCCGAAGCCTGTTCTGGTTCATTTACCACCTTGGACGTCGCTGCCTCCTGGAGCAACTCTTCTGCCTGGGCCACAATATCTTGCCATCACTGACGTAGTTCTGGTAAGTTAGCTATATGTAAGAAAGAAACACATGATGTTTATGCTGTTCCACAAATCAGACTGCCCTACTCCACCTCCCAACCCATATACTGTTTCCTTGCTCTATGCCCCACCTCTCTCTACCCACTCCCCTACTTACCTGTACCCTGCAGCCAAGAACAACCCCTTGCATGACTTACCTGCAACGCATGCACTCTGACAACTAACTATTGCATTTATACCTTTCCCATAGATTAAAGTATGAAACTGCCTGACACACATTTCACCCTTCAGTTGCACACACATTCAGCCACACACTTCCCTTCGGCTACCAAACCCTTTCATATAACCACCTGGAAGAAAAAAAAATTACTCTTTACATCTATATTCTACCTACCTGCATTGCATCAGCACAGCTACCAGCACCATCCGACCAGCAATGAGCCTGGAATCCCTTACCTCTTCATGCTGGACAATAAACCCTTGTCCACACTAGAGGTAACGGCCGTTACTTCTACTGCGCATGCACAAACTGGAGCCTGGACCCAATGGCCGCAAAAACAGCAGCGGCTGCACATGAACCCACCAGGGAGAAGCTAAAGGATCTTCAACCAAGTCAGTGGGGCCATTATTCCTTACCCTAATGGCCGTGACCGTCCATGCTCATGCGTGAAAACTGCCAGACTGACCCCAGAGACCAGAGACTGGCCACAGAAGATCATGAACCCACCAGGGAACATGAAGGGTTCCTCCACCCACTACCCCCAATGCTAACAAGACCGGATTACAATGAGAGACCCCCACAGCCTCCCACAACCACCAGGATGAACACATTATTTTTTTTATTTTATTTTTTTTTTTTTATAACCAGGCTGAACCACATGGCTGCCACCCGACTGCATGGCCCTACCGAAGTGAGAAACTGATGGGCCCAAGGATTCCCCGGAAACACCACCGGACGACGGCAAGAAACCTCAGCAACACCGGACAACAGCAAGCACCCTCAGCAACCATGACCAGCCCACAAATCAACAGCAGACACCACCGGACCACCAGCAAACACCTCAGCAACCACAAAACAACCAGAGACACCGCAGGACAGCAGGAAGCAACCTCAACAACCCCGTGTCTACTGGACCCCAAATAATCAAAACATGTACCCAAGTAAGCCGAGCACCACACTCATACAGACACTACCCGCCAACCATTCACCCACACACACTCTCCTGTCAGTAACCCTTTCAACAGCTTCCATGCCAGCAAGTCCTGACACCAGCCTGTACTCCCCAACTCCATCCCCCATATTAAATTAATTACACTAAAGAAAAAACACAAAAAAGAGAGCAGAGGGAACTAACTCAGTTAGCCTAACACCCCTCTCTCCCCACCATCCAAGGCCTACCTGCATCCCCAATACCTACAGGTCATCTAGACATGAGCTAGCTGTTACTTCACCACCAACTCACGCCAAAATGTACCTACCTCCCTTAATTCCTACCAGTTAAACTTGTCATAAGTCCCTGCTTCCCTTACAGCACTTCCTTTAACCTCTCCCTTTCTCTTTAACCCTTTCACCACTACAATCCCACTATCCTACCTATCTGCAAAGACTCCCATTAATTCCTAACTTCTATACCCATCCCCACCTCTTTACCCTTGTTTGTGGGACCAGGACAACTTAGTTTGTCCCAAACTACATTTCTGCAACAAAGCATACAAGTACTGGATAAAAGATAACGAGTTCTCAGACAAAATATGGCCAACGGATTCTTGGAGTTTAAGCAGGAAAATTAGGATACAAAAGGGTGTTTATAAGAAAAATATGAAGCAATTAAAATAAGTCAAGCATAGTATGTCTCAGCTTTAGGAGTATTACGTAGTAGTAAAAAAAAACTTTTTTGGCTTTGTGAGGACTAATGACAGGTGATAATTATAGGGTAAGAAGACAGACTGCTTGGAGAAACAGGTAGAGGAGAAAATGTAAATCAAAGTATGGAGTGTTTGAAGTGACTTCTCATGTTAGGATAGAGAAGGAAACTGAAAAGAAAGATGAGATGTGACAGAAACTGCATGAAGTAAATAAGCAAAAAATATGGAACTGGTGTTTCAGAATGTTTCCCTTCTACACTGACTACAAAAAGAAGGAAAATTAACATCTAACAGTTTGACTGAAAATGTCTGGAATGTATGTTAACCATTAAACAATTGCTGTAAATGATTGAACTCAAACTATTAATTTAATAGAACAATGATAAATGCTTCACATTCATACATTATCAGAAATTTTTAAGAGACTCTAAGGCATCTACACTTAAAAAAAAGTACAGTTGTACAAGTAAACATACCATAACAACAGGTGTTCATATGATTACTCCTGTGGTAGCCTAAGCTATATAGGCTATATCCTACATAGGATAAAACAGCTGTCCAGCTTGCAAAGCTTAACTGAACCTTCCATGCATGCAGCCTGTTAGCTCGGGCAGTTTTGGGCACCAAGCTCCTCAGATCTTTCATGCCAACTAACATTGGGAGGATGACCCTAGAAAGGGCATTGCTAGGAACAACAAAATATAAATGTCCACACCTTTGCATAAAAAATACACCAAAACTCTGGCAGTTAATGCAGAGGAATAAAGTTTTAACTTCTTAATGCGCTGCTTCCTGTTGTGATGGTACAAGGTTTGAATCTTTCCTCCTTCTTTATTTAAGTCAGGCCACCAGTGGCCTAATGGATAAACATTGGTCTCCTAATAGAAGGATTGTGTGTTTGACTCCCATACGGGATAATGTAATCCTTTCTTTTTAAGGTTGTGGGTTGACATAAGTATTAATATGTTTACCTTGTAGAGACAAAATATAGGGTTTAATTCTTACCTTTGGTTTGGGAAGTTTGGCTAGGCATAAAATGTCCCAAATGGCCAGATAGCCTAGTACTACTCTATGAGCATATGAACCAAAAAACAAGAGGGGAGGAGGGAGGGAGCAGCTACTGCAATAGTGATCATTCAAATATCTACTGTTATGGTAAACTTACACATTTGCATTATGTTATTTATCACAGCTGCAGTAGCCTAAGCTATATGAGTAGATTATAACAGTTTCCAAAAACTGGAAGGTGGAGGGGAAAGGGTCCAGGATCCCCAGGTGAATGGTCTTATAAAATCTGATATAGAATAAGAAAAATTATTTTATTTGTGGAGTCTGCATGCCCCCCCCCCCCCGGTCACTTGGGTTTCCTCCCACATTCCAAAGATCCAAAGATATGCAGTAGGGTGGATTGGACACTGTAAATTCGCCATAGGTGTGTGTGTGTGTGTGTGTGTGTGTGTGTGTGTGTGTGTGTGTGTGTGTGTGTGTGTGTGTGTGTGTGTGTGTGTGTGTGTCTGTGTGTGTCTGTGTCTGAGTGTGTGGTTGCGAGTGAGTGGTATGTATGAATTACTGAAGCAAGGCTAGCCCCCTGGCGGTGTAAACCTTGGCTTGAGATGATTGTCACTGCTGAAATGACACCCCGACCCCATGTGTAAAATGGGAAAAGTGGTTGAGGATAGATGAACGGATGGATTGTAGTGATTTGTACAAGTTGGCACAGAGGACCAATTTGCTACTTCTGGAATACTTTTAGAATCCACCCCTTTCTAAAAAGGCATAGATAAAGCCAAGGTCCTAGTAGAATGTGCCTTGACCCTGCCTGGAATATTTTTGTTGTGGTGAGAATAACAAAAGGTAATAGTCTGAGACAACTACTTAGAAACAGTTCTGCTTGGACACAGGTGGTCCCTTCTTCTTACCTTCACAAGAAATGAACAACTGATTAGAAATTATGAAGACTTTGAGTCTGCCAAGATAATACCAGAGTTGTTGATGGACATTGAAGGTATGAAGTATCCTTTCTCCCTCGTTTTTTGGTTCATGGGAGAAAACAGAGAAATGGATCATTTGGCTTAATGTAAACTCAGATATCACTTCAGGCATAAAAGAATGATTAGTTCTCAACAAATCCCTTGTCTTTCCAGGAAATTGGATAAGGTTCATCCACTATAAGCACTTTTAACTCTGATACTTTTCTTGCAGTGGTCAGATCAATCATTAAAACTGTTTTCCATGTTAAGGATCTCCAGTCAGCCACATTAGTTGTTCCAAATGGAGCAAGTGTTAGTTTTTTTTACATAAAATTCAGATCCCAAAGAGGCAACACCAGTTTTATAGGAGGTCTCTGATGCAATCCTCTCTCAAAACCATTTTGACATGGGAATGACTGGAAAGTGTGGGGGGCACCATGGGCAGACATGCTGAATTGGCTGACAAATGAAACAAATTAGAGGAGTAAGAGCGGCCCCAAGAAAGTAACTCACACAAATATTATAAAACCAGAGAAGCACCAGCCCTGTATGGGTGCTGGCTATGTTGTTGGCACCAACTAGAAAACCTTTAACATTTGCTTATATATGCTTTTCTAGTAGCAGTCTTTCTTGCCTCCATTAGTATGTGCTATATGTCCTCAGTAAACAGGTGGCTAAAAGGTATGAAGACCCTGTCATCTAGGAAATCAGTTGAATTTTTTGGGGGGATTGGGATGTATCAAACAGTCCTTTTCTTGAGTGAGCAGATCCAGTCTGTGAAGAAGTTTATTGTAACTGCACCTGCCCAATTCAAAAAGGTGGGACAGCCACTGTTGCCTAGGCCAGAAGGGAATTACTACAATGATTTTGGGGATTTCTTCTGAATCTTTAGTAGTATCCTGGTTGTCAAAAGAAAGAGTAGGAAAAAAATGGAACATTCCTACACAAGGAAAAGAAAAGGCATTTGCACTCCAGGCCTTCTTCCACAGAACATGGAACAAATTTTTTTCAAATATAATTTTTATTAAATTTTTTCCAATATGTAATACAGGAATTATATACATTCAGATACAGAAATTTTTAATTTTGAAAACCACAAGGCACAGGTAATACAGGACATTTGCATATCAAAAAGCTATTCATATGATCATGTATAGTAGAGCTTGAAAATACACCATAAAGGAACCAAGTTCTTAGGTATATAAATTTAGAGTTTGTCATAAAACCACTGTTCATATGATATTGTTAGGATATCAGTGCACAAATACAAGTTATAACCACAAGGGATGGGACAAAAAACACCCATATGTCTATGCCTCTTAATACAACTATATACACTCAATTGTCACTTATAGGAGATATCATAAAGAAGAATGCTTGACTTTTACTGTACAAAGAGAAAAAAAATCAGATAATAAACTCGTAAATAACTTGTAAACCCCTTAGAGGCATGGTTAGATATTTATAATCCTCAGCTGTTTGAGGTCAGGCAGTACATCTAAACTATTGAGTAGGAGACTTTAAAATGAAGATATAAAACTAAGAAAAAATAGAAAAGGGCCTAGCTAAGAGCTTCTAAGAGGCTTTTCCAATATTTCTGGAAATATTTTATTTTCTTCTTACTTATTGTAATTAATTTACTTGCCAAAACATATTTAGTAGCTGTAGTTTTGAACTCTGACCAAGAGGTTTTAGATCTGTCCAGCCAATTGAGTGCTATATAGGATTTGAGCAAGGTGCACAATGATATGTTTGGACTCAAAGTTGTAGGAGTTTGGAAATATATTTAAAATTGCAATTTCCCATGAAAGTGTGGATTTCATGTAGTCCATTTTCTTGAGTTGTGCTCTCAGGGAGCACCATAGTTTATAGATATTTTTGCAAGACCAGAATATATGTAAAATGTCGGCTATTGAGTTAGAGCATGTGAGATAAAGAGGTGAAATATTGGGATTAATTTTACTCAAAAAGAAGGGTGTATGGTAAGCATTATTCTTTATCATAAATTGAGTATAGATTAATTTCTTAAAAGGAGTTAGTTTTAGGGATCTGTCAATTGCTGCAAAAATTTGGTCATTAGTTACCTCGTTGTTTTGGGACTTCCAGTACTTTGAGTACAGAACTAAGTCTTAGTGTTTTATTTTTGTTATTAATTTATGAGTTATTGATAGCATTTTGGTCCTTAGCACAAGCAAAACTGTGATTTGTTGATAGAGATGGAAATTTTGTGGCATTATTTGACCTCTGTAGTAAACAGATTCACTAAATATAGTATTTGTTTAATAATTATACAATATTTTTTATTGACTGCAAATGATAGGATAATAGACTCAATTGGCAGGTCTTTGATTTTATAAAAGGCCCAGACTATGCAGTTCTTAATGAGTGGGAATTTGTCTAGGTTTAGCATATTGTTATTTAACTTGAAGTTGGGATTTAGGTGGATTGGTTGAGTCGTAGTTAAAGAATTTTTTAAATTTAGAGATATTATAAGCTTTTGAAAAGATAAAGTATTTTTACTAAAACTGGATGAATTTTAAATTCTTTAAGAGTTTTACAATTCAGGAAATGGATGGCTTTTGGATTAAGATTAGAAGCAATAATATGATGGTAATACATTTTTTTCCAAAAACGGTGCCAGGATTTATTTGCAGGTTCATAGCTGATTATTCAAATGATACAACTGGCATTAATTACATTATAATATGTTTGAAAATCAGGAAGACTTAGACCACCTTTCTCTTTGAGGAGGGTTAATCTGAAATAACTGATTCTAGTGTTTTTGGGGTGCCAAATGAAATTGCCAAGTGTAGTTTCCATTTTCAAGAAGAAACTGTTAGGTATATTCTGGTTTAAGGCATAAAAATGAAAAAGAATTTTAGGCAGGATATTCATTTTTATAATTGATGTCCTAGAGAGATGAGAGAGTTTTAGATTTTTCCATCTAGCTAGGTCTTCCATGACTTTGGACCAGGTTTTATAAAGGTTATTATCAATTATTTCCCGTTGGGGGTGTATAAAAGTAATACCTAGATATTTGAGTGAGTAATTAACTTTAATTTTTGTTTCTGGTATGAAAAATTCTTTGTGACTTTTGGGATTTAATGGATATATTACAAATCAAAATGAAACGAACCAATAAAGGGATTAACTCTCCTGCATCTAAAAATAAAAACTCCAGTAAATTATATAGCATCCACATGCAGGTAGAGACGACAGCTTAGAGAATCCACACAGTTACGAAATCCAGTTCATGTAGGTTATAAAAAACGTTTATTCAGCTAGCAAAAAGTTAGCGCTTTCACCAAAGAGGCTTTATCAAACTACAAAGCTGCCACTAAAAACATCATTTAAATACACTTAAAACAAAGCTAATAGGTTCAGAGTTAATTAATTGGATGTAATGAACTCTGCATCATTGAATCATTTAAAAGGTATACATCCATTGCAACCTACACAAAACTCTATAAATTTTAAAATATACATTAACATAGATTTATAAAAATATATAAAACCAACAAAGGGCATTTAATGTCTAAAAAGTCTTCTCTTTTTTAACAGTGGTTTAACTTGTATTCTATCATTTAACCCAGGCTTCTTATCAGCCCTCAGACTGACTATCCATCTAAGCTCAATCTCTTGTAAATGAGCATCTACATCCCCACCCCTAATACTTGTTTGAACATGTTGTATAACATTAAAAACAAAATAATGCTCAGCTCCCATATTTTTAACATGTTTGGCTAGTGCATTCTGTTCGGACCCAATTCTTATACTATAAATATGTTTATATGGAAATAGTCTTGGAAAACAATGTCTTTGTTTTTGATGATAAGATATTTATACAGAAGGATGGCGTAGCTATGGGCACATCTTGTGCCAATAGCTACGCCAACCTGGTTATGGCCGATTGGGAAGTGGAGTCACTGTTTTTGATGCCTGAATTTAGTGAGAACGTAGGCTATTATAGAAGGTTTGTAGATGACCTCTTCCTAATTTGGAAAGGTAGTGAGACATGTTTTATCCCAGTTTGTAGAAGAGCTTAATGGTATTACAGATTTTCTTAAGTTTACAGTGAATTATTCTAGGTCTAGTATTTCCTTCCTAGATGTGAGCATTAATAGACTTGCCAATGGCCTCTTGAATACTTCTATACATAGAAAGACATGTTTTAAGAATACTCTCTTGCATCGACGGAGTATGCATCCAAGATATGTGTTTGAGAACATAATGAAGGGGCAGTCTATGAGGGCTTCACGTTTAAACCCTAACACAACAGATTTTTCTCTGGAATTAACTGCCCTTAAGAATAGGCTTTTGGAAAGACAGTATGCCCTTAAGGATGTGGAGAGGAATATAGAACTGGTTAACTCTTTAAGGGAAGGTTCAGCCAGACCATACTTCTCAGATTGGAAGGGTGCTGACCCTGTTAGTTCTATTGTTAAACTAGAACCCCTCAGGATCCCTGTGTATTTTACTAGGGATGTTAACATCATTAGAGAGGTAGTGAGGAAGCACTGGGATGTCCTGTTGTTGGATGAAGATTTATCTGGAGTAGTGGGACAGGGTCCTAGTTTTACTTATAAGAACAAACGAAATATTAAAAACGAACTTTGTGATGGGCCAGTTCATAGGATGTTGCCTATGAGAAATGATGATTTTAATACTCAGCCCTGTGGCAGTTGCAATCAATGCAAGCATGTGTACTCAGGTTTGACTTTTATGCATCCAGTTACTGGAATAGCCTATGAGTTTAGGACCGGTACAACTTGTAGAACCACTAATGTGGTGTATTTAGCCCGGTGCGCTTCCTGCACGTCTTTTTATGTGGGCAAGACATGCAGGCAACTTAGGGAGCGCATCAGGGAACATATTTATAGTATAAGAATTGGGTACGAACAGAATGCACTAGCCAAACATGTTAAAAATATGGGAGCTGAGCATTATTTTGTTTTTAATGTCATACAACATGTTCAAACAAGTATTAGGGGTGGGGCTGTAGATGCTCACTTACAAGAGATTGAGCTTAGATGGATAGTCAGGCTGAGGGCTGATAAGAAGCCTGGGTTAAATGATAGAATACAAGTTAAACCACTGTTAAAAAAGAGAAGACTTTTTAGACATTAAATGCCCTTTGTTGGTTTTATATATTTTTATAAATCTATGTTAATGTATGTTTTAAAATTTATAGAGTTTTGTGTAGGTTGCAATGGATGTATACCTTTTAAATGATTCAATGATGCAGAGTTCATTACATCCAATTAATTAACTCTGAACCTATTAGCTTTGTTTTAAGTGTATTTAAATGATGTTTTTAGTGGCAGCTTTGTAGTTTGATAAAGCCTCTTTGGTGAAAGCGCTAACTTTTTGCTAGCTGAATAAACATTTTTTATAACCTACATGAACTGGATTTCGTAACTGTGTGGATTCTCTAAGCTGTCGTCTCTTCTCTACCTGCATGTGGATGCTATTTAATGGATATATTATTGAATTGGTAGGATTAATGGCATAATTAGAGATTATTGAGAATTTATCAATGGAGTTTAAAATCTTTTCCAAGTCTGTAGATGGAAATTCAAAGTAGATATTTAAATCATCTGCAAAAGCTGTATATTTGACTGGGACTTTAGAAATGAAGACAGGGTGATGGAATGTTTTTTGACTCAGTTTCAGGAGTAGGACTTCTAAATACAGATTGAACAAATATGGTGAAAGCAGACATCCCTGCCTAGTACCATTGATTATATGAACTGGATTTGATTTCTTTTTATTTATGTGTATTGTGGTAGAGGCTTTGATGAAAAGAGTTCTGACCATATCTATAAATTCAACAGGAAATGTGAAGCACTTCAAAATCATGAAAAGAAAGTTTAAAATGACTCTGTCAAAAACTTTTTGAGCATCCACAGAGAGCATATTTGTGGGATATGTCTTTCATTATTATGTTGGTTATAGCTTCTATGGTCAACGTGTTATCCCATACATTCCTGTTATTCATGAACCCTAATTGTTCATGAGATACAATGTGAGGAAGTACTTTATTTAGTCTATATGCAAATGTTAATGCTATGTCTAGATTAATTAGAGCAATTGGTTGCTAGGCATTGGGTTTTTGTACAAGGATAGTTTTAGAATTATTAATGTATAGATCAGAGATGCCATATTTTATTATATAATTATAAACTCTAAGTAAACGTGGGGCTAATTGTTTCTTAAAGGCTTTGTAAAATTCTGCTACATATCCGTCAGAGCCTTGTGATTTTCCTGATTTCATATTGTTTATGGCTAAAAGGATTTCTTCAGTAGTTAGTGGTGCCTTAAGGGAATTTCTTTGAGTGTTATTTAATATTGGGAATTGTATGTCATCTAAGAAATTATTAGTAGACAAACCACCAGCATATTCCTGAGGACCGTAGACTTCTTGATAAACCTCTTCAAAGACCTGTATAATTTCCCTGTCAGAGAAATAGGATTTGTTATTATGGTTAATTTGTTTTATCCTAGTGGGTGGAGGTTTGATATTAATTATCCTGGCCAGCATTTTAGTGGGGGTTTGGGCCCATTCATAATATCTGTGGAGGAGTCTGAGTTTCGAAAGTGAGTATTGTTTTAAGTGGATTGCATGCAGTTGATTTTGTAGGGAGGTCATCTGTTTTTCTAACACTATAGACTACTTAGTTTGCAGTTCTAACTCTAGTCTTCTAATTTTAAATTCTAAAGTAGAAATGTGTGACTTGACTTGTTTCTTGATTAGGGAACCTTTCTGAATTAAAATTCCTCTGAGTGTTGCTTTAGCTGCAGCCCACTGGATGTCAAAAGGAATGTCTGACACTACTGAGGTATCACTTGTATGGATACGAAACTCCTGAACCTCCTGTGAAAGATTTTTATTATTTAGAAGGTTTGGAATGAGAGTCCAGTTTGATAGGGATTGGTCAAATGAGTTAGATCTAGTCCTGCTTATTCTCAAATTGATTTTAGCATGATCAGATAGGCTTCTAGGGTCACTACTATAACTTGTTTCCTAGTTTAAGAAAAATGATGAGATTAGCAAATAGTCTATCCTAGACCACAACTTATGGTAGGCTGAGAAAAATGTAAACTTACTAATTGAGGGATCATTTCTGATGGATTCAAAGGGATCACATAGACTAAAATAATCTATTAATTTGTTTATGAGCTTGGTAAGGTTTGTAGATTGTATGTTTTCCTTGTAAGTCCTGTCTAATTCAGGTCTGTTAGTCATGTTCCAGTCACCCCCCCCCCCCCCAATATCAGTAGACAATTTGGAAAATTTTCAAGAAGCGTATCAGTTTCATATAGGAATGAAGTTTGGTTCATGCAGGGACTGTATATATTTAAAATTAAAATATTTTTATTGTAATAGGGTACATAGCACTTTAGGAAGCAGCATCTGCCATTGGAATCATAATCACTTGCTATCAATTTACCTTTTAAAGAACTTTTAACAATTATAGCTACCCCTTTCGAAACTGTGGAGTCCCCAGCCGCAATTATTTGTTTTATCCATTTCATTTTTGAATCCTTATCCCATTGATCTTTTGTCATGTGTGTCTCTTGAATAAGAGTTATCTTGGCTTTAGATTTGTATGTTAAATGTAACACTAGGTTTTTATTCTTATTGTTTTGTAGGCCCTTAATATTCATTCCACGATTCCAATGATACCATTAAGGAATTATTTTTTCAAATTTAGTAACTGTTAAGAGATTAATGAGATGAGTAAAAAAGAAATGTTTTAATCATGGAGGATTATAATGGCAAAGCTACGAGCATTTATGAGAGTTCTTAGCAAACCAAATACAGAGAAGTATTGATAATAAGTGACAACCCACCCTTTCAGCCCCCCCCCCGTGCTCACCCACATCATACCACTATCTGAAAGAGGTATAATACTATTTACAGTTTTAACTATTTTACAAAAAACTTTTATCATTCCAAGATCCATCAAACAACAAGCACATATCAAACGTCCTGCTCTATATTAACCTTAAGATAGTTATTGAAGAACATAGACATTTCCTTATATATCTAGATAAATCGGGTAGTATAAACCTAATAGTGCTATGATAAAAGACATCTACTAGTGTAATATAGACCTGTAATGTAAATTACTGCAGGACTGCTTATACAATTGTAGACATTTGTCTTTCTCTTTAAGAGTGATTATTTGACGAGTGTAGGGTAATTAGTACTGTCCGAGCTTTTCAGGCTTATATAAATATGTTCATTTAGAAGCTACTAAATAAACTCGGACATCTACCGACCAAAAGTGAAAGGGATGTAATCAGCACATTTATAAGGACTAACAGAGTATAGTAAATCTAAACAAAGTACTGTATACATATTGGACTGGTATAAGTAACTCTGTCTGCATAGTGCAGTGTATTTTAGGTCGTGTCTTAATTGCCTTGCATACATCAGACATAAATCAATCTTTTAAATTCAAAAAGTATAGAACTGGACAAAGCCAATGGAAGTGGACGTTCTGTAAGAATATGCATGTTTGAGAGGTATACAACCTCCAGCCTTGGTCAGTTTGTGATAGGGATTCAGAAAATAGTTCCAGACTTCATAACTCTCAGAAAATTCATAGCAACTGGAACTTACCATTTCATTAACTATCAAGTCTGCAAGTGCATCATTCAAAATATTTAGCCCATTTTTCGCCTTTGTCCCAACCTCAATTATGGCTTTGTTTAGATTTTCTGCTGTAGGTATGGTGGAGTACATTTGAGAGATGTGAGGATATAAAATGTTTAAGTGCATTAGATTGCATTGTAATGTCATTTTATTGTTTAATTGTAAACCTACAAAAGTTAATTGCTGAATGTATAATAACTGTCTTAAATGCTAAGGACAGCTGAAAAGTATGAACAATTTACTTCTGACAAATATACCAGAAGTATCTCTAATCATAAATATTACATGTTTCTGAATTATTCCACCTAGACTTCTCAAAATCCCAGCAAAAACATTACTGAAACAATACAAGTTTAATGAGGGAACAAATGTTGAAATTTAGGGAAATATTGAAGTCTGAGACTCAAATTTTGGTTATATTTAGTGTTTCCAACACTTAAGATTTACCAAAGAACAAAAAGAAAAAACAGAGATTTTGTGAGGCAGATATCAGGAAATATAATGCAAAAAACAAGACATTTATCAAAATTCAGGCCAGTTGAAAGGCAAGGCTCAGTTATATTGTTTACCTTCCTATGCATCTGCCAGATCTCTTATTTTACTAATATATTTTTCAACAACATATCATTACATCACCATTATCATATACTGCAGAGACCTGTGTTGATCAGCCCCTTTCATTTTTACTCGGTATGTCTATAACTCGCCCCCATCTTGTGCATGGCCATTCATCATGCACAATTGCTGATCACAATGCACTGAATACTTCTGACTCACAGGACATTTTTAAATTGAATAAAGCAAATGTTTCAACATAATATTGAACCAAAAGTTAAAATGAGTCAAGTGTGAAATCCTGAATGCGGTCAATGGTAAACTCCAATCCACACTCTGCAGATATCTTCTGCACAAATAAAATTTTTTTATTTTTTTTTAACAGTTACCTTGGGTTGGAAGCTGTTGACTGTTTGATTTGCGATCTTCTACAAAAGAAACCTCGGCTTTGCTTCATCTTATAATCCTTCTCCCTCTTTTTTTTTTTTTTTAACTTTTTTCCTTCCCTTTTCTTTTCATATACTTTCCGTACACCCTGCCAAAGGAGTTAACATTATGTTGACATATGGCACATGATGTTTCTGTGAAGTTTGCCCTTAACAACCTTTCTCTTCCTTAATTTAGACTGGAAGTTAACTGTAAGGTTGAGAGGCACCAGGTAACCGCTCTGCATTATAACATGGCCTGCAAATCGCACACTGAGACGGAGATGAGGAAAAGATGACTTTACCTGAGGTATTTAAGCTAGAAAATTGAGTTTTAGGTACCAGTATATGCTATAATGGGTTCGGCTATGAAAGCATTGTTGAAGAATAAGATACAAGTCAGGTTTTAATCCAGGTTGCTTGGAAGTTCTACAAATGCTTTGACAAAGGTAGATTTGGTTTCGTGAAGATTCTTGACAGAATAACTGGTGCTGTTTTGTTGAAAGGAGAGAGTCGCCGGGTATTTCATTTGGAACTTAATATTTTTATTTAATAGGTAGTTGCAGAAAGGTGAGAGGACTTGTCTGGATTGTTTTATAGGAAAGGGTAAATCTTGAGCAATTGTAATTTTATTATCATTCCAAGTGATAAACTTCTTTTTTTTTGCAAACATGATAATAGATTGTGCATGTGAAACGTTTAAGATTCTGGCATAGACTTGCCTAGGAGTATCAGAAGATTGTGACTTCCTTAGATCTCTATGTATTTTCTCGATTGTAATCGACTGAGAAAGTCATTTTCTTTTCAATGATGTGATCAAAGATTTCCTTTGCAATACTAGTGAGCTGTGGCTGCTCATACTTTTCTGGTATACCTCTTATTAAGACATTGTTGCATCTCACTCTTGCTTCAAGATCAGTTATTTTCTGTTGCAAGTCCTTGATGGTAGTTTCATTTGCAGAGGTGGCTTTTTGTAGCTCCTGTAATTTTATTTCATTGTTAATAATTTTGCTTCGTTTTGATCCATTCTAGCTATGATTTGATCCAGGTTGTTACCGAATGAAGTTAGCTTTGAAGAGAAAGTTTGTATTTCAGACTGAAGTGGGAGTAGGGCAGCTTTGAGCTCCTCCATGGAGAAGGGTTGATCCGGCTTAGTTTTCTGGGATTGTTTTGTAGCTTCTGTTAGTGCTTTAGATGTTTTTTGTCTTTTCATAGATATTTCTTTCTCTGGAGATGAAATTAAAGAAAGTCTGGTTTTTGAAGATTGCAAGTCCATTTGTTCCATTTTTGTGAGATCTTTTGTTTATTTTCTTTTGTAGAATGTTTTGTTTACACTACTGGTAGGCCCAAGCACATGTGACTGGATTAACCAATGAACCACTGCAAGATATAGGAGAGATTTAACCTTTTTTTGCTTCAGATCCAAGAAATAAATGAATAGTAGGTGAAAATAAGAATATCTTGGCTTTAAGTTCGTCTTTTAGTATGATTTGGTGCAGCAGCATCCAGTGATTTGACTAGATTAGCTGTTGGATTTTAGAGCTTATAGAAGTATGTGCTTTCTAGTTTGCGGACATCTTGAATCATCCAGAACCTGGAACAAAATTTTGTCAACAGATTGTTCAGACAGGAAGCAAAAAGGTATTCTTAAGGAATTCCTGACAGATTGATCAAGTCTTGGAAAACCTCCAATCTACTTTCTATTTATAAGGGTCTGCCTTTGTCCTGTTCAGGTTGCCTACCACACAATTTTACTATGACTGAATATAAGATGCCTATAGAGTGAAATTGTGCTGTAAAACTATATCCCATGCTAACAAGGCAATTATGTATAGGGTGTAAGATTTGGTTCCTCCCTCTTGCTTGTTTATGTACCACATCAGTGTGGTATTGTCTGTAAAACTTGAAATTGTCCTGGGGATCAAAAGTGATACAGAAAGCTGGGTGCCTTGATAAGGGTAAGCATCACTTTTATATTTCTGTGCTTGTGTCTGTATTTGTTGTTCCAGATATCTTACACTTTTATTCCCTTTGACACTGCTGTCTAAGCAAATTCTGAAGCGTATGTGGTACCTGACTACTTTGGAGCAAGAGGGGAGAAGAGGAGATCCTAGATTTAGGGATATTTAATGTCTCTTCTCAAAAATCCCATAACTGGAATCTGAAAAGATAATGGATGCTGGTGTTTGGACCAAAGAGACTTTAGATACCACTGTATATTTTATTTGAAGTCTTCCAACTTTATCATGAGAATGACAGAAGTCAGAAGACCCTAAATCCTGAGGTATTCCCCACAGTGACCAGTGACTGAGTGGAAAACCCCTGAAGTAGATCTAAATATAGCTCTTTCTGTTCCTGTTGAAGGAAATCTCTTTGTACAGAGGTGTTTAGCAGACACCCCAAGAACACAATCCTGTGTGATAGAGTCATAAAAGACTTTTGAGTCAGCCTACAAAGGAGATCTCTCACCTAACTGACAGATTCTTCACACTTTGAAAAACACTCTGCAAAGATAAGCAATCGATACAAACATGGAACAAATATGGATACTCTGTTGCCCGCAATGATCTTTAACTGGGGGTAGACATTTTGTGAACACTCTTGTAGCAGTGAATACCTAAAATAGAAACACAGAGACCTGATAATGTGATCCAGACACATAAAACCTAAAGAAATGTCTAATGTTTGTATGGACAGGAATGTAATGATAAGTATCTTTTAAATTAAAGGGCTAATATGTTGTGGAGTGAAACCATTTTGAACTTGCAAACTATTACAAAAAAGTCCAGAAGTGGTTTCCATGCATTTTCTTTCTTTTTTTTTTTTTTTTTTGTGCAGAAGAAACAGTCTTGAATAAAACATCTTCCCAACTGGGGAGTAGGAACTGTTTCTATTATCTCCCCATAAGAAAGCATATGCTATAGGACTGAGGAGGACAGAGGAGAATGTTCTGGTGAATGCAGAATAATTCTCTGGAAAGAAGTAATTTTTCCCACTTTCAGTTGTAATCCTGCTGAATCAGTCTCAGAACCCATTTGTCTAAAACAATATGTTACAAAAGATTTAAATGGACAATCAGACTTTCTGGAAAAAATTACATTCCAAACTCATTTGACTGCCCTTTGTTCTGGGGGACTCCTACTTTCTTTTTGGAACCTCCTTGTCATTGTTTTTAAACATCTGCTTATCCACATTTTACTGAGACTGTTTATTTTGTCTCTTCCTAAAACTGGATGAGGGAGCAGAAAATCCCTTGGAAAATTTGGAGAAGGACTGTTGGAAATCTGAGAGATTCCCTATATCAGCTTACCCTTCTTGTCAAATATTTGATAATCTCTACACCAGAGGGTCCAAAAACTAAATCTCTACCTAAAGGAGAATTCAAAATCTCATTTTTACATCTATTGGAAGATTTTGAGGAAGCAGCATGGCAGTCCTGCTCAGGACAGTACACGTGGCAACAGCCTTGGATGTAGTATCTATGGAGTCATAAACAGACTTTAAACAATGATAAGTGACCTGAGAAATTGAAAAAAAAAACTAAGCCATGCAGAACAAATTTTTCCTCACAAGAAGGAACTGCAAATAAAACATTCCTCATATTTTTCCAATTAGTCAGAATAAACTTTAATATATAAGCCTGACAAATCAAAATTCTAAACATTATAGTTGCAATAATACACACTTTTTCCCCAAATGTATCAATTGTTTTGACATCCTTGTCAGAAAAGGAAGGATTACAATTAATAAAATGTTGGCTGCAACTGGATTAACTGAAGTTATAGCTGCTGGTTCTGGTTTGGGATGACTGTGTAAAAATCTGACAGACTAGAGATTTTGTTCATTCTAGCTGCTTTCTTAGGTGCTGCAGTCTGGCTATCAGGGAAACTACAGGCAGTTACAAAGACATCCTTCAATGCTGACAGTCCCGGGGGGGGGGGGGGGGGGGGCTTCCAGAAATTCAATTTGTAACAATTTGTAAAATTTTCTGAGTGACTGAGAAACCTTGTGTTCTCCCACTGAAACCACTGGCACATTCTAGAAATAATCTCAGAGAAAGAAAATCCCTCACATGGAGATTCTGATAACATGCTCTATGGTGATTTTGAATCAGAATTCTGAGTAGAAAAACCTGAACCTGTCTCATCACATTTCTTTCCAGATTCAATTTCTGGAATATCTTTCAGAAAAGAAGAATACTTTTTTCCTTTACCACAAACCACTTAATAAGAAATGTCTATAGCCTGTACAAGAACCTGCTCCAGACTTAATAAACTATTCATATCTAGTGAAACTGGTGCAGGAGAAGATATGTTTAGTTTTATGTTTGTTTGTGACTAGAATTTTGAGACAAACAGCATTACTAATGGCAGGAACAACTTACCCAAGGATGGGCAAAACATTCTGGTGAAGCAGGGCAACTTTCCTGCACCTTCAGCCAAAACCTGCAAGGGTGGATCTACCTTGCTCACTAAATCGGCCTCAGCAGTCACAGTGGATGTTGCTAAACCCCAGTCCATACTGACTTTATGAACTACACCAGACAGATCTGGTGAAAAAGATGAATGGTCTAGCTTTGGCCACAGATTCACGGATTCTTAGATTGTTACTAGGCTAATGATCTGCCCCCCCTCCCCAGCCTAGCCAAGTTTTCCCAAAAGAATAATAATGATATCCTGCAAAAATGGACAACGACCTGCCAGCAGATTATTAATCCAGGACTCCTGGACTGCTGGACACACATTTAACAAAAGGGCTACATTTATTTATTTAGTGATTGATTGATTGACATTTGTTGACCAGGAAAGTCCACTGTATTAGAAACCTATTTTCAGTGGAGGCTCCGGGGATAAAACTCCAGTTATAATACAGATCTTACAAAGTGACTACTATTTACAATGATAGAAAAATGAAAAAAAAATATTTTTTTAATACAATCTTAGTTGTTAATAATAAACAACATGAAGTGTTTAAACAATTGTATTTGGTATCGGTATTGTATATACAATAATTTAATAGCATATTGTATAATGTAAGAACAGCTCATAGCAATCCATACTTTTCTGCACTCTGGTAGAAGAGAGGATAACAGTTAAGTCAGTGATTCTACAAAAACAAGACAGCGAAGGAGATTCAAATTAGTTATATTGAGAAACTGAAGACATCAGATTGATTAGATAGTTGTCCATTAAGGACAAAAGAGTCAGCTTGTACAGCATTGCCCCAGGATTAGTTTTATGGTGATCTTTGGGTTTGGGGACAAAGGCAAGCTTGGCTTTCAATAAAATTAATTTTTTAGGGAATGTTTACAGTTCTTGTGGAATTGAGTAGTGTAATAGAGGAGGTAGGTCATTCCATAATTTTGCTATGGAGTAGGAATATAAGCTTTGTCCAGCTCTCTTACTGGGTTTGGATAGGCCACAGGTAAATTTAGCAATCTTATAATAGCATGATTGTAATTTGTTACTTATGGATGCATGAAGGTTTGTAAAAATGGGGGAACTGTAGAAGAGGGAAGGGAGTAGAAGGTCATTTGCCAGTTTTGTTCTCGTGGGAATAGCTAAATAAAGTTTGTGTCTATAAAGTTTGCCATGTTTAGAGTGTGTTCTTTTATTGTATTAAGTACATGTTGTTCAAAGGATAGTTTGTCATCTATAGTAATGCCTGATAATTTTTCAGTATTCCCATTTATATTTCAGTCTTGTTTTGAGAGAAAATTGTAAAATCTTGTGGAGGTGGTTGGGATGAGTAGACTAGTAACTTAGATATTTGAGGATTTAGAAGTAATTGTGCTTCATTTTGCCAAGTTTCAATTGCTAAGAATGCATTTTGTGTTATTTTTAGGAGGTCTTGGAAATTGCTAGCAGAGGATATGATGGTAGAATCATCCATGTATTGGATGAGGGAGCTCAGAAGGGTGACTGATTGGGGATTATTTATAAATACGTTAAAAAGCAAAGGTCCAAGAATGAACCCCTGGGGAACTCCAGTCTTATTGACTAGGTAGTCAGATTGATTGTTTAGCTATCTCACAGACTGCTGTCTATTGCTTAGGTAATTGGTAAACAAGGTAAGGGTTTGACTGGTGCATCCTACTGTTGCCAGTTTTTGTATTAGTTTAGTATCCCACTGCTGCCAGTTTTTGTATTAGTTTAGTATACTACACTGTGTCGAAAGCTCTGGATAGGTCTAGTAGTACTAATATTGTTAAGAGACCATTGTCCAGAGCTGTGTTCACAGTGTCAGTAAAAGAAAGTAAGGCTGTAGTTTTAATATGTGCAGGTTTAAAGCCATGTTGAGTGGGGGTGAGTACATTATTGTCAGTAAGGTGGTTTAGTAGTTGAGTGTGTATACACATTTCTAGTATCTTAAATAAAGGTGAGAGAATGGAAATTGGTCAATAATTAGTTAAATCATTGGTATTACCATCTTTATGAAGTGGGGTTATTATGGATTTCTTCCAGATTTGAGGGACTGTGGATTCAGATACAATTAATAAGGGTGTTAATGGGTTACCTGTGTGCTAAGTTTCAGGTATTCAGAGTGGTGGTTATCTGCAGACATGGAACATGGTTTCAATTTAGTTAATAGTTTAAATATTTGAGAGGTGAGTACTTGTTTTAAGGAGAATGTAAACGATTCTGGATTACAGACACCTCTACCCACCATTAGCATGGGTCCCTGGGTAGGTAAGGGTAGGCTGGACCCTCAATCCACGTATGCTCATTTTTGCAGACATTAGTCAACATGACTGAATAACTAAGAGACAATTTTCATGTAGGTGAGTGGATAGCATTCAATTCTGTGATCCCTGTTCTGCCATCTAGAGGATACTGGATACTGTGTACCACAGCTGATGCCCAAAGTGGTTTGTCTATACAACTCTCCCCCATACAGGCAGCAGCTAGAATCTGTGCTGCTGCCAATAACTCTGTTTTCGGATGAGTTTGAGGTACCCTCAGCATATTTTAAGAGGTGGATAGACCCCCCCCCCAAAGAGAAAGAGGAACAACATGAAAATTCCATGCAATTACTAGTCAAAAGTAAGGATTGATCTTCGTACATTGTGTGTGGAAGGATAAGACCTTAACCATTTTGCCAACTTGTCGCTATTTTTGGTACTCCATGGGATTGTACTGTTGACTGCAGGATACACAGTTATGCGCTTCTGACTAGAACACACACACACACACACACACACACACACACACACACACACACACACACACAAACACACTCACATGCATTGCATTGCAGTGAGATTAGAATCCCCACCCAACTTAATACACCAAATAGAAAACTCATACTTAATGCAAGCACCACAGCAGAATAGTCACCCACCTAAGGCAGAGTTAAAATGCTAGCCTTGTGCACAGGCAAAGGCTGTCTGGTTAACCTTTTCTTTTTTATGACTGGAAGAAGGACTGACTGTGGGATAAGTAGTTTCTTCCACAGTCAAGATGAAAATGGTGCTTTTTTTCCAAACAAAACTAGGCATAACAAGCATGTAAAATTTAACAAGTATAAAAAAGTCACTTCTCCCTGTAAAAATACAGTAAAAAGCACTCTAATTTAGTTTATCCCCAAAGAGTAATTTAAATACAGTTGTTCCACAGAAAAACATGTTAGAATCTTTAACTTTTATGCTGTCAGAAACAAAAGCACGCTCCCATTTCAAAGTACAATAAGGGTGAGTGACAGTCAATAAAATCAAATATTCCTAGCTTAAAATATGCTTTCACACACAGGAAATTAATTTTGAAAATCAAAAACTTTTTCCCCAAAGGGAACTTATAAGACAAGCAATGGAACACCACAAGGTGACAGTTGATCCTCAGAAGCCCACAGAGAAGTGTTCTGTTTGGCAGCAGGAGAGCTCTGAAGGGCTTGGTGCCTATATCTGTCTTAGTCAGCTAAGCTTGTGTTGGCTAATGGTTTGGGTACAAGGAAGGTAGAGTGAAGCCGGTAGGATATAACCCGTATAGCTTAGGCTACTGCGGCAGTGATCAATATGAAGAATATTATTAGACAATTAAAGGTTAGTATTTCAGAGAAACTTAAGTAAATGTTTTCATTTAAACCTGGTTCATAGTTTCATAGATATATACTAAGCTAATGATCACAAGGGCCCTTATAACCCTAATTGTGCAACCCAAATATGACCCACACATTTGATTTATATAGGGAATGATTTACTGACTACCTCTGTCCATCAGATACACAGGCTCCAAACAAAGGGTGAATTTCTGATTACCCATCCATTGGCCCAAGTTGCACTTAACTCATTCCCTCCAGTAGAGCTCTTTTGAGTGTGTACCTTTAACCCCTAGTGGGCGTGGCTTCAGCATTTAAAAATTTAAGTTATCACCTTACATTTTTAACAAATACCTATTGACAGAGGTCATATATCAATACAATTGTGTTTGCTATCATGTATGCTTCAAGATAAAATTTTCCAATACCTTGTATGTAACATGGTTTTGGAATTATTAATGCAAATATGAACAGGCAATATTTGACGCCTAGAGGAGCAGTAGGGTATAACTGCAGAAACGCCTGGAGACATCACTCGGCTGTAATGAGGATAGGATTAAGGAGGAACTCTGCTTCACATGGATGGGGAGCCTGTTCATGACAATAGGAATTCTGTAACAAACATATCTGTCTCTCCAAAATGTCTTATTTATATCACAAGCAAAATATAGGTCTTTTTATCTAGTAGTTCTGATGCTGTTTGATTTGTTGATGAGCAAAAGTTTTATTAACAATGGGTCCATGGACACCTTGTATGCCAGGCAAAGATCACCACTCAGTAGCCTACATGATGCAGAGGAGAGAGACAGGGCTTTGAGAACATTTGTTTACTTGCTGTATTATTTTATTAAGGAACATTTGTGGATGTTATAAAGTTCAGGAATCTCTGTGCATGTAGTTAAGCAGTGCAAGATTTCCAGTCTTTAGGGGGTAATCAATATCTCAAAAGAGTAGAGTGTTAGGTTGGATGGTAAGTGTCAACAGTAGGTCCAAGTTTGCATTGTGAGCTTCTTGGGACATGGAAGGTGACCTATAGCTGGGTAGGATATTGTACAGCATTTTGTCTATGGTGATCTAGACATGGAGGAACTCCAGCACATCATCCTGTTTGACCAACTTAGAGAAATGCTTGTTATTGATGTATATTAAGACACCTCCACCTTGAGCCCTTGACTGTGTAGCTACTGATTTTTAAGGGTGGAAGGCTTTAAAATCTTGCATTCCCAGGGTACTCTCTGAAACCTAAATCACATCTTAGTAACTGCAGATATGTCTATATTCCCAAGTGGGAGGAGGGCTTGGAGAGAGTTTTTTTGCTCCTGGCATTGAGCAGTAACATCTCCAGGTTCAGCTAATTTTGCTGTGTTAGTTGGTTTGTCAATTTGGAATTGTCTGAAAAAGGCACATTGGAGGTAGATAAAGTTTTAGCCAATATTTGAAGGCACAGAGGGGACAGCTGCAGACCATCCTTGACAAAGCAATCTGGTCTGTTACACATGTCCTCCCAAGAATACAAATATTGGATCTTCTTAGAATGACACCAGAAAGACAGCAAATTGCTAAAAATCAAACATCTTTTACTCATACTGTGGCATCATTCCAGTAATGGTATTATGCTGCTCAGTGATAGGCTCACAGCAGCATGAGACACATACTCAGAGAGCTCCAGATTGTCTCTCCTCATATAGTCCAGGGAGGTACATCTCAGATCATTTACACCTATATGGATTATGATGGAATCATACTGGTACCTGTGGTGTAGTAACTTGAGTGCATGAGGATGTGGAGGATTCTGGCTCCAGATAAGCAAATAACCATTATCTTCTCTTTGTTCAGCCTGGTTAGAGGGTCATCATTATGTCTTACAATGGAGTCCCCAGTCCCCTATGATGAGAGTCCTGGGAAGTTTGTTTGCTTGCCTTAGAGGCTTCCTGTTTAGGACTTCATTGAGTGTGACTGTATGTGTGGTATTAGGTATTATTTTTTGAGTGTGTTTGGGATTACTGAGGTATAGCTCTGACAATGAATAGTCTAAGCAATGATTGTTGTTTAGGAAAATTAGTTTTAAGTACCTCAGCATATGTTAGTCTATGTTTGTACTGTGTGAGGTGGGTGTTGTGTATGTGTTTTTGACAACCTTTTTTGCAGGTGTATGAGAGAGTTTAGTCTTCAGTGCCTCTTACATACCACATCTGCTTCTTTAAGGACTAATTTATTGTTGGTAAACACAAGGCAATTCCAACATTATGTCAAGATGTACATATCCACCAAGCTGGCTATAGAGACATTAGTAAATTGCATATCTGTATTGGCTAGTCCTTTGCTTGGTGAGCTACAAGGAGGTGTTGTATTGGGTTTAGAAGGCTATTAAGGGTTCTTTGTTTGTGCAGACTAATAATGGTGCTTCATTGGGGCAGATTATGCTAAGCAGTACTAAATTCTACTAATATTAATGTTTGCACTATACTAAGGATGCTTTATTGGGGCAGATTATGCTAAATAGTACAACATACTTCTAACTTTTGTGTTCACACAATACTAAATTCTAATACATTTTTAGCTATTGCCACTCATATCCCAACTATAGTTGAAAGGTATGTGCTCTATATTTACTGCTTTACAGGAAACAATTTTTGGACAGTTTTATATGGAAATTTTGTTTTCTAGGATAGATCTATGGAAAACAATAGGTGGGAAGAGTACTTAAATAGCTTATACAACAGACAATAGGAATAAAAGAGGAGAAGGAGGACTTTGGAAAGCAGATTACCATAAGAGACAGAGGCCAGAGGCCCAGCCTTATAAAACCACAACAGGAAAAGGATGGGAGAGTTGGAAAAATTAAAGGAAGAAGCAAGCTAGCTATAATCAAATAAAGCCAATATTAAAACTCTTCCAGAAACTTTAGCTTAATGTCTCAATAACAGGTAGGGAAAACACAATAAACAGGGAAACAGAAATGCCCTGGAATGCAACTTCTCTGAGCATACATTATGACTGGAGTAGTACTTGACAGCAAAGCTCCATTGGTTCTAAAATACTGTTCAGATTAATACAGTTAAGATTTATGACACCTAATCATTGTACAGTGTATTTCAGCTATGCCCTTCACTAAATGCATACATATGCTTACATATCCATTCCTGTCATTTTCTAATTGTTTTCCCTACACAAAATACAGTGATAGGTATACATTTTGTTCCATATGCTACTGTTGCTACGTGGCAACAAGCATATGCAGATAGTCTGAGGTTTCTGCTTGTAACAGCATACGCAGAATATGTTGTATCCATGTATTTGCATTGTGCACATTATCACATATGGATGGTCCATACTTACTATATATTTTGATTTTATTGTAGAAAAAATACCTTAAGTCCAAGCGGCACTGCAGCTGTACCTGTTGCTGGTCCTTCTGTCCTCTTATTTCACCTATTATACTTGTTTTTCCTCAGTTATATCTGTTTACCTTAAACAGCAATGTATTAATTATTTACTTATTTTATTGACATGATTACCAGGAAAGTCTGACTGGGTAGAAGCCTATTTTCAGTGGAGGCCCAGAAAGAAAAGCTCCAAATTATCACAAAACATTTTAAGAACAACAATTTTACAATTTTCAAAAATAAAACAAAAACATCTGCAGTTTAAATCATTATAACAAATTAAACATAATATAAAAATGCTGATTAAGAATTGATGCAAGATATAAGTCAATCATTTAGTATCTAGAGTAAGTTTAGATAGTTTGTAAAGAAATGAAAGGCAAGTTAGTCTAATATAAATAGGAATTACAATATGGAGTAAATGAAAAACAGGCTTATGGTTTATTTATAGAGAAAGTCATGGAAGAGTATTAGATAGCAGTAAGGAAGTGAAGAAGAGAGATTTAGAAGTATAAGGAAAGAATAAATATCTGTTCACATTTAGGGACAGCACTGGTTAAATTGTGTGAGTGATACTTGAATACACAGTGAATTTCTGGGCCTTTGTCTTTGTCTGAAAAGATTTGAAGCCTGCATAAAGTAAAGCATTGCTTGTGATTCCCTTCAAGTGTTTCCTAGACACCATCCCCTTTGTTGATCTGCTTTTTTAAACCTGGTGATATTAAGCTGCTCACCCCAAATGTAAATTGAGATTAATAAGTTCTTCCCTTTCTATACTGCTGTTGATATCTTGAATTATTTATTTGCCTTTTCTTGTGCTTATATTGAAAAATTGCATTTTGCTTCTCATTATCTGTTCTACTGACTTACTTGCTGTGAATTCATTACCTAGCTAGCTGTTGAATAAAGTAGTGTATTTTTACATTCTAGGAAGCACTTATTTTTACATCACGCAGTCAACGGATTTTCCATCTAGTGCACTGGGGGGTAGCCTGGACTAGTCAAGTTGGGGAAACACATCAGTTTTCTACATGTACTTTTATTTTGCTGGAGGGCTTATTAATCAGCTTATATTGGTTTTAGTGCCTGTCTAAATTCTGTACAATTGAGTGGCTCTTGGCTCATTTATACAAAGCAAAGACTTTTATTGAATAATCACACTTTTATAAGCTGTTTAAAATACATTGCTGTATCTGTATCTTAAAGTTTGTTTGTGGAAGTATTTCACTCCGGACACTAATTTACTGCTTTTACCCTAGGAGGACTGGGATTATTCATCTAGGGGCTTTAAGTGCTTAACTGGTCTATCTGAGCTGGGAAGCACAGAAATGGGCTCTAAATATTGTTTAATACTTCTCATAAACTATGATTGCATCTTAACAGTTTCAAAAAAATTGCATTGTGTGCTGCTACTTTAAGTAGTTAATTGCACTATATCACATTTTATCTGTTAGTTGTAAGGCTGTTGTAAGTAGTTTGTGTAGTCCTGTTACACCTGGTCTCCAAACCAGATATTCTACATTTAGAAGGTGTTTTATGCACCCTTGTGGCACAAGTATGTTGATATAACCTGTATGAGTTGGATATTGCTGGTAGAAGGCTTATTGTGTGCTTTCCTGATTGGTCATTAGCTTAAAACTTGCTTCTCTTTGTTCATATGTAAGTCTTGCATATACGTGGTGCTGCTCTTCATACAGCAGTGGTTAGTGGTGCCTTTGCATAGACACAAAAGCCTAGAAGCTCAATGATTTCCTAAAGAGCTGTCCATGAAACCCTTCCAAGCTTTTCTGCTTCATTAGGAGCAACTCAGTTGCGCACTGAGCAGTATTGGCTTACTGATAAACCTTAGCCTACACAAAGTATGGGTCCCTCTTGTAGTGTCGGTGCTACCAGCACAGTCCTGTCAAATTAACATATTCCCTTCCCTAATAAAACAAAGTAAGAGCCTGCTATGATGGACAAGCAGTTTCCCATCATCTCTCTGGCCAGCCTGATAGACATGGGCATCATGAGGCAATGTAGCAGTTGTGTCATGTATACTGACAATCACTTACTCCTGAAACAAACAGATACTTCATGTTAGAGATGTATTTACACTATGAAATTGGAGGTAAGACTCTTACATAAGGTCAAATTGAATGCCAAACAGGTTACGCACACACACACACTTCCCACACTAAATAAGGACATGACACATAAATCCACATATGTGGAGTAACTTACCAAAAGATTAGAGGTCTCCCAAACACAAACCACTTACACACATAATTCAAAAAACAACCAAAACACATAATAACACATAGACCAGTGTATCAACAAATAAGCCCATAAGGCGTGATAACATTAAACCTAATATACTGTTCATAGTTTACAACATTGTGATACACACGGATGTTTCCCTCACCAGGCTGGACAAGGAACGCATCACAGTTAGCTGCCTGTCAGGTGCCAGGATCCATCAAGCCACTCAAGTCACTCAAACACAAGTACCGGTATGACTTCATCATAGTCCATCTGTGGGCAGTAAATAACTGGAGACGATCCTCAGTGGACTTTATGAAGAGAGACATGACTGAACTCACAAATTATGTATCAGAGGCAGGTATAAGCCTAGTCTTAAGAAGTATTCTACCTTCTTCAAGGATGATGCCCCAATACAAACATAAAAAGATTGACTTTAGCTTAGCTTCTGGTGTAAGTCCAAGGACATCCAATATTTGCCAGCCTGGGAAGATATGATCTACAGGCATTGCATTGCTAGAGATTGTCTGCACTTGTCTCCTCTAGGCTTTTTGATACTGACAAAGGCATTAGTAACGTCTATCATGCCTTTTTTAGGCAGTGTCAAAATAACCACCCTCCCAACATAACACAATCTTCTCCAGATAAACTCAAAGTACTATTGCTTAATGCTAGGAGTCTTAACAAGAAACTGCACTCCTTGGAAGCACCCCTCACTTTGGAAGATGCTGAGGTCTGTGCAGTCACTGAGACATGGTTCAAAGGCACAGATAGCATCCCAGCTGTGCAGGGCTGTAGTGCCTTCCATACATTCAGATAACAAGCTGAGCGTGAAAGAACCAAAGGAGGAGGAGGTGTATCCATCATCATTAAGAATAAGTACATCTCAAGACTGGTCAAAGAGTATGACTCTCTTGAGCTACTCCATGTCCAATTAAGTATAAGCAAAGCCCCCTACCACATCATAACTTGCAATAGGTCCTAACCATGAAACAGGAAAAGCATACCACATACCTGGACTTACTGGAATCACTTGGCATACAGCCCAACACCTTATTCATGGGTGATTTTAACTATCTTATCATGGGAAACAAACACAACCACAAACATGCTGGCTCAGAGATTCTTGGACTTTATAAATGCAAATGCTCTGGAATAGTTAGTCAGCACACCCACAAGAGGCTCAAATGTCCTGTACATAGTACTCACTAACATGAGAAGCATTGTGTGATGTCTTCCTTGGTAAGATCAGACCATAAACCGGTCTTGTTTGATATAATTATAAAACCATATACCCTATCAAGCTCAAATATGCTTAAGACTTTTTCTATGACACATTGCCTCCTACTAAGTGATGGTACAAGATGTTTAAATGCTCCCCCTGAATTCAGATAATGCAGAGTCCCATGCAGAGGAGTGCATCAGTTCCCTGTATAACCACTTAAGCAGTTGTACCTGACCAGAATAAAGCCAGGTCTTGGGGGAAAAACAAGCCACCCTGGAGGGCACCTAGTATAAGCAGGCTATACAATTAGAGAAAGAAACTAATGTCCAAAAACAAGATGGAACAGGTTCAATAGATGGAGAAATCCCTCTGTAGCTTAAACAAATTAATTAGAAATCTTGTCAAGTCCTCCAAAGCTAATTACAAAGCAAAAATAGTCTCCCCAGCTATGCATAATCAGAATGCATTCTTTATCGACATACAAAACCTAAAAAGAATAGCCAGCTATATGCTGAACTGGTTGAGAATGGCACCATCCATACTCAACCAAAGGTAATAGTCAACCTGCTACCTGACAGATTTGGAAAAAAAATTTCAACCCCCCCCCCATTCTCCTCTAATCATCTCCCAAAGTATACGTGCCACCATTCCTCAGTCTATCATCTCAAGAGAGCAGATCATCTCTGTGCTCTCCAAGGCCAAAAAACATGGCATCAATGGGACCAGACAGCATCCCATGTTTCCTTATAAACATCTTAAACAAGACCTAGCAGACCCACTTTGGCCCCTGTTTAATTACAACCTGAGAGCTGGCTATTTTCCAGCAGAATGGAGGACAGTGACAGTAATCCCTCTGCAAAAAGGGGGGCCATCAACTGACCGAAGGAATTATGGGCCCATAAGCTTGACTAGTCTTATCTGCATGACCATGGAAAGAATTAATATGGAGCTTATTAACAAGGACATAGAGAATTTACAAACTCTGGACCCCACACAGTTCGGATTCTTTAAAGTTAGATCATGCCTGTTAAACATGGTTGACTTCTTTGAGATAGTCACCAAGTTTCTGGATAAGGGAAAGACAGTGCATACTACCTATCATGACCTAGCCAAGTCATTTGACACAATCCTCCTCTCAAGGTATTATGAAGAAACTCTCCAAATTGGGAATTATCCCCTACATTACAAAATGGTTAGCCAACTGGCTCACTGACAGGACACATACTGTCAAAGTAAAATGACTGGTGCCAGAAATATGGCCTCAAGCTGAATGCCAAAAAAATGCGTCATCATCCCCTTTGGGGAGAGTGGCGCCCCCACATATTATCACATTAATAACATCCTAAGCACGCAATCAGTTGTGAGGGATTTGGGCACCCAGGGTGATAGCAACCTGACTTTTGACCACCAGGTTGCTTCCACTGTGCGGAAAGCTTTCTACATGGTCCACCGCATAAGTAAGGGTATCTTATCCAGGGATAAGGGAGTCATAACATTCCTGTATTCTTCCCTTGTAATGCCAATTATTGAGTACACCGTCTCCTTCAGCAAACACCTCACAAAGCACATGCAGCAGCTGGAGAGACCACAGAGGTTCCTCACCAGAAGAATTGAGGGCCTCAAACATCCACTCTACACAGATAGGCTAAAAGCCGTGTACCTCTACTTAGTTTCATACAGACTCCTCAGAGGTGACCTCTGTCTGGCATACAAAGCAATATCAGACCTGCCTTGATGGGACTGCTACATATCTGCAAGTCAAACTCCACTCAAATAACCCCCATGTGCGACCTCAACCTGGTCTGTGACATCAATAGGACTTGTTGGTGTTCCCCATAGACTCCCCTATCTGTGGAATAAACTCCCTCTCCACATCAAGCAGAGTACCTCATTATTCCTTTTCAAGTGCAACCTGGATAACTGGATGGGAAACAGAAAATACACTCCTGGGATTCCACCTGTGCCCCTGCTGGACAGAGGCATTGGGTGCTGACTTGTCTAAACATGGGTTAAACTCTTGGCTAGGCTTATAATGTTCTCAGAGCCAAACGCCTAGCAACTTCCTATGATCCTATGAAAGTGGGTGACTTCACCTCTTGCAAAAGACTGATCTCTAGTGGTGCACCACAAGGTTCTGTGCTGAACCCCTTAATGTTCGGAATTTATTTTTCAGAAGTCCAGGGAAACTGGGACAACCTGCGGCTGACCACGTTTGCTGATGATTGTGAACTGTGAGCAATCACTGAGCTCCTCAATGATGTTAATATACTGCAGACAGGGTTAACCCATTCAAATAACTGGTGCCAAAGCCACAGATTAACGCTAAATGCAAAAAATGTGCATTATTGTTCCCTTTGGAAAACCTGACATCACTTCTTCTTCTTTCAGCTTTTTCCCGGTTAGGGGTCACCACAGCAGATCACCTTGTCCGCTCATGATTGGCAGTGGAGTTTTACAGTGTCAAGTTGCCAGCCCGGTGCCCAACCTTCCACAGAAGGCACACACACTCACACCTAGGGCCAATTTAGAGTGTCCAATCCACCTACAGCATGTCTATGGGATGTGGGAGGAAACTGGAGCAGCCAGAGGAAACCCACGCGACCACAGGGAGGACATGCATACTCCGCACAGAAGGCACCCCAGCCGAGGATCGAACTGGAGAACCTCTTGCTGTGAGGCAGCAATGCTAACCACTGTACCACTGTGGCCGCCCTGAAAACTTGACACCACTGCTAATTACAAATCCAAAAGAACTTAATATGTCCACCAAGACTCTGGGCATAAAAATCACAAATTTGTAGTAAAAAACAACTTTGGTTTATTGTAACACAGGATAAGTGCTTTAACAAATGTGCTTCTTCAGATCCTAAGTTAAATACAAACAGCATCCTTAGTATTTAAAAAGTCAAGAAATCAATCAAAAACACTTCTATCAGTGATGTAATGGCCTCACCTTCAGTGCAGGTTTTAAAGGTATAGTGCAATTTAAACCTGGCACTGTATATGCCCACAATATAGCTATCCAGCTCATCTCTCTATATTCAGTCTTATTAACCAGCTCCACTCTCCTAATATTATTCCTATTTCCACCACTGTAAACCTGAAAGTACACCCATTGTTATCCTTGATATGCTTATACAAGGCATTTGTATTATTTTTATTCCTAATATCTCCTAGATGTTGGAGAACTCTCTCCTTAAGTCTCTGATTGTTTTTTGCCTATGTAGAATGATGAACAATCCACACAGGTAGCCAAATAGACCAAATTTTCTGTTCTACAATTGGCATTAAGATGAAACTCATACGTTTTACCTGTGGTCGGATGTATAGAAGAATTAGAGCATGGCATAAAATTACATGCTCTACAATTTCTACAGGGGAAAGTACCTTCCCTCAACTCTAACTTAACCTGCTTCTTAAACGGTGTATTGCAAAGTTATCTTTTAAGGGTTGTGTTGTTCCTAAAAATGAACCGATGTTCATTCCCCACAACTTCCTTAACCTTATCATCAGACCTTAAAATATGCCAATTGTGTCTATTAGCATCACAAATAGATAGATTGTACATTACTACTGTATTTAAGAGAAAAAACACATCTGGGTCTATTAAGATGTACCTTAGCCTTCTGTCGTATCTGTCTAGTCAAAAAAGGTGCCCCATCTGTACATTTCAAGGCATGCACTTGTTGTAGCCTAGTTTCCACTTCCCTTATACTCCCTTTTGCATGTACCTCTCCATGCAACTGCAATAATTGGAGACCACAAAGGTTTCTCACCAATAAATTACAAGGTAAACAAAAAAAGTCCTATGTGGAAAGATTGAAGCCCTTTCACTGTATTTTGTCTCCTACAGGTTGCCAAAGGGTGACCTGTGCCTGGGTCACAGGGCAGTATCTGGCCTGGCCCTGATGGAAATGCTACACATTTCTAAATCAAACCATAGGAGGGTGACATACTCCAGAGATCATAACCCTAATATCTGACATGAACAGGTCATGCTGGAGAAATAGATACATATCTCAGAGACTGCCACTTCCCTGGAATAAGCTTCCAATTCATGTGGAACAGACCCCCTCTCTGATCATCCTCAAACTCAACCTAGAATAATGGATGGATGACCAGAAATTCATTCCTGGGGTGGAGCTCATGTCTCTCCTGGATAGAGGAAGTGAGTATTAACTACCATATATTCCTACCTCTGCTATCTTCACTCTCTTAACCACTGACAACTGGGACAACTCAGGATAAATATGACTAGGTATGTATGAGCTCTGGGGCCATTAGCCTAGTAACCTCCTATGATCTTATGAATCTCTGCCAGCACTAACCTTGTCCTAGCCTTAAGCCCAACATTACCTTATGAAAAAGTCTTTCTTTATCAGTGCCACTACACAAGACAGTCAGACGCAGTCACATGTAATGTGATGCATACAGAACACTAAATTTATTCTCTAACATAATCATTCCTCTATCTCTAAGCAGAAATAC
Organism: Protopterus annectens; assembly: GCF_019279795.1. Lineage (NCBI taxonomy): Eukaryota > Metazoa > Chordata > Ceratodontiformes > Protopteridae > Protopterus > Protopterus annectens. Next base: position 1,053,176,705 of record NC_056744.1, on the reverse strand, counting down.
ACACACACACACACACACACACACACACACACACACACACACACACACACACACACACACACACACACACACACACACACACACGCACACATACAAGCATGCATCCTTATCTAACACTTACTTTAATCTTAACTCATAAACACTTGCACAGATGCACCATCAAACCTTTACACTTACCTAGCCCTTATTCTAAACTTACCGAAGCACTGTGACAGAAGGTATACCTATCTATGTAGATAATAACATAGATATAGATATTGATACAGATATAGATGTTGATATAGTGATATAGCTAGATAACATATGTATATGTATATAGTATTTATATATGGGAAATGGTATACTACATCCCACAGATATCACCACTAGCTATACTGTCTCAGCATTTAAGCCTCCAAAACTTTATTGGGTCTGAAAAGTTGTTGTAACTATTAAATAAGTAGCCATACAGTACAAAATAAGCAGATACTTAAATTGATTTAGTTAATGGATCTTCTTTTTTTGATACAGCATTTTAATGTATGGAACACCAAGTTACCTGAATGCTTGAGTATATATATGAAATAGTTATTGGCTACTCTGAATATATTTTAATTAACTTTTTACTTGCTATAATTCTGGTTAATGTCATAGGCCAACTTATTCTGCAGTAAATTAATTGCATAGACTGATGCATTGTTCCATTCTGTAACTTTATTCTTCCTGGTCTCATGTTAGCTCAGGTAATGCATTGATAAAAGCAAACACAATTTGGTATTCATGTTACAGGACTGTCTGTTGTTTGCCATATTTATCAAATACTGCAAAGCCCGTCAGAATGTTAAACAATTTTTGTTTCCAGAATTATGAATAAAGTTTAGAAGTAGCTGATGTACTTTGATTCTTTACCTATAGTTTACAATGCAGATTTTATAATACGAGGGCATTAATATTATAGAACAAAGCTTCAGGTAAAACACTTGTGATGACTATATGTTTTTAAAGTAATCAAGGAATACCCTTGTTCACAGAGAAGGGGAAAAAATCTGCGTCATGTGATTTACGTGAACTATATGCCAAAACACAATGTTACAGAAAATGCAAAAGTGGCTGCTGTTTTGTAGAGATAGTGATAAAATATATATTGTTATAATAATCCATGTGGCATTTGACTGAAATAGCAAATTCTTTATCATGGCAGACAGTAACATAGTGCTTCAAAACTACTCTAAAGATACCCCAAATGGATGCCTGTCATGGATTAGTTGAGTCTTTTTTTTTTTTTTGCCATTTAATTTTTTTTTTCATTTTGGAACAGTGGCACTGTGTTTTCTACTTTTTCATTACCCTCAAATACATGGTTTGAGTCAGACCACTGTTGACTTTCAGCAACAAGTATCTGTTTTTCTTTTGCGGGTGTGGGCTTCCTTTGTTTCCCAGGGTTTCTTCCATCTCTCAAAACATGACATGAAGGCTGAGTATATAACCTGTTGTTTTCTGTTTATGTGCAGTCATGTTCTTCTGTGTGGCTATTGCCCTATGCTGGACTGACCTCCCAGCCAGAAAGTAATATGCTTTATACCTCTTGTTTCTGTAATACCCTTCTGCTCAAAGAATCTGAACTAGCTGTTGTGGATTATCAAAATGGAATGAAGGATGGATGAGGGAATTATTAAATAACTGCTAACTTGCACGTTTATTCACATAGTTGCTCTTTAATTAGCAGTGCCATTATCGACTGGTTATAATGGAGATAAGTTTAAAAGGAAAGGCATATTTCATGTTAAGGATGTGATAAGGAAAACTAAACTATGAGGCATGAATGTGAGTACATCAGTTTCTAGAGATCTGATTTTCCGTAAAACAACAAGGAAGGAAACAAATGGTAGATTTTCAGGGGATAGTATGTAAAATGCTGACCATCCTGATATCAAGAAAATAAAATTATGTTTATTAGAAGAATATATTACTAATATGGAAACCTCTAGTAACTTTACAAAATGGGCTTCCAAAAACAGTACCTCGGAAATAAAAAAACAGCGCTCTCTCACTCTGAAACCAAAGTTTAATATGAGTTATTCGAACATAGGTACTGTTTTTGTATTTCTGGTTGAGGTACTGTTGGATTTCTGGTTACAGTTACTGCTTGGTGCCTCTATTCAGTGTATTTTCTGTGTTTAGAAAACAGATTTGTATATCCTGGGCAAATGGTAATAGGGCATTTGCTACAACAAGTCAAACATTATTCCACACTAGGTGGGATCTGGTGCTGCATGAGGCAGTAGCAATCAGGTGCTTGCAGGGTGTGAGGCACAAAGAGTAGCACTGTAGCACTGAGGTCCACAGAGAAGTTGTGAGGGAGAGGAAAATGCTGATGTATGTCAAAGCATGGCATGGTGGGAAAATAAGTTATTTGAACCATTTCTTTTATTATACTGTATCAATCAGCAGAAGGACTGTAAGAATGCATGTCTGATAACCATGATTTATATGCAACACTCTTCACACTTCTTAGATATTTGGGAAAATCAAAAAAAACACACTAGCGGTCAAACAAAACAACATGAAATGGAACTTCGAAAGCTGCAAAACAAACTGTACCATGGCAAGACTCTGGACAAGTTAGTATTTTTAAGTGCTTTCATTCTTTCTTAATGTAATGAAGAACTTCTTCAGAAAATGTTCATATTTGGGGATATCTTTTCTCATTTTTTAACAATATTTGACTGATAATTTGTTTTCTTTTTTCATTACCTTTCTGCTTTATTAGTTTTTTTTACCATTTGTTGAAAATTTTCAATAAAGTATGATAGTTCAAAAAGGAAACTGCCAGCATTTAATATACAACAGGATGGAGCAGTAGAACCTGAGTTTGCAGCACTTACATTTACACAGAGCATAAAAAGCCTAAAAGTCCTTAGAGCATGGTCTTACCATCCAGAGTAAAACCTGTCCCCTAAGGGTACAAAGTAAGAAAACTACCACTATGAGGATAGTCTTTTCCAAAGGTCAGTTAACTAATTAACATGCAGAGCATGGAGGAGCACATCTGTTGCACAGTGCCAGGCTAAAGCACTAACTCAGAGTAATCTGCTCTGTGCTCCATGGTAAGCTGATTGACGGATTGTGATCAACACATCCAAATGACTCTGTAGCCTTGAATGTATAAACATTTATTAGTAATAGTTAGCAACTGAAATGTCTAAACAATGTTTAACTGAGAATCTCCAACCACTTTCACACTTTTCAACTAAATGTGTTTTTAGGAAATGACAGCTTCTTTCTATGAACTGTGTTAGTCAAAACTGACTCAGCTTCCAGTATTACAGGTGTTTCATACCTCATTAGTTGCAGGGATGAAGGTATAAAGGAGTAACAGCTGGTAGTTCCTGGGAAGTAGAGACATAAAAAGTAAACTAGCTTCTTTTGGAAATATGTAATTACGTCATTCATAGCTTATTGACAAAAGAGGGTTGATAGGAATTGTTAGATGTACCTAAAAAGAACTGAGATAAGCAGTAGCCAAAGGACAAGCAGTAAAAGAAACTGCAAGCATCAACTTAGGTCATCTACTGAAACAGTGACTGAATTCATTATGAGAGCGGTTGCCAGTCTTATCTTATCCCAAAATCTTTGTTGATAATAGTTTAAACTTTGGTGTAGTGCCAAAGGTTCATGATTTCACTGCTGAAATTATTACATATAGATATAATGTGGCATTAGTGTTATCATGAGTGCAGAGCTGCTTTGAGACTACCACAGTTAGAGTTAAAGAAATGCTTTCTTTAGACTTAAATCTTGCAGATTCACGATTCTGTTTGCTGGTTCCAAAGGTTTTAACAAAACTTAGCTCATTTAGTTGAACTACATGGAAACAAGAATTACAGAAAAAGGCCACAGTATGACAGCTGATTTAGACATTAGCAGAGGTATACCTTGAAGGCAATATAATGCAGGAATGCCATGAATGTAGAAGGTCTGTTGTGTTAAGTTAGAAAACATGATACTGCAGTGCAACTTGAGTCCGCTTGCTTTACTTGCACTTGTCATAGCAAGCTTTAGTGTGTTGTTCAAGATACTGCAATGACTGGAGCATTGGGGAATGTCTAGATATGGTATCATTTAGACAGTCCATGATAAGAGAAAAACAGTTTTATCAAAACCTGACTTAACATTACAATAAATTAGCTGCCTTGGGTGAAGTGGGAGGCAATGCCCTCTACACCTCCCTTGTACCTTCTCTTCCACATCTCCATTATACCCCCCTTCTACTCTGTCCACCATGCCTCACTTCTACCCTCTCCTACCTACCTCCCTTCTACCTTCACCTCCACAGCCACTTCTAACTTTTCCTCCAAACCTCTCTTCTACCCTCTCCTACCCACCTCCTTTCTACCCTCTCCACCACACCCGCTTCTACCCACTCCTACCCTCTCTGCCATACATCCTTCTACTCCCTCCTACCCTCTCCTCCATACCCCCTTCTACCCTCTCCTACCCTATACTACACATCCTCCTTACTCCTTTTTCTTTCTTGTAACAACTTACAGTGTCTCACACTCTGTTGATGTATGAGAAATTTGATAAAATTGTCCATCCATGAAGACGATTTCACTGAATCAGTAGGAAGTGGGGATTCACTGATGGAAGATTGTAACAAACCCTCTACAAATCATTCCTTTAAACCTGGAAGTGTATGAGCAATGTTCCATGCTGCTGGATTTCTGAGCTTATTATTCATTCATAAAGATAACACAGATTACTTTCGAAGGAACCTCATTTCTTTCTGTATCAGTGATCGCATCATTTCAGTCTTCTTTTTACTAATTTCTTAAAGCCTTTTGTGTTTCTAATAGTATGACAGGAATGGACCCCATTCCTAAGTCAGAGTACGATTAAAGTTCATGAAATTAGTACTGTTTCAGTCATTGATGTCAGCCAGAAGTGTTCTTCGCAGCACCCGCAATGTGCCCAATAATGACTCCTTCTGCAACTTGTACGGGGTTACATGGATTGGTAACATATCTAAATATGATTGTAGATTCTTTTTTATAAGACCCATTGCTCCTACTACTACCATTGGAACTGTCTGGGTATCTTTCTTCTACAGTGTTCTCATTTCTGCCTGCAAATCTTGATATTTTATGACTTTTGTGTCTCTCTGTATGCAAGATACTGTAGTCAATGGGTGTAGCGATTTTAATGATCAATGCTACTTTTGTCTTCTTTTCATGGACCTCTATATCTGGTTTTCTAGAATCTATATTTTGAACTGTTGGCAATGGGTGATCCAATGTGAAGTAGACTTCATAATTTTCTATGATGCTTTGTGGCTCATGTTTCCAGTGTTTTTCAGCCACTTCAGTACCATAATGTTTGCACAATCTCCAGTGCAACAGTCTTGCCATATTATTATGCCCTTCAGTATACAGTCCATTTGCCATTAGTATGTCAAAACCAGCAACAGGGTGTGCAATGTTTCCAATTCTGACTTACAAAACCTACATTTGTCTGTTTCTGCCACATGTTCAATGGGCATTGTAAACCAACTTGTACGTAGCCCACTAGCTTGAGCCTCCGATATTAACATTTCATCTCTTGGTTTGAATTCTCCTTAACCATTCCTGGGTTCAATCCTGATCAACATGAGTTTTTTCCAGAAGTTTTCTATACTTGCAAATATAGTCATGCATTTTCCACATTTCTTGCCTTCTCATCTGGTCCTTCATCTTATATTCTTTCTTTTGGTTTTTGGCACATTCAGTTGCTGCCTGATTTTTATCTGCTTCTGGTTTGATTTCAATTCCTGCTTGATGACAATATACTTCTGCTAGATTAAGCAGAGAAGTCATCTTAGATTTAATCTCCTCGTGTTTCAAAACTTTGACTACATTTGGGTCTTATGAGGCCAGAAGATACATGTGCAGTCCCACGATTGCAGATCTATACATGTAATCAATTTTAAGGAGGCCCATCCCTCCATCAGAACGGGGAATATACAATCTTGGTATGCACTGATTTTTATAAATCATTTCTTGAGCATTAAGCGTCCATCTGGTTTTCCTGTCTAGTCTATCAAACACATTTTGAGGCCAGCCAATCACTCCAAAACTGTAAGTTAGGACAGAAATAGCAAATCGGTTTATAGCTTGGTTTTTGTTCCTAGATGTCAATACTGTTTTCAGAACTAATGTAAGTGTTGTAAAGTATTCCTTACTAAGTTTTATCTGCATTCGATCATGTTTTATTGTTGATCCTTCATCATTTTCCAAATATTTATACATTCCCTCTTGCACAAGTTCTTTTATATCACATTCTTGTCTCAAACTGATGGTTTCTTGGTGCTGCAGTTTTCCTGCTTTAAAGGTTGCTTTTGCACATTTATCAAAACCAAATGACATTCTTATATCATCTGAAAAACTTTTGACAACTTGCAGTTGTGCTTTGAGTTCCTCATCTGATGAGCTATAGAGTTTCAAATCATTGACAAAGAGAAGATGAAACGTCTTTACACTTTGTTGTTTTCTAGGAGCAAAATTATAGCCATGGACTAAGCTGTTAAGTAGACAGTTTAATAGGTTAAGGGCAAGACAGAATATCAGTGGTGACAAAGAGTCACCATGGAATATCCCCCTTTGAATTTTTATCCTTGGAATAATAAATTGTCCTTTATCATGTCTTAATTGCAAAGTGGTCTGTCACTGTTTCATGAACACTGTAATGTAGTCGATCAGTGTAGGGTGTATCTTATACATTTTTATGCACTCTTTTATCCATGAATGCGGGATACTATCAAATGCTTTTTTTAGTCAATCCATGCCATACTTATATTCTTCACTATGACTGTATTTAACAATAAATCATCTTTTGTCCCATATGACTTTCTCTTATTGCCGTAATTAAGTTTTCTTCTAAATGACTATAAACTCTGTTGGCATAAATTCCAGTGTATAATTTATATGCTGCCGGATGGAAAGTTATTGGTCTATAATTTTTAGGATAGCTTGCAGATTCACTCTTAAGTAGCAACATTGTTTTTCCAGTTGTTAACCAGATTAGTGTCTGTTCAGGGTGCGCATATAAATATTTCTTACTCATGGCTAAACCTTTGTGCAAAGATGTTAATACTTTTAACCAAATGTTAGGAACTGCATCTGGGCCTGGGGTTTTCCTCTCAGAGGCTTTTCTTAACTTTGTTTCAATCTCTCTGGCTGGTACTTCATCCTATTTCATATCCTGTACCTTTAACCTTCTTATTCTATTTTTTACTTCTTCTATCCATTTAACATCTTTGCTATGTTCCACAGGATCTTCATAAATACTTCGACAAAATAGATCTATCTCCTTTTTCTGGTGGTCTTTCAATTCCTTTTACTTTGTTTCCCAATCTTCTTTAAAACTTTTTTGGGTCATCAATAAATTGCTTATTTTGTACATTTCCTTTATATTTATCTGAGTATCTTCTACATTTGTTCGCCCGTGCTGAGATTTTTAGTTTATTTGTGATACTGCATGATAGATCCTGATCTGTTCTAATACTGCACATTGCTTTTATCACATCTATCTTTCTGAGTATTTTTGTTGATCTGTTCCCTCTTGTATACTCTTCTAACAGTGACACTTCTTAATAGCTTTATAGTTTTCTCTATTTCCTCACTACCCTGTTCTTGTGGTAAAACTTTATCAGTTATTAATTTAGCTGTACAGTAATATATCCTGTTTACTTCTATTATATTGCATGGATCTCTACGGACAGTCCTAATTACTGTGTTCATTTGTTTTATCTTTATTCTGACTTTTTGGGTTTTATTGACCTTCTGCAGTCTATTTCTTTCATTGATCTTAATATATCTATCTGTATTAAATTAAGCAACTCTTCTCTTAGCTCATTTTCTTCTAAACTGAGGGCACATTTTTTTCTTTTCCATTTCCTGTGGCATTCTGTAGAAAGTTCTGTAGCATCTTGCAGTGGCAAATTCTCTTCAATTTCATCCTGTGCCATCCATTGCTCTGTCATGTGGGAACTCACTGGCCTATCACTCCTCAACATTGACTGCGTCAGAGTTTCTACTGTTTCCTGTTCCTTCCCTTGCTGTTCAGCTTCAAGTGAACATTTATACTGATTTCCTGTGGAAGGCTCCAAGATATCTTCATATGGCACCTGCCCAACTGCTTCCCGTTCCATTGGTTTCCCTTAATTTGGTTGCCCATTGCTCTATCCTGTTGTGATGCTTTCTGAATTAGATTTTCTACACTGAATTGTTCACTTTGCAGATACTCCATAACCACAGTTCCTATTTCTTTAACTTCTCCATTATTAATTCCCTTTTCGACTTTTCTTGTTTGTCGTCTTAGTTTTTGTATTGTAAAGTCTTCCATGCCTGGATTCCTTTGCCTGTATTTCTCTTAAAATATCTTTAGTGCTGTGCTTTTTGTTTTGATTAGTTTTGCTTTTTCCTTTGCATAGATATTACACCATGTTAAATTTCTTTTTCTTTCTCATGTCCATATTTCGTCTTCAGATGTCTCCCGATCTTCCTGTTTCTCCTTACTTCAGGGACTTGTTCCATCATGCTGTGATGTAACCTTTGTTAGACCTTTTACACCAAATCCTTCACTTTGCAGGCACTCCATAACTTAAACTTCTATTTACTATAACTTCAACTTTACTAATCTTCTTTTCTACATTCCCTCTTTGTGATATTATTTTTTTTATTGTGAAATGTTCCATTTCTTGATGCCTTTGCCTGTATTTCTCTTTGAATATCTTTGGGGCTTCCTTCTTTATATTGATTAATTTGGCGTTCACCTTTGCATTAGTATTGCCACATATCAAATCTCGCTTTCTTCCCCATGTCCATATTTCTTTTTTATACTTTTCAGAAATCTTTAGGTTTTGTTGCTTATATTTTTGCACTTCTTCAGATGTTTCTTTTTCTTCCTTTATAAAGGTCATGATTGAAGGAAAGGCCAGGGAGTTAGGCTGGCAGTAACATGACAGCTTTGTTCTAAGATGCATCTCTTCCCCATCATAGTTTGATACAATGCCTACAGTATAAGCTACCTCTATACCAATTTGCTGGTCAGTCTCCCAACCTGCACGTTTCTTTACCATGGACAAGATGCAATTTTGAAATATCAATATTTAAAAAGGATGGTCATACAGATGAGAATATAATCTGTCCCCAACACTGCACAGCAGGAATCCCAATGATATGGTCATCACCCTTCTGTAAAGATCAGTTTTCTGATTAGCACTAACAGAACTGTGCTGTTTGAGTAGTGCCCAGATTGCTTGTTTAGTGTAATGTGCATTCTCTTCTGTTATATGTTGGCTGACAGATCACAGTAAACACTTTTAAATGTAACAACAGTACCAAAAGCATGTCATTCACGTGAAATGCCTTAAAGCCCTTTTAATACAAAAACCTTATCCCCCCAGCATGGTGAGAGCAATGTTCTTTTTTCATGACATCAGAGTTTGAACTGTTGGTTTTCGACAAATCTGTTACACTCCATAGTGAATTACTCCACTGCATTCTGGAGAGCATAGACACTTAAAGATAAAAAGACATCATGTGATAAAATCAGTGGTTCAAACTTTATTTCCAAAGGTAGAATACTGCTTAGACTTAGGCTGTACACTAATATTGTGCCCAATGAAACTGCAAACAGGAAAAGAGACAACTCACTTCCTTGACAGAATCTGATGTCCATCTTAACATGCTTGACTTAACTTAAAGAATTTGGGCACAACTCCTTTTCTTAAACAGAGAGAGAAAGTGGCATGGCCTATCTACTCTGTCATGAAGGGCTGTTGTATGTCTTCACAAAGAATATTCCAGGATATATGGAAATATACAATATCAATGTCCACAAAACATGAACAAAAAGTTGATCCAATGCTCTGTTGAAAAGGTAGAATCTGAGGTTTTAGTGTTCTGTGGGCTGGTATGAAAGTCGTGACCCTGAGCTACACATAAAAATACACATTCTCTCAGCTGTATATATAAGTGGAAGTTTACATTTCCTCTTTTATGCAACACTCAAAACATTTTATAAGCTTTACAAGTGAAAAAAGATACATCATTTTTAAAGATAATTTTGGACCAGTAATGAATTTTCTGATAAATACCTAGATGCAGACATGTACAAAGCACTTGACAGGAATACTTCCCTGATGACTGCTGACAATAAACTCATCTCACTGTATCAGTACAGTTGATCTGCATAAATGATTTATTCTTGCAGGCTATGATTCTATTTGCATAATAAGCTAATAGGTTTATGCTCAAAGACATCTGTTATATTTACTATAATTCATGCAGATGAATCATAAACTGGACCTTGACTAATATTAATTCAAATCAGTTAGAAACAGATGTCTTATTATTAACATACTGTTTTGTTTCTTCTTTGATCAGATTTAAAAACAACACTAGTAAAATCCACTCGGATATATATTTTTTAATGAATTGTTTTATAGCAATTATAATGTCTTCATACTCTGTATTTAAACTCTTGAAGTTACATAATTTACAAAAAGGTTTACATGGTCATGCTAATTTGTGTCATGCCCAAGTAGGAACTTAATGCATAAAACAATAATTACTACTTTGCAAATGTCCACCCTGACTTAGCAGTAAATCAGCTTTAAAGAGACTATCCAGAGCATAAATCAGCCACAAGGAGACCTCTCACATAGCTGGCAGAAGATAAAAGAGTACGTGTCAAGGGTTTGGACTCTGCTGACAATGTTTTGCAAACATTCAAAACAATGCCCTTGCAAACAGGCATCTAGGTGAATTGTACTAGTAATAAAAATACAATAGGATTTGTAATATAAATAAAAGTATTGCCAACAAAGTTAATGCTTAAATACAGACAGAGGGCTAACACATGCCAAGATGAAGAAGAATTACTCTTTTTTTTTTTTTTTCGTTGTCAGCAGTGCAGAAATATTGATTGTGACTTGTCTTGGTTTACTGCAAATAGTTTCAGGGAAATACTTATGCCTGAAGACAGGACGAATAGCCATGTTCAACAAAACTCGTATAAGCTCTATTGATTTTTCAGCATTAACCTATTAATAATCCTGACACTAGTCTGTCACTTGTGTGTTCCAATGAATACACATTTTACAAGAAGGATCATTTTTGACATATTCTCTTCTGGACCACAAAATTTTACTCGATGCTAAGGAAGCAATGGCAGGTTTGTCAAGCACTGTACACAAAATTCTGCGATATACAGTTTAAAGGCCCCACACAATGAAACATAGATTTCAGTGCATGATGCAGATAGATAGACAGACAGACAGATAGATAACTTTCACAGCTATATATACATAGGTTAGGTAGGGAAAGTATTACATTTTTACAGTATATCAAATGAAGAAATGTTTAAGCAGTAATTTAAGAAATGCATCTTATGAGTGACATGCCACATAGAAGACAGGATTTGAACAACATTAGAGCAAACACTGCTGTTCTTGACTGTGTCTATTACACATCATGAAAATGAGAAACATTTAAGCTTATATCTGTGCCATGTCCAGGTTCTCAGTTGTGCAAGCAAAAACACCAGAGAAATTCTCTACAAAATCAGAAGTAGTTCAAATATCTGCAACCTGTTTTTGGTGAAGTGACAATGCTCTGATTATTTCTTTTCTTACAAAGGAATAGATTATTTAATGAAATATTTATAGATCCAGAACTGTTTCCTAATGAACTGTAATGTGCTCAGCCTTTACTTTTTGATGGGCACCTAGATCCACAGATATCAATCATTTTTTAGGCAAGAGGTAGCTTTATGAGCACTGTGTTTGCCATACAGATGGATGTGCATTTTATTAATAGAATCTTTGTTCTGCTACATTTCAGTCAGTGCATCACACAAAGGACTGACCATTGCACTGGGCAGCAGTATGCAGGCCTTATAAACTGTAACTGACCTAGTGAGGAAACTGTTGGCAGCACAGCATAAGTAGGCCACACACACACATTCATAGGGACAGTAACACGTGCAGAGTAGGGCACACCATTCTAAGCTCAGCAATTTGGATAGATTCTGTGCCCAAGTTGTGGAAAGCACTCCTGGCAAAACAGGGAATAGGTTCACAGGTAGGTACTAGGCTAATGGCCCAAGGGCCTAAGTAAGCCTAGTCAAAAGGTTCCCTGGCTTATGCCACCCAAGAAAGTTATTTTCCTGTGCCCCTTGTGGAGCAGAGCCACAGAAGTGATTCCCGGGGTGTATTTCCTATTTCCCATCTGCTCAGCAAGCTTTTTCTTGAAAAGTGCTAATGAGGAACTTTGCTTGACATAGATGGGTAGCTTGCTCTAGAGTATGGGAAGTCTCTGGGACAGGAATCTATCCCTCCAGCATGTCCTGTTTATTGTGGTGACAAGGTTTTGGTCCATAGACCGAGTAGCTCAGAGGGATTGGGATTTCTTTAGGTGTAGCATGTCCAACAGCTCTGGGTTTGACATAGCTTTATATGTTAGGCAGAGATCACCTCGGAGTAGGCGATATGTTATGCAGTAAAGCTGGAGTATTTTGAGATGGTCAGTGTAGGGCATCTGTTTGATGTCAGTAATCCTCTTTGTGAGGTACTTCTGTGGCCTTTCCAGCTGCTGCAGATGTCTTGTGAGGAACATTCCAAAAGGGGCATTGTACTCTATACAATGGGTCTAATGAGTGTCGAGTAGAGGGGAACAATGACCTCTTTTTTCCTGGATCAGAACCCTTTTGTGATGAGGTGTGCCATGTAGAAGGATCTCCTGACTACTGTGGTGATGTGATTATCAAAGGAGAGACTACTGTCTACCTAGGTCCCAAGGTCTCTTATCACACATTCGGCATTAAGTAGACTGCCACCTATGTGGTAGTTCATGGGTACAGAGTTTTTACCAAAGGGGATGGCAATGTACTTTTTGGCATTGAGCTTGATGCCATGGCTCAGACACCAGGCATCTGTCTCAAGTGAGGCCCTTCTGTAGGATGTCCACATCATTTGGGGACTTTACTATGGCTCCTAGTTTGCAGTCATCTGCGAACTTCGTTAGCCAAAGGCCTTCTGTGTTAGCCTGTATTTCAGAGAAGTAGATACCAAACAGGAGAGGTCCCAGGACTGAACCCTGTGGTACTCCACTTGTCACTGGTTTGAAGTCAGATTTGGCATCTGCAACTTTTACAGTGTGGGTTCTGTCAGTGAGCCAGTTGGCAACCCATCTCGTGACATAGGAATTTATACCTAGTTTAGTGAGTTTAGCTATAATTCCAGAATAGGGAATGGTGTTGAAAGCCTTGGCGAGGTCAAGATAAGCTGTGTGAACCACCTTACCCTCCTCTACAGCTTTGGTGACTGCCTCAAAGAAGTCGATCAGGTTCAGGAGGCATGATCTGCCTTTCACAAACCCGAATTGGGTGGGGTCCAGAGTTTGGAGGTTACAATGTCTTTGTTTATGAGTTCCATGATGATACGTTCCATGGCCTTACAGAACAGGCTCATCAGGCTAATAGGGTGATAGTTCCCAGGATCAGTGGTGGCTCCCCCTTTGTGGAGTGGGATAACTGTTGCTGTGCACCATTCAGTGGGCACAAAGCCTGACATGAGGCTATGATTGAACATGGTGCTTAAGTGGGGAGCCAGTTCGTTCTGAAGTTCGTGTAAAACACAGCCTGGGATGCTGTGTTTTTGGCTTTAGAGAGAGCAGCTTTTACCTGACTCATTGTGATTACAGGGACTCTGCATTATTCCTGTATAGATATGGGCCCTTTAAGGGGTGACAGAGGGGGAAAGTTAGCACTGACCCTATCTGCCAGGATGTTGGCAATATCAGTTGGTTCTGTAATGTTCATGTCGTTGTGCTGCAACGCAGATCTGGATGTTGCCATTGAGATTCTTGACATAACTATAGGATGCTTTGTGGTTCCCCTAGAATCAGTGGTGATTTTGTTTTCGTAGCTAGCTCTGGAGGATCATATAAGGGATCTCAGCTTCTTACTGAGGCTGACTAGGGATATCCTCCACTCATGGGATTTTACTCTCTTTTGCAACAGTTTCTTCCTTCTGTTGTAGTTTGTTATGGCAGGGGACCACTAGATTAGCTTCCTTTTTTGGAGGATAGCATCTTGGGTCTGTTTGGAATAGCACAATCCATGCACTCGTGTAAGTGCTTATAGAGTGCATTTGTGTAGGATTCAGCAGTCGTAACTGTATTGTCCATCTGCATGGGTGTCATGAAGTTCACCATTTCTGTCTTAAGAAGCATGAAGTTGGCTTTGGAGAAATTTTTTACCATGGTTTCCTTAATGGGGGGTGGGGGTGGGATGTGTGATTAGCTTATGATTGGATTTGACCAATGATGAATTGACTTCAGGTGTGGAACACTGGTCACTCATTTTGGTAATGACTAGGTCTAGGATACTGTTGCCCTGGTGGGGGTTTGGATAAGTTGATCTAGGGCATTGGAATTTATGAATTCCTGAAAGTGTTGAGCGAAGGAGTTGGTACATGAGTAGTTTTCCCAGTTAATGGTGGGGTAGTTGAAATCACCCATTATTTGGGTGATTGGTTGAACCCTAATATTTTCCAGTATATCAAGCAAAGAGGAGTGGGAATCCTGGGGTATGGTGGGGGATCTGTAGCAAGCTACAATTTGGATTGCAGTTTTGCCCAGAGTTAGTTGCACTTGGATAACCTTGGATGCATTATGCTGAGCAACTTGCCTGGAGATGTGGATATCCTTAATGAATATGGGCAGACCTCTGACTATGGTGTTCCAGTCCAGGTTAGATGGCCAAAAAGTGTGGTATGAGTTATAGCCTGGTAATGCAGGGGTGCTCTCTGGAGCCTTGAACCAGGTCTCAGTCACTGCACAGATATCGATGTTCTCCATTTTAAGGAGTGCCTTGAGGGAGTGCATTATGAGATTTAGACTTCTAGTATTGAGTAGCATTACCCTCAGTTTTTGCTTTCCGGTTCCTGTTATAGTGGTGAATTTGTCATTTGAACCTTGCCTAAAAAAGGCACTATAGGGGTGACAAGAGCCTTAGCCAGTATCTGGAATCCCAGGGGTGCAGGCCATCTCTGGCAAAGCATCATGGTTTGTTGACCATGTCATCCCAGGCAGACAGAAACTGGATCCTCTTAGAATGACACCAGAAGCTTAGCCAATTGTTGAAGTCAATCATTTTGTCCTTGTACTGCTGTATCATTCTGGGCAATGGCAGGATGCTACTCAGGGCTAGGGTCATACCTGCCTAGGCTACAAGATCTTAGAGCTCTTCCATGTCTCTTTTCCTGTAGTCCAGGGAGGTACATCTCAGGTCATTCACACTAACATGGACAATGACAGAGTCATATTTGTAATTGTTGTGGAGTGACCTGAGTGCGTGGGTTATGTGGTGGATCCTGGAACCTGACAGGCAGCTGACAGTAACCTTCTCCTTGTTGAGCCTGGTAAGTGGGGCATCAGTGTGCCTGACTATAGAGTCACCTATGATTAGTGTGTTGGGTACGTTGTTTTGCTTTATGGGCTGTGGTTGAGTGGCACACTGAGTCTGTGGGCTGTGTGTCATTTGGGTTGTGTTGGGGGGGTGGAGGTTGCTTGCATTTCTGCTTTGGAGGTCTCTGTTTCTTGAGCAGATTATTATTGAGAGCCTCCGTGAATGTTTTTGTGTTTCTGTGTATGGATTTTGGTGGTGTAGGTTTAGTGGGACTATGTGATGAGTGTGGTGTGGTGCAAGTGTTTACCTTCTCCTCTTGACTGTCAAGTTCAGTCTTGGTTGGAGAGAGCTTTACCTCCAGTTTGGCTAAATAAGTGCATCTCTCACAGGTTGTAGTGTTGCGTGGTAGGAGGAGAGGGTTGTCTGTGTACATGAGTCAATTGCTACATTGTCCCAAGATGCCCTGATTCATCAAATAGACAGGAGAGAACACTGGCAGCTGACCCATGGACATACCTGAATAAAAAAAATATTTTCCATTAGACAATTGAGGAAAGGGAGTACAAGACAATAACAAGCTTATAGGAGGCAATGGCAGCTGTCAGGGGTATGCATTAACCTACAAATACATACTATTGCAGTGTCAACCTAATGCTGGCAATGAATCTCAAGCGTAACCATTTATTACATATGTCTTTGGGAATGGAGTACTATACATTCAGTAACATGCAAGCATAACCTATTTACGAACCTTCACGCACACACACACACACACACACACACACACACACACACACACACACACACACACACACACACACACACACACACACACACACAGACACACAGACGCACACACACGCCTTTCTTGCCTCTACAGTCCCAAGATATTCAAAATGCTTAACTTGTACTTAGACGGCTGACCTCTTGTTTTGTTGAGCAGTGACATTCTGTAAACATTTTTTTTTTGTCTGTGAAGAATTTTTTATTGGAATCACTGACTTCGTAAAGAAATCAAATACATTGCTCAGCCTCTACAATGAAATCGCACATTGTTGCTTGCATCGATATAACGTAATACACAAAAATGTACATTTTGTATTTTATTAGTATAAGGCATTATCTACATATAATAAATCTTCCATAGATGAACATTGTATAGTTTTATATCCATTCTAATCCATTCCTACCCACTGCAAAACTTTCTCCGTTCTCATATTAGAACTCTGGGTTTATGTCTATCAGTCGAAAAACAAAGCATTGAATGGCATATACTGTCGAACATGCCATTCATCTAACTATTCTGACTAAGATAGCATAATGGTAGGGATAAGGAAATTTGCCCTTTCCCCACTGTAGTGCGCTCTCAGAGTTGGTGTATATAATTAGTCGGGTGAGGAGGTTTCGATGAACGGCATTTATGATGTAATGCTGTTTGATGCTTTTACCATTCAGTGACTAAACGTAGACCCTATAACCCTTACCGCTCTTCTCTTAATATTTTCTCACTGCATCCATAAATGGCATCTTACTTATTCATAGGTTCATAGATTAGTACTAAGCTAACTGCCCTTGTGGGCCATTTTAAGCCTAGCCAATTGTCCCTTGCGAGACTCAAACCCTGCACCTTGTGTTTGTAAGGCAAACACCTTAACTATTAGGCCACCCTCCCAACCTGATTCTTTAATCTTTTCACCCAATTTCTCCACTTACTTACCACTACCTGCCTTATGTACTGCCTTGGATTTTCTTCTTCTTCAACACTAATGATACTCCTTTCTAAACTTTTGCACTTTCCTGTTTTAGCCATAACAGCACCTCCTTCTTTTCATCATGTCTGCTGATTTTTAGCCACTCAAAATAATCATAGCACTCACATTTGCTTTACATCTCTATTCTACAGCTCACTCCATATTTCCTTCATTGTCTGCCTTTCTTTCTGAATCCCTTTCATCCACACCACACATGGATGTTATGTACATCTTTCTCTCCACATTTACTACCTTCTGGACCTTCTCACTTGCCTTGTTCTCCTAATCTGTTTGGGGTCCCTTGCCATCTATGTGACAGCCTCATATGTTGGCATCTGTCTAGCCCTGATACCTTTAAAACCTTCACTATATTTGAAGCTTCTGGACACTTCTTTTCACTCTTACATACCCTACTATGCTTTACCCATTTCTTCCATAGCTTCCAAAAGCCTATTGCTTCAAAGTCCACAAACAGATCCCTGTACATCTGTCCTCCCCTTCCTTTTCTCTACTTTCTCAGCCACATCTCCTTCCTTTGATGTCTCATTTTAATAATCTCTGACTTCCTTTTCCATTTCCATAGCTGCTCCTGTAACTGCTCCCCCATATACTAGCCAGTTACCTACTCTCAGGTCAGAATTACTCCACACCTGCTCAAAGGTCATATACTGCCCTCTGTTTCCCACTTCTTGTATCGTTTGTATATATCTCAATCCTTTTAATCTAACTCTTTCAACAAAATTTCAAATAGATTCTGTTGTCTCACTCGCATTCCTGATTTGATTCTCTTTTTGTTGCAACACTCCCATCCCATCTTTCGTGAGGTTCTTTATTCCTGCATCAGTTCATTTTTGGATTTCTCTAATGATGTTCCTTTCTCTCTTCCTACCTTTATCCTCACTGCAGATGTCTTAAATTCATGCATGTCCCATCCTCTTACCATATTTATGACCCTAAATCTTTATTTTTCCTATTATTCATCTCTTTTTTATCGAGCTGACTCTATCACATAATTTCTATATTTTGTCCAGTCACATCACCTTTTGTTTAATATGCTCATATCTCAACATATATATTACCAGAGATAACATACACTCTCATCCTGTTACTCTGTTTGTCTAGCATTGCCTGTATCATATCCCTTAACTCCTCTCCATTCTTCCTTTTAATTTCTTCAAGTGTTTGATAGTCTTACTCTGACTTTTGACCACTGCAGCCCTACCAAATGTTATTCCTCTCCCACCACCCCTATGATTTTTTGGGATGACACTTCAAACTAGAGTCTTTTCCAATCTCTTCAAAAACTGCAACACATGAGACAACGTTTCCTATACATCTTCAAGGAATACAATGCAGTCACCCACAAATACATTTATACTACTTTTTTTCCCTCTCGCACCTCAAATTTTCATGTACCTGTTTATTCCCTGTGCCAGTTTCTCCATTAACAAAACAAAAAAAAATTCCCAGAGATATTGGATATCTTTGTCCTGTTCCTCTTGCTAATATAACCTCATCTAACAAGTCTCCATTAACCCTTATTTGGGTATTGGCGATCTTATAGTATACTCTAATACCCTGTAAACCCCTTCCATCTTTATTTATTTATTTCCAGTTTAATGACTGGGGAGGTCCATTGAGCTCAGGGAGCCCATTTTCAGTGAAGGCCCAGGGAGAAAAGCTCCACATTACATAGTTTAGATACAGATACAATATTAGTAAAGAAGAACAATTTACAATTACATTTCATGTTTGAGAGCAGGCGTTATTTCTTAGATACTAGGTACCTTTAGATACAGATACAATAACAGTAAAGAACAATTTGCAATTATATTTCATGTTAGAGAGCAGGTGTAATTTCTTAGGTACATGGTACAAATTAGATATTTTCTTGGGTGGCAAAAGCCAGGTTACCATTTGGCTAGGCTTATATAGGCCCTAGGGCCAGTAGCCTAATACCTACCTATGAACTTATGTACAATTATGTTTGCTTAGCTAGTAATCATAGGTAGTGAAGCTAGTAATCATAGCTAGTGAGGGGTTTATAGGCAGAGAGAGAATTATAAGACTAGGTGGGGAGAATGCAGTTGCATTTCCTGTTAGAGGAAAGGTAGGAATGTAGCTGAGATTTAAAGTTTTCAAAGTTTGCACAAGTCCTTAGACAGGAAGGAAGAAAATTCCATTTTTTTGCTAAGAAAAAGGATACCAGGAGTTGACCAGTGAGGTGATTGGGTATTCGGACAAAGATTAGGTTTTGGTGAGTAGATCTGAGAGTTCTCTGAGGGGTGTAGGGTAGAAGGATGTTGGATAGTGCAGGGCACTTAGAGGGTTGAAAAATTAGTTTGTGGGCTGTGATAATCTGAAGATAATCTAGGTGGTTGGAGAGTTCATGCCAGTGTAAAAAATTAAGGGCAATGCAGTGATGAGAGGAGTATTTGGTTTTGGTAGAAAATTTTGAAATCTTATTATAACAGACTTCCAATTTTGAGGTGAGCGTGGCAGATAAGTTTATTAATAGAGGAGCGCCATACACATTAGTGAAGGTAATAGATAGGTAGTGGCAAGAGTTTTCCTGGTGGATGGAGAGAGAAAGTGGATGTTCCTGTATAGCATACCAAGTTTTATATGGGTTTTCTTAATGTTTTGCTGGATGTGTGTGTCGAATTTTAGGTGTTCATCAATAGTGACCCCAAGTAGTTTGGCGAAGGGAACAACCTCTATAGCAGAGTTGTTTTGGCTAATGATTTGGAATGAGTTTTTATCAAGAGGGGAATCTTTTGAGGGAGCAAATAATAGTATTTTGGATTCACTGGCATTTAGTGAGAAGTGGTTCTGAAGCATCCAATTTTCAGTGATGGAGAAAGCAGTTTGGGTCAGTGTTTGAAGCTCTGGGAGGTTGGTGGTGCTGCAGACTAATGTGGAATTGTCTGCGTATTGTACAGTTTTGGTATTAGTTATGGCTTTGTGGAAATAGTTAATAAACAGGATTGGACCAAGTTTGGATCCCTGGGGAACCCCCGTGGGGGTAGGAAGGAAGGTTGAGGTACCTGTCCCCCATTTTACAGCTTAAGATCTATTGGAGACGTAACCAGAGAACCAGGATAAGGTATTCTGGGAGAGATTGAGGTTGGAGAGATGTTTTAAAAGATGGGTGTGGGAGATGGTATTGAATGCATTGGACAGATCTAAAACAACAGTAGAAACTATTTTTCCAGAGTCCCGGGCAAGATTTATTGTATCTATGAAGGAGAGAAGTGCAGTTGTTGTACTATGGCCTGGACGGAAGCCGTGTTGGGTTGGACTGATTAGTTAGTTATTGGCTAAGAATGGCATGAGCTGAATGTGAATGCATTTTTCTAGTAGTTTGGAAATTGGGGAGAGGATGGCTATGGGGTGGAAGTTGGAGATGTTATTGTTTTTGCCTCCTTTATGGAGAGGTAGAATGAAGGCAGTGCGCCATAGTTTTGGAACATAAGATTCTAGCATGGATCTATTGATCAGGATGCTAATGGGAAGAGCGATATCATCTGCGGCTATTTCTAGAAAGGAGGATGTGATATTGTCAGGGGCATTGGAGCAAGGTTTTAATTTAGAGAGTAATTGTTTTATATAGGAGGTTGAGATGGGTTTAAGCACGAATATAGGAGGAGGATTGGGGGCAGAGGGTGCTGTAGGTGGTGGTGAAGAAAAGGTAGACTGAAGGGAAGGGTTATTGTTAGGGAAGGTTTTGGTCAGTTCTGCTATGGAGTTGATGAAGTAGGAGTTGAATAGAGAGGTTATTTCAGAGTCAGATTTGCTGCTGTCAGGGCAGGGGTTGCTTTTGGTACCTGGGTTGAGAAGAAAATTAATGGAATTCCAGAACTGTTTTGAGCTTTTTGACTGGTTAAATTGTTTTTTGTCTCTCATGATTTGTTTTTTAGCAAGGTTGCGGAGTTGTTTATATTTAAGAAAAGTTTCAGGCTGCTTGTTTTGATGGTATGTTTTCCAGGATTTGTCTCTTTGTAGTATAAGATTTTTGGTATCTTTGGTTAGCCAAGGGGCGGATTTGGTTTTTACTCTTTTTGTTCTTAGTGGCGCTAGGGAGCTGAGGATGTTTAAGAAGGAGGAGTTGAAAAATTCTACATCATTATCTAGTGGAAGAGTTTTTAGGGGGTTCCAATTTGTTTGTTTCAGGTAAGCAGAGAAGGTAGTTGGGTCGAAGTTTGTGAGATTACGTTTGTGGATGATTTGGTGTTTGTGAGGAGAGGAGTGGGTAGCTCGGATGATAAAAGCTGGCAAGTGGTCTCCTATAGGTTTGGGTGTGATGCCAGAGTTTAAGATTTTATTGGGATGAGACGCTAAGATCCAGTCTAGTGTGGTACCTGGGGGGGGGGGGGGGTTGTTTTATCGTGCCTGGTAATGGAGTTAGTAAATTGTGTATAGTTAAATAGATTGATGGATATGGTGTGATTAGGGTTATTGACTTTATTCCAATCGATGTTTACATCTCCAAGTATATAGGTCTCTTGCTTAATATTGGTTGAGATCCAGAGGAGAATGTCCTCCAGAGTAGTGGTGTTATTACCAGGGGGATATAGAGGGCAATGATACAAATGCTTTTGTGGTTATTTAGTTTTAGCAGGCCTATTACTAGTTCTGCATTATTGAATGGGGGGATAGGATTGGGGTATGGAGTGATGGATAGTAGGTTAGAGTAGATTAAGGCTACTCCACCACCTTTTCTGCTTGGGAGTTCATGTCTGAGGGATTGGAATCCAGGAGGGATGATTTCAGAGTCACAAATTGTTTCAAAATCATCATTATAAAGTTCCAACTCACTGAATCAAATGCATTCTGAATTTTCATGAGTGTTACTACTGTCCCTTTACAACAGCTCATAAGATTTAACAACAGTCTCCAGTCATTTGCGGATGACCTGCCCTTCATAATCACCACTTATGCCTCTCTCAATGGCTGTGGTAACAGCATATCCAACATAGATGCGTATATTTTACCCATAGTGTTTTTATTAGTTTTAAATAATGAAATCGGTTTGAATCTTGCTGGAACTTGCTGTCTCTTTATACACTGCTACCTCTGCCTGCCACGCTGATTTGCCAGTATGATTAAAGAAAATTACTAAATGCTCCCCTACATGCATTCCATCTAATGTTCTCTAATACATTGAGGAGATATCTCAGCCTCCTGTGTCCCTGTTTTAATATGTCTGATCACCACTACCATCTCTCCAACACTTAACTCTTTATACCTTCCTATCTTCCTCACTAGTTCTGAAACTTCACATCTCTCAACTCCACCATTCTGTTTTTGCATCCAATTTTCATAACATTTCTTTAATTCCTCTCTCATCCCACAGTATTTGCTGTGACCCTTCTCAACTCTTCTGTCTCTGATCCAGTAACACATGCTGTTTTCTTTGAATCATTTTCTTAACAACAACTCCTCTCCACTTCTGCCTCCTCCTCCTACACACCCTGAAGCTATTCCATTAACTCCCATATCCCTTGATCCTGTCTAACCTGCCTATTGTCTCTTTTTTCTATTTACTCATCTTCATCATTCTCATGTCTACCTACTCTTGCCACAGTTCTGTCTTTATTTCCTCTATCCAGTTCTGTCACCTTTGATTTTGATAGCCAATACATCAAATGACTTCTGATTTCCAAGCCACCTTCATGCATCCTGTTCCTTCATTCCTATCTCCTCTTTCCGATTTATTCCTTAGAACTACCACCATAGCCACCATTTGAAACAACCACACACATCTGGACTCCATAGCTCCTTCTCCTATCTTTCCCTATTCCCTTCCATAATACCATAACTAAGGAATAATCTGACAGTCTGCTTTCATGTATATTAGTAGTCTTTACCTCACTTAAAGTTTGATCGTGCACTACCATTCTACTCTCCATTTTAGAGCTGAACCATGGGTATTTGGGCATGTGAAAAGGATACACTAATGCTCACTCTGTCAGATAAAATAGGTATGTCACCCACCTTAGCAATTGAGCATTTCTCCTAACATACTAATTCCACCTTTCCTAATTCTCCTAACTACCTCTCTCTCTTCATTCTATGGTCCCCTAAACCACTACTTCTATCTTATACTTCCAGTGATGGTCTGCTATGAATTTTCACACACAGAAATTTTACACCTGAATCCTAGTAATATATACTATTATAATGTCTCAGAAAACATATTTATTTGTGCTGGGTTGGCTGTGTCATATAAACCTTACACATTACAAATGATTTCCTGTTTATGTCATATATCATGTGAATAGTGTCAAGACATGTGAAGGCTGCCAGCCTAGCTAGATTGAATTTTGTAGATAATTCTGTCATTTGTAAATATTAATATAAGCCACAGGCTTGTTGTCTTAAATAAAAGGAAATTGTGTTAAATGCTGAACGTCAAAAATGTAACAACAGTGCACTCTGCTGGAAGTCAAGCCTCGTACGACTGTTTGATCTCAAACTCAGATCTGTGGTGTCTGAACCAGCAGATTATTTCTATTATTTTGAGACCAGAGTTAACTGATAGATTTTACATATATAATGTCTTTAATTAATGTGGTTTCCCAACCAAGTGCAAGCTTACTAATTAATGTTAATGTAGAGTTTATGTTAGGCTGGAAAACCAGAGAATTGTTAAGAATGATGTAATCTAAAATGAGTCAGCAGGATGTACTATCAATTTAAAGGACTTTCTCAGAGACGGAGAGAGCATTTTGGATTTTGTCTAAAGCTGACAACTCACCAGTACTCTGTTTTACTCTATGTGTAAGTTTATTTAGAACTCTGATTGCTCTTAGATATAGATAGACAATAGTAAGTTTAGTCTAGCTGTTTTCTGTATTTATTATTGTACTGTATTATTTTAAGCATTTTCCTTTGATCTCTGAACTCTTGACTAGCACTGAGTAGTAAGAAGTATTGTCTTGTGTTTTTATTATTTATTATTAAATATTTTTAAATCTTTCAACTGTGGCTGTTTTGTGTAGAGATAATTTAAGCTCTAAAGAACATTGCATGTATATAGTGATACTGGCTAAGCCACTCCAATAACTTTAGCCCTGAGTCACACTTATTATTTGGATAATAATATTGCACAGTAATAATTGGACACCCTTTGGTAAGGGCCTTTTTAGTAGCTGATATTAGTGGTTGGTGGCAGTGGTTTAGTAGCTGATATTAGTGGTTGATGGCAGTGGTTTCTACCTTATAGCCTGGCAGAGAAGGGGGCATAGCTGAAGAACCTGTGCCAGCCTTCCCCAGGAGTGGCTGTGTGTTTGTATATAACTCATATCACAAAGTGTGTGTGTGTGTCAGCTACTTGGGCAGGAACACGAAGCACTGGTTGGACAAAGAGGGTGCTGGAGGTTTTAGCTTGACCACTAGGCTGAGATATCGACCCTATAGCTTTAGCAATGGGGAGTCTTATTGGGGATGTTGAGGGAACGGGAGAAACCAGCCCCAGACTGACTGTGATCTCTGTGTGCTCTTAAGGGAAATTGTACTTTACTGTGTGTGTATTTCTCATTCTTCCCATTGTGGACGCCCCTCATTGGCGTTAGTGGTAAGGATTGAGGTTCCTTGATTACTAGACCAGTGCACAGGTGTCACATATTAATTCTTTGGCAGTGGTGGGATACCCGCACCACATATTAATTGGATGGCAGTTGGCGTGTAGTGGTGTAGATAGTGAATTCCTGTAGTTTGTGTACAGTGATCACTGAAGGTGTTTTTGTACTCTAAATCAGCCATGCAGTAAATATTCAGAGTTCATATTACAATTGTTTTATTTCTTTTGTTAGCTTAGTTAGTCATGGAGAGCAGGCAGACATGTCAGCAGAGGGGTATGGGAAGCTGTCAAGGAGCCACTTGGCTGAGATGTGCCAGGCTAAAGGACTGGTGAATGGAAATCTGACTAAGGCAGAAATGACTGCAGCTTTGATCACAACTGTATCAGAAAACAGCAATCAGGAGGGTGATCAGACTGCCCGTGGAGATGTACAACACTCAGAGAATGGACAGCTCACCTTTCTGCAGTGAACTTAAAAATCCATCTGGAGCTAAAGAGATTTGAGTTGGAGGCCAGGCGTTTGGAAACAGAAGCAGCAGAGAGACTGAGACATCTACAGACTGAGAATGAGAAACTGCTATGCCTGGAAGCTGAGGAGAAGAAAAGGCAGAGACAGCACGAAAAGGAGATGCTGACTCTTCATCAGAGTCATGGAGGTAATGGGGAAGGGCGTAACTGGACCCCTGAAGCACAAATGGTCAGTAAATTCCTTCCATAGTTTATAGAGTGGGATAATTTTGATAGTTTCATTCATATGTTTGAGAAGGTATGTAAACAGTATGATGTTGACCAAAGGCTCTGGGTACACTTCCTGACCCCCTTACTCCATGTTAAGGCTATAACAGTATTGTCTAAACTTTTTGATCATGAAGTTTTTGATTATACTGCTGTTAAGAATTGTTTGTTAGAACTTTTTAAGCTAACACCTGAACCTTATAGGAAAATGTTTCGTGAGCATAGACGCAAGGCAGTAGAAAGTGTGCGTGAATATGTTGCTGAACTGAGCACTTATTTTCATAGGTGGGTGACTGAAAGTCAGGTCACCACTATTGAAGGGCTGGCAGACCTTTTGGTGAGGGAGCAACCCCTTAGCAATTTGCCTGAGGACATGAGGATCTGATTAGCTGATAGACAATGTGCTACTTCAGATGAGTTGGGGAAGAAGGGAGACCTATACCTAGCAAGCAGGGCATCCCTGCTCAAGAAAGGGACCGCCAGTACTGCTCAGGGGTCTAAAGGAACCCATGGTGGGAAGCCCAGACTACCCCAACAGAATCTGCCAGTAGTAGGGGAAGCCACTAGTCCAGGTACACGTCCAGGACCTTTTGAATGCAAACAGTGGGGCCATGTGGTATATAGATGTCAAGAGATGTAATGTGGGGAACAAGAGGTGAGAGAGCCACTAAGTGGGAAAGACAAAATGCCAATAGTAGGTTGTCCTGAGACAACAGGCGTACCTAGCTACCATCCTGCAGATGTCCCGATAGGGAAGGATTTTATTGAGGCAGTACCATGTGTTTATGCAGTTACACTCAGTCAGGCTTCGAGACATGCATGAGGGTCTGGTAGCCTGGGAGAGACCCAGACAGACCACACACTTGCAGCCAGGACTTGTGAGGTGGTTACTTCGGGAAGGGAGATATGCTGTAGCATTGAGACTGAAGGAGAGCCTTTGTGACTCCTTTTGGGTACTGATGATCCCTTGGACAGAGTGGCTGCAAAGACAGAGGTGAGTAGTAGTACCCAGGCTGAGAGTGAGGCACCACTGTCAGAAGATACCAGACTTCCTGTGGAAGGGGAGCTGGGATGGGTTACAGAGAGCGAGTTGAGACAGGGTCAGCTCTGAGACCCTACATTACAATACCTCAGGCAGGTAGCTAGTGAGGCACCTGATTCTCAAGAGAAGGGGGAGTCTGTATACTGGGACAAAGGATTACTGTATAGACAGTGGACCCCTGTGGGAGGGTTAGAAGGTGAGAGGATACAGTAGTTGGTAGTGCCTAGAGCCTACCGTCTGGTGCTCCTAGCCGTAGCCCATGATATTACCTTTGCAGGTCATATGGGCATAAAATGTACAAAAAGACGTATTATGCAGAACTTCTATTGGCCTGGAATTTCCAGAGATGTTAGAAGGTACTGCAGGACCTGTGAGCAGTGCCAAAAGGTAGGCAAGGCAGGAGACAAGGTGAGAGTGCCTTTGATGCCTTTGCCTGTGATTGAAGAGCCAGTTCAGAGAGTAGCTATGGATATTGTGGGGCCTTTGAGTACCCCAAGTTCTACAGGGAAAAAGTATATCCTAGTGGTAGTAGATTATGCTATAAGATACCCTGAGCCAGTGACTTTGTCCTCCATTGAGGTAGAAAAGGTGGCAAGTACTTTGTTAGAGATTTTCAGCAGGCTAGTTTTCCCAAAAGAAGTACTGACTGACAGAGGTGCCAATTTCATGTCAGACTTGCTGGCTTATCTGTAGAAGTACTGTGGGGTGAAACACCTGAAGACCACCCCCTACCATTCCCAGACTAATGGTCTTGTTGGGAAGTTAAACCCTACAATCAAGTTCATGCTATGGGTATTTGCTGACCAGTTTAAGAGGGAGTGGGACAAATATTTGTCCCATCTGTTGTTTGCTTACAGAGAAGTTCCCCAGGAATACATGGGGTTTTCATCCTTTGAGTTGCTGTATGGGCATAGGGTAAGGGGACCTCTAGATTTAATTTGAGATAAGTAGGAAGGTGAGTGTGAATGTCACAAGCAGTCTGTTGTGGCATATGTCCTAAACCTCAGGACAAGGCTCAGGGAACTCATGGGCTTGGCCCAGGAGAACCTGGCAGAATCCCAACAACAGAAGAATGTGTGGTATGACAAGAATGCTCAAGCTAGAGAGTATGCTGTAGGGCAGCAAATACTGGTTCTCATTCCTGTCAGACAAAACAAGCTGCAAGCAGCTTGGGAGGGACCCTACAAGATGGTAAGAAAGATAAGTGATGTTAACTACATGGTGGAACAGCTAGGCAGGAAGCAGGAGCAAAAATTTTACCGTGTTAACATGATGAAACCTTACCATGATAGGGTGGCCCTTGTGCTGAGTATTTGCAGTGGATTGCAGGAGGACTCTGAGGGAGATCTGGCGACTGATCTCCTCAGTGAGGCTCGGACTGACACCTCAGTAGAAGGGGTAGCAATATCCCAGCAGCTATTTCTTGCCCAGGTTCAAGAAATCTGAGCAGTGTTACAGGAGTTTTTGAACATGTTCACTGGGAAACCAGGGTGCACCCACCTGGTGCAGCACCAGGTGGATACAGGACCCCAAAGGCCTATTAGGCTGGCCCCTTATCGGGTGCCTGAGAGATTCAAGCAGACACTGAGGGAGGAGATACAGGAGATGTTAGAACTAGGGGTAATTCAAGAGTCCAACAGTCCCTGGACCTCCTTAGTAGTGCTTGTACCAAAGAAGGATGGCAGCTCCAGGTTCTGTGTGGACTACAGGAAATTAAACAGTCACAAAGAGTCAGATGCCTACCCCATGCCTAGAACAGATGAGGCCCTAGAGCAGCTGGGTGGGGCTATGTATCTTACTTCCATTGATTTTACCAAGGGTTACTGGCAGATGCCCTTGACTCCCAGTGCTAGAGAGAGGTTAGCCTTTGTGACTCCTTTTGGCTTGTATGAGTTCACAAAGATGCCCGTTGGGATGAGAAATGCTCCAGCAACTTTCCAAAGGCTGGTAGATCATATCCTAGCAGATGCAAAAGGGTTTGCCCTTGCTTACCTATATGATATTGCCATCTACAGCCATTCCTGGCAAGAGCACCTTCACCATGTCAGGGAGGTACTGGGCAGACTACAGAGGGCACGGTTGACCATTAAGCCCAGCAAATGTCAGGTGGGTATGGCAGAGGTCTCCTATCTGGGACATAGAGTGGGGAGTGGTATGAGCAGGCCAGAACCTGCTAAAGTGGAATCCATTCAGGCATGGCCTGCACCTGTTACCAAAAAGCAGGTGAGGGCATTCTTAGGGACAGCAAGGTACTACAGAAAATTTGTCCCCAGTTATAGTGCCATAGCTGCTCCCCTCACAGACCTGACAAGGAAAACAGGGCAGATAAAGTAGTGTGGACCACAGCATGTGAGCAGGCATTTCATAAGCTTAAGGAAGCTTTGGGAGGACCCCCTTGTGTTAGCCAATCCAGATTGCAGCAAAGAATGTTTTTGTTCAGGTGGATGTTTGAACCATGGGGTGGTGGCTGTACTTAGCCAGATTTCTTCAGAGGGAGAAGAACACCCAGTGGTTTATCTCAGTTAGAGGCTCCAACCCAGGGAGGAATGCTATACAGCTGTAGAAAAGGAATGTCTAGCCATAGTGTGGTCACTGCAGAAACTTCAGCCTTATCTGTATGGAAAAAATTCACTGTAGTGACAGAGCACAATCCCTAACATGGCTAAAAAGAGCCAGCCAGCAAAATACAAAGTTGCTAAGATAGAGCCTAGGGTTGCAAGCATATGATATGTCAGTGCAGCACCGCAGTGAGTGTAGCAATGCCAATGCAGATGGGCTCTCAAGACAGGGAATGGGGTAAGGTATACTAAGATAGACCTAACCCTCTCAAGCAACATTTCTCAAAGGACACTTAAAAAACTAATGATGTAATCTAAAATGAGTCATCAGGATGTATTATCAATTTAAAGGACTTTCTCAGAGACAGAGAGAGAGCATTTTGGATTTTGTCTAAAGCTGATAATAACTCACCAGTACTCTGCTTTGCTCTATATGTAAGTTTATTTAGAACTGTGACTGCTCTTAGACATAGACAGAAAATAGTAGGTTTGGTCTAGCTGTTTTCTGTATTGTTGTCAGAAATATTCTACTGTATTACTTTAAGCATTTTCCTGTGATCTCTAAACTCTTGACTAGCACTGTGTAGTAAGAAGTATTGTCTTGTGCTTTTATTATTTATTATTAAACAATTTTAAATATTTCAACTGTGGCTGTTTTGTGTAGAGATAATTTAAGTTCTGGAGTACATTACATGTATATAGTGATACTGGCCAAGCCACTCCAATAGTTTTAGCCCTGGGTCACACTTACTATGTGGATAATAATACTGCACAGTAATAATTGGACACCCTTTGGTAAGAGCCTTTTTAGTAGCTGATATTAGTGGTTGGTGGCAGTGATTTCTACCTTATAGCCTGGCAGGGAAGGTAGCATAGTTGGAGTACCTGTGCCAGCCTTCCCCAGGAGAGTCTGTGTGTTTGTATATAACTCATATCTCAAAGTGTGTGTGTGTGTGTGTGTGTGTGTGTGTGTGTGTGTGCTACTTGGGCAGGGAAATGAAGCACTGGTTGGACAGAGAGGGTGCTGGAGGTTTTAGCTTGACCACTAGGCTGAAATCTGGACCCTATAGCTGTGGCATTGGGGAGTCTTATTGGGGAACTGGAGAGAAAGGGAGAAACCAGCCCCAGATTGACTGTGATCCCTGTGTGCTATTAAGGGAAATTGTACTTTACTGTGTGTGTATTTGTTATCCTTCCTAATGTGGACATCCCTCCCTCACTGGTGTTAGTGGTGAGGAGTGAGGCTCCTTTATTACTGGGCCAGTGCAGGGGCATCACATATTATTCCAGAACTTACCATATATTGGCCAAACCTCCATCTCCACTTCAAAGCAAGTAACTGCTCTGGCAGTCACCAAAGACCCCACCTAAATTGCCTTATAGGTTCTCTCTTCAATATTTAAAAATATATTTCATTGAACAAAGTTTACCCTATAAGAAATGTATACTGAACATACAAAAGTTTTGATTGTTAACTCATACTTCATTATTATATATCTTTCTAATCTCGTAGATTAATTAATGTTTGCATTGTCTACCATACATAACCCATAATCCTTCCTAGATGGGTTAGAGGTTATCCCCTCATCCATTATAACATGTTGAATAAACCTAATCTTGTTACGTTTATATTTAAGTATGTGAAATTCATACTTTTTGCTCAGAATATATAAAATGTATTACTAATGATATAAGTAAACTAAAATTCATAATGTCTGTAAAGATGTCTGCAATGTTCAACCATCAATAG
Source organism: Protopterus annectens (assembly GCF_019279795.1). Taxonomy (NCBI): domain Eukaryota; kingdom Metazoa; phylum Chordata; order Ceratodontiformes; family Protopteridae; genus Protopterus; species Protopterus annectens. Next base: position 1,053,145,855 of record NC_056744.1, on the reverse strand, counting down.
GCCTGGAAGCTATACCTTCCTCCATATCAGTAGTAACCCAACATTTTTATATGCCTACTCAGACAAAGCTCAGCATTATAATGGTACTGTAGATCTTCATCGATTTTATGTAAGAGTAGCTTCTGGAGTGGTGTAGTCCTTACTTCTGAGCACTAACATTGCACAGCATCAGTCACATGCATGAATCTTACTCTGAATCCTATTAAGAGACTTAAAATACTTTGAAGCTCTGAAATGAACTGGAATTCAAAAACTTTACATTCCTGAAATATTTATAGATGTAAATTTAGTTATATAATGCAATTTAAGTACTTTGTCTACCTGTTTCATTTTCCACTATAATTATGATGATATATTTGAATATTTTAAAATGAAATGCAAAATTAACCTTACTTTCATATTCAGAGTACTCAAAAACACACATACACGCAGACTTACGCATGCTTATTTGCGTATATCTATATCTATATATATAATGTATCTGTGTATGTGTGTGTACCTCTGTGTCTGTGTATATATCTGTGTGTGAATGTATATGTGTATATATATATATATATATATATATATATATATATATATATATATATATATATATATATGGTTTACTATTAAAAGGTCGAACGACACTCCTTCGAACGTCGTATAGTCGACAACGGAAGGCTGAAACATGCTAATCGCGAACTCGGAAAAACAATCTAGGAATGGGTTTCAACATGGGTCGAGGTAGGGGAGATGTTTGTATAATATATATTTTTATTTATTTATTTTATTATTTTACATTTCTTAACCGGGTTAGTCTGGCTGAGCTTTTGGCTCATTTTCAGCAGAGACCTGGGGAGAAAAGCTCCTCAGGACTAGAAAACAGTTTATTAAATTTTAGTAACATAGTTAACAATCAGCTATAGGATCTTCCAAGCAGAGACCTGGAGAGAAAAAAAGCTCCTCAGGCAATTCAATTATACAGAGTATTAACAATTGGCAGACAAGTATGTGAGTTGTTACAAACAAGGTTTTTACCAATTAGCAGAAGAAAATGTGACTAGTTACAATATTATTTAAGCTGCTTAGAGCAAAATGAGTTAATAGGCAGATGTGTATTTAATGTGGGAAGGATCTAGTTGTATAGGAGTTTGGAAACAAGAAAAGAAAGTAGCAATGGCTAGTAGTAGATGTAGGGGAGGTAGAGTATAGGCGACAGACTAGACAGGTAGGTTGTTCTGAGACTGTAAGAATTAAGAGTGGTTGGAGATAGAGGAAGGGAAGAGGTAGAAGAGTTAGGGGAATAGTGTTAGAGATACATTAAGAGTGAAGTGGTGAAATAGGTGAAAGGATGGTGGTTTCAGGGGGGTTGGCTACAGTGGCAAGACCATTTTGTTTTTAGTTATTTCCTTGTGGCTAATTTGAAACTTTTGCTATGCTGGAGGGATTTAGTTTCCAAAGGGAGTTGGTTCCATGATATAGCTGGGTTATAATTATAGAGAAGGCAGGCTATTTGGGTTTTGGGTTTGTAGATGTCTAATAAGTCTTGATTTGAGCTGTGTAGCATCCTAGCAGAGGAATATTTGGATATGATAGTAGACAGGCTGGGGCAGAAGGAAGGTAGATAGAGAATAGAGTGGATGATTTGTAGTTGGTATAGTTGGAGCAGCTGAGGGAATTCTAGCCAGTCTAGTTGCTGTAGTGCTAAGCAGTGGTGTGACTTGTAGGTTTGGTTAGCTGCAAATCTGACGATCTTATTGTAGGTAGTTTCAAGCTTGGAAATAAGTGCAGAATTTAGGTTTGTGAATATGTGACAGCTGTACAGGAGTGTTGGGAGTAAAAAAGCCTCAGAGAGAATTATTCGGGCAGTGTTAGTTAAGTATTTCTTGCTACGGAAAAGGTGTCCAAGTTTCTGATGAGTTCCTTTTACCGAGTTAGTAATATGGAGATCAAACAGGTTGATCATCTATTGTAACACCTAGCAATTTAGTACTAGATTCAGCTGAGATGATAGTGTTGTTGCAGGATAAGATGGTAAATGTACTTTTGAGTGTGGTGATTTTTTTAGGGAGGAAGAGTAGGAGCTTAGTTTCTTTTTTGGATTAAGTATTACTTTGTTATCACTAAGCCAAGTCTCAGTGGTGTGGAAGGATGCCTGGGTAGTTGAGTGGAGGTCAGTTTGCTTGTCAGCAATGGTTATAACAGTTGAGTCATTAGCATATTGCACAAGAGATGACTGGGGACAAGAAGAGTAGAGCAAGTTGGTGAAAATATTAAAGAGTAGCTGTCGAAGTATTGACCCTTGGGGGTCTCCCACTTGTACAGTGTGAGGGGAGGATAGTGCAGAGAGCCATTTAACTAACTGCTGGTGGGTTAAGAGATAGCTGGAGAACCAGGAGATAGTAGGGGGAGAGAAATGTAAGTTAGTGAGTTTGTCTAGGAGGAGTGGGTGAGAGACAGTGTCAAAGGCTTTAGAAAGGTCAAGGAATAGGCATGAGACAAGTTTATTGTTATCATGAGCTAGGGAGACTATGTTGATGAATGATATGAGTGAAGTAGTTGTACTATGCTTGGGACGGAAACCATATATTTATATATATATATATATATATATATATATATATATATATATATATATATATATGTAGATTTTATATATATCTTTACAACAATCTCTAGCAATCCAATAATAAAATAAATGTAATAACATCAAATGATATAATAGACTCAAAACAGACCCATGGTTTCTCAAAAGGCTTTCTCAATGTTAAAGAATGCTAAAGAAAGTCATGGATGCAGATGGTAAAATCTGTGAATTAGCTGATACCCTATTTAATATTTGCTGTGAGGGGTTCAACAAGTCTCAATTGGGTCTACCCCATTTGAAGTTTTGTTCTTTGGGCACCTTAGTGAAATGACTGACACTGCTAAAGAATCCCGGGAAGAAGAATCAGAAGAAGAGAAGATACTATGTAAAAGTCTAACACAACACCATATTGGGTTCCTGGTTAAATTAAAGCTGGTTATGACCATAGTTAGGGATCATATGCAGAACGTACAGGGTTTTCAAAAACAATTTTATAATAAAGATGTCTGAGTTCAAGAATTTTACTTAGCAGATCAAGTGGTATTGCTAGTGCCCTACATGGAAAATACATTTCTGGCCAAGTTGATGGGCCATATATGGTGATTGAGAGAACAAATGGAGTGTACTATAAGGCTAAACAACCAAGAAAGAAAGAGCAAATCTATTATACTAATGTAGTGAAGTCAAAGAAGGAAATAATAAACTCAGCAGTGAGCTTGCAAGCTGACGTTTGTATTGGAGTCAGTGTGTCTCCACCTGAATTACAACTACAGGAATCCTTGACAAAAATATAAACGCAGGAAGAAAGAGATGTTCTCTTAAGGAATAAAAGGATTTTCATACAGGCATGGGAAAGCTAAACAGATGGGATGTAGCAAAAAGAATTAGTCAGAAAAAGAGTAAGAGAAGTTAAAAGATGCTCAACATAGTCATGACAGTAGCACAAGGTCAATAGCGACAGAATTGTATCTGCCCCAGTTTGTGCTTCAGTGTTTCTTTATTCTGCTTTTCATTTACTGCTTAAGGTTGCATTCTGTGTCTGCCCCATGTCCCACTAACACATTAAGCTAAGAGCTCCAATATTGGTGTTATTTGATTGGATACCTCTCAAGCTAGACTGCTATTTTCAGCATAGTCCTTCCCCCACATAGGGTATTTTATACATGACATGGAGTGGTGTGGAACAACTAGCTTTTCATCAAAAAGAAAAGAAAAGTATTTAAATTCTGCTTAAACATTTCAGCTACATTGATAGTGATCTGTATGGTGATACTTTGCACTCTTCTGCTTTTTTGCGTTTTTTTCAGCAAAGAAAATTCATATATGTTTGCATTTCTTAGTTTGTGCTGTGACATTAGTCTTGTATTTTAATTTGCAGATTTGCAGTTGTGAGAAGGCTGTGTTTCAATATTATATGACACTTTTATTTCCACAAGTAGACTACTTTTTTGTATTTTAAATTCTGCTGAGCCACAGTACTGTAGTCTAATGTGCAGTTGTGGTAGAATTGTGTACTACTGTCATATTTGAGCCTTGGTAATTTATTACTACATTTTTTCCATAATTGTATTTATTTATTTCCAGTTTGATAACCGGGGTGGTCCACTGGGCTCAAGGAGCCCGTTTTCAGTGGAGGCCCGGGGAGAAAAGCTCCAAAATTACAAAGATACAATAAAAATACAATAAAATATGATAAAAAGTACAATAAAATGCTGTTATGAATAATCCTAGTATTATATAATATTTTAAACAAAATTGTAAGATGATACAGTGACATGTAGCAAAAAGATGTAGTGCAATAAGTGGAGTATAGGAGACTTGAGGATAGTTCATACAGAACATGCTTGGTAACAAAGATGGGTAGTGTAAAGTATGCAGAGTAGTAGGAGTAAATAAATAAAGTGGAGGAAGGAGAGAGAGGCAGTTGAGTAGTGAAGCAAGAGGCAATTGTTTATTAGAAAGATGAACATATGTGAGAAAAAAGCAATAGGGGGTAATACAAGGGGGTCAGAGGGTAAAGTTAGTAGAAGAGTGTTGGACACAATTTGTAGAATGTTAGAGTCATTAGATAGTCAAATGTAATACAGGTTTAGATGGAAGAAGTATATAGCGGGAGAGAAGTACAGAAAGAAGGGTATGTATAGTATTTACACTATGTAAGAAATATCAAGGGGAAGCTGTTGGGCAGAATAGCAAGGTGAAGAAGTATTTAATGAAGAACAAGTAGAAATGAGTTTAATAGGGTTAGGGGGGCAGAGAGCAATTACACTTCCAATTTTGGGAGAGATGAGAATGGAGCTGGGATTTAAAGAGTTCAAGGTTATTGGAGATTCTTAGTGAGGGGGGAAGAGAGTTCCATTTTTTTGCTAGGGAATAGGATAGCAGACAGTGGCCAGCAGGACGTTTTGGTTTGTGAATAGCAAGTTGATTTTGTTCGCCAGATCTTAGGGGTCTGTGGGGAGTATAAGAAGGAAAGATGTATGCTAGAGCAGGGCATGCAGTAGATTTAAAGATTAATTTGTGGGCTGTAGAGAGTTGGAGGTAGTTGAGGTAGTTCGGAAGCTCTAGCCATTTTAGCATGTGTAGGAATGAGCAATGGTGGGAGTAGTGTTTAGATTTAGTAGCGAATTTGGAGATTTTTTGTAGCAGATTTCTAGTTTTGAGGAGATGGAGGATGCAAGGTTGGTTAGAAAAGGGGCACCGTATAATAGTGATGGTAGTAAGTAGGTAGTGGCAAGACTTTGCCTGGTAGAGGGAGAAAGGAAGTGAGAGTTTCTGTATAGTAACCCAAGTTTTTGATGTTTTTTTTTATATATATTTAATTGGACATGAGTATCAAATTTTTGGTGTTCGTCGATAGTAACACCGAGAAGTTTAGCGAAGGGGACAACTTCTATTAGGGAGTTGGCATTACTGGTAATATTGAAAGATTGTTTGTTAAGGTGCAGGTTTTTAGAGGGAGGGAAAAGTAGGATTTTGGATTTATTAGCATTAAGGGAGAGGTGGTTTTGAAACATCCAGTTCTCAGTGGCTGTAAAGGCAGATTGTGTAATTGCTTGGACAGCAGGAAGATTAGGAGCAGAGCAGATTAACGTAGAGTCATCTGCATACTGTACTATTTTAGTGTTGGGAATGGCTGCATGGAAATCATTAATGAATATATTGAAGAGCACTGGACCAAGTATTGAACCCTGGGGAACACCGGTTGGGGTAGGAAGGAAGATTGAGGTGCTAGTTTTCCTTTTCACAGACTGGGATATGTCAGAAAGATAACTCTTGAACCAGGTAAGCGAATGCTGATTGAGATTGAGGTTAGACAGGTGAGTTAGAAGGTGGGAGTGAGAGACAGTGTCGAAAGCCTTGGAAAGATCTAGAAGGACAGTGGATACAATTTCTCCTGAGTCTCGAGCATGGTTTACTATGTCTAAAAATGAGAGCAGAGTGGTTATTGTACTATGGCTGGGGCGGAAGCCATGTTGAGTAGGGGTAAGGAGGTAGTTACTGATAAGGAAGGGCATAAGTTGGTGGTGGATGCATTTTTCTAGAATTTTTGATATTGGGGAGAGAATGGCTATTGGACGGAAATTAGAGATGTTATTGTTTTTGCCTCCTTTGTGAAGAGGTAGGATATAGGCAGCAAGCCACAATTTGGGGACGTAAGATTCATGAATGGATCGGTTGATGAGAATGCTAATGGGGATGGCAATGGCATCTGCAGCAAGCTTTAGAAAGTGTGAGGGGATATTGTCAGGGGCATTGGAGCAAGGCTTGAGTTTAGTGAGAAGCTTTAGAAAGTGTGAGGGGACATTGTCAGGGCATTGGAGCAAGGCTTGAGTTTAGTGAGAAGCTTTAGAAAGTGTGAGGGGATATTGTCAGGGGCATTGGAGCAAGGCTTGAGTTTAGTGAGAAGCTTTAGAAAGTGTGAGGGGACATTGTCAGGGGCATTGGAGCAAGGCTTGAGTTTAGTGAGAAGCTTTAGAAAGTGTGAGGGGATATTGTCAGGGGCATTGGAGCAAGGCTTGAGTTTAGTGAGAAGCTTTTTGATGTGAGAGATAGAGATGGGTTTTAGATGGAAAATAGGGAGAGGGAGATTGAGTGGGGGAAGGGAATGTAGGGTTGAGGGGAGGAGATATTATTGGGGAAGGTCTTGGTGAGTTCAGCTATGGAGTTGGTAAAGAAGGAGTTGAATTGGGTGGCAATTTCTATGTCTGTTAAATTATTATCAGGACAGAGATTGCTTTTTTGTACCTGGGTGCAGAAGAGAGTTTACGGAGTTCCAGAATTGTTTTGGGTTTTTAGAATGGGTAGACTGTAGTTTAATGTAGTAGGATTTTTTTGTCTTTTGTAATAAGCTTTTTGGTTAAGTTACGGCGTTGCTTGTATTTGAGGAGGGTGTCAGGGAGTTTTTTCTGATTGTAAAGTTTCCAAGTCTTGTCTCTTTGTTGCATAAGTGATTTAATATCTTTAGTTAGCCATGGGTCAGAGTAAGGTTTTATACGCTTAGTTCTAGGTGGTGCTTGGGCATTTAGAATGTCTAGGAAGGTTGTATTAAAAGGAATGTACGGCTTCAACTAGGGGAAGAGATTTTAGATTGTTCCAGTTGGTTTGTTTAAGTGTTTCTGAGAATATAGAAGGGTTGAAATTTTTGAGATTACGAATGTAGGTAAATTGGTGTTGACGAGGGGAGGAGTGGGTAGCTCGGAGAATGGAAGCTGGGAGATGGTCACTCATGGTGTCTGGTTAACTAGCAGAGTGAGATATCTTATTTGGGTGGGAGGCTAAGATCCAGTCCAAGGTGGACCCTGGGGGGTTGATTTTATTAGGTCTGGTAATGCCGTTTATTAGTTGAGTGAAGTTGAGTAGATTAATAGATAAAGAGGGATTATTGTTATTAATTTTTTTCCAATCTATTTTCACATCTCCTAATATGTATGTCTCTAGTTTAATATTAGTTGAGGACCATAGTAGAATGTTTTCAAGAGTAGGGATATTATTTCCAGGGGGAATGTAGATGCTCATAATGCAAATACTTTTATAGTTATTCAATTGGAGTATCCCTATGACTATTTCAGCATTGCAAAATTGAGGAATGGGGTTTTGGTAAGGAGTGAGGTTAAGCAGGCTGTTATAAATTAATGCTACTCCTCCTCCTTTTTTGATTTGGCAGTCACATCTGAGTGCTTGAAAGCCAGGGGGAAGGATCTCAGAATCAGTGATGTGGGGCTTTAGCCATGTCTCAGAGAGTGATACTATGTCTGGAAGAGTATGGTTAATCCAGGCATGGAAGAGAGTTATTTTATTTTTTAAACTCTGGGTATTGATTGTAACTAGCTTAAGGAACTTGTGGTTGGAGGTATTGGGTGAGGTAGGGGAAGAAAGGGTAGTAGTAGTCTGAGGACCAGGGTTGGGGTGTATGTCTCCTGCTAGGAAAAGCAGGATAGAGGAAGAAGAGAACAGGATCTTTGCATTACTTATAGTAGTTTGTGGAAAGAATGTTTTTCCTTTTGGAGTATGGAGTTTAATAGAGTAGGGTAGCAGTTTGAGTTTGAAATAGTGAAATGGGTTTGGTTGAATTAGGCAGGAGGATATAGTGTGAAAGTGGGATGAGAAGGGGTGGAGCTGGTGGAGGATATTGGAGGTGGTGGAATAAGAGGGGGGAGGAAGTTTGTAAGAGGAATAAAGTGGCAGAGAAAGCAGTTAGTAAGAGAAGAGCAGTAATAGAGTGGATGAAGAGAGTTTGTGGAAGTGGTGATATCTTCATTGTTAGATTTAGGTATAAAGGGAAACGTCAGGATGTTGTAGGGGTGTTTTAGGGTAAGAGGGAGGAGTGATAGAGAGAACAGGAAGATATAAGACAGAGTGGGAGTGAATATTTAATTGAAAGGGTTTAGGAGAGGAGAAGAGATGGGATTGGTTGGAGGTGGGGGTGGAGTAGGGATGGATTGGTTGGAGTTGAGGGGTAGAGTAGAGATGGGATTGGTTGGAGGTAAGGGGAGGAGAGGTGTAAGTATAAAAGTAGGAGTGTTGGGGTGGGTGGGAATTGGGGGTAGAGTAGGGGAGCGGAGTGAGCCAAAAGGGCGAACGGAGCGGGGCAGACCCAAAGGAAAGGATGCAGCAGGAAGACTAGAAAAACAATCAGTATAGTGGATGGTAAGAACAGGAGAAGGTAATTAAGGAAGGCAGAGGTTGTGGGTGTAAGGATAGGAAGAATGAGAGGCTATAAGGAGAAAAGTCTAGTATAGGGCTAGAGGTGAAGAAGAGGGGGGTAAAATACTATGATTTGTCAATTATAGAAAGTTGAAAGAAATAATAAGTAAATCAAAGGTGGGTAAAGACTGCCCTCTGGTGGTCAAAACCTGTAGTGACAGTGACTGGAGATCACAGTAGAAGGCTGGAAGTGGAAAAGAAATCAGAAGGGAAGGGCTTGAGGGTGTTGGAAATACTACAAAGGCTGGGGTAACTTTGGTAAGGGTGGATGCGGAGTACAAGAGAGCAAGTGGAGGGGGTATGGCTGCTGGTAGTTCTGGCAGTTTAAATTAGACACCTAGCAAGTGTCATAACATTAACCCATACAAGTAGAGATAATAGAACCTTAATTAACATACAATCCTAGTTTGCCTTGGAGATTCTGTCCAGGGGATACTTTAGATACCCAGGTAAGGAAAGACACAAGCAGGGTGTGATAGGAGAATATAGTTGGTCTTTGAAGTCCAGCAGGGCCCAACAGGAAGTAGGAAAATTAGGTAGAAGTAGTTTGCACAACTGGAGAAAAGCAAAAATAAAGGGAGAAGAAAGTTATTTTGAATACTGGATATCTAACAGAAGAGAAAGCAGGTTAGTTAGCAAAATTAAGAGCAGAGCACATAAGCTAGTCAAATAACGAAATATTAGCATCAGGTGTAGAATTTTCAGAAACTATGCACAAGCACTAAAACTTTTCACCTCTTAGTAAGAAAACAATCAAACAATGCAGCTATATTTAAAACATTGCACAGCAAGTTAGGCGCAAACACCTTAGCTAGTCTACTAACATAAAATATTAACATCAGGTGTAGTATTTTCAGAAAACTAGGCACAAGCATTTGACCTTTCCCTTATTTTAAGAGAAAATATCTAACCAATGCAGCTGTATTTACAACATAGTAACAAGGACCACCCTATTACATAGTAAAATAAAGTAACTATAATTAAGCTACTAAACTAAAAAAGTATGGCAATTATGGTCAATACATTGAAGCCAGAGTTAGAGTACAGTGGGAACATTTTAGCTATATTGTAACATCAAGTAATATTTCCACACTATTTCAACATGATACTAGGTGTAAGGACATTTTAGCTATATTGCAACATCAGGTAATATTTCAACAGGATACTAGGCATAAGACAGAGAATATAGGCATTTATCCCTTTAGTATTTGCATACTCTGTCAATGTAGAAATTATGACTAGTACCAAAACGATTATATTGCTGCTACAGCAGCAAAGCGTTCACTGCCAAATAATAAAGATAGGAACAGTCCTACTTAGTTGGCTATCAGCAGCACTATTGTAGCAAGCGCACGTGGCCTAATATGTCAGTAAGAGGGGGTGCAAATTAGGAAGATTAACAGCGTTAGACCCAGGAATACAAGGGCAGGTCTAGCATGCGAACAAGTCCTAAACAAGGTTACTGGTACATTTCTGCATAATCTGGTGCCTTAAACTGTAGTAAAAGTTCAATACTGAGAGAATTGTCTCTGCTCCAGTTTGTGCTTCATTGATTTTATATTCTGCTTATCATTTACTTGTATAGAGTTGCATTTTGTGTCTACCCCATCCACCACTAGTGTGAAGCCCGTGCCCTGGCCCAGCAATCAAGGAGCCTCAATCCTCACCACTAACACCAGTGAGGGGTGTCTCATATAGGAGGAAAGGATAACAAATACAAACAGTAAAGTGCAATTTCCCTTAAGAGCAAACAGAGGTCACAGTCAGTTCAGGGCTGGTCACTCCCTTGCTCTCCAGGTCCCCAATAAGACTCCCCACTAGCCCAGCTATAGGGTCCAGATCTCAGCCAGCTGGGCAAGCTAAATCCTTCAGCACCCTCTCTGTCCAACCAGTGCCTCATGTCCCTGCACAAGTAACTGACACACACACACTTTGAGATAAGAGTTTTATACAATCACACAGACACTCCTGGGGAAGGCTGGCACATGTTCTCCAGCTGTGCCCCTTTTACCCAGACTATATGGTAGAAATCACTGCCACCACCCAACTAATAATTATCAGCTACCCAAAGGCCCTTAAAAGGGTGCCCAATTATTACTGTGCAATAATATTATCCACCTGGTAAGTGCGACTAAACAGTCAAGGCTTATTAGAGTGACTTGGTACAGGATCATTATACACATGCAATGTACTCTAGAGCTTAAATTATCTCTACACAAAACAGACACAGTTAAAAGGGTTTAAAATATTTAATAATAAATAATTAAAAACACAAGACAATACTTTTAGTAAACTGTGCTAGTCAGGAGTTCAGAGATCACAGAGAAATACTTAAAATAATTCAGTAGTACAGTTCTGACATCACAGAAAAACACTTTGTCTAATCTTTCTAGTTTCTAGCTATTTCTAAGATAAAACACAAGTCTAAGATAAACTTACATACAGAGCAAAGGCAGTGCTGAGTTGGATGGTCAAGACAAAAATGCTTAATGCTCTCTGATTCCCTTTGTTTTTAAAATCACATTCCTGGTTCACATTACATCATTCTTCACACTTCCCTGGGTACCCAGGCTAACAGAAACTACATTTACATTCTCAACATCTCCTTTTGTTATCTTGCAGCTGGTCAGGAAGCAGAGCAATAAAATACATTTGCATGTTTAAATATAGCAATTTAATTCTTGGTTAAAACAATAGAAAGAATGTCTTCATTTAGACATTTTGGCACTGTGTTTAGATCAAAGGGTCACAACATGCTTTACATGGTCAGCTTTCTGCCAGCAGAGTGCACTGTTGTTACATTTTTTCAGTTCCACATGTAACACTATTTTTACCATTTAAGACAACAAGCCTGTGTTTTACATTAATATTTACAGATGACATAATTATCTCCAAAATTCTATCTGGCTAGGTTGGCAGCCTTCATCTATCTTTACCCAATCTTCACAACTAGTTCCAATATTTGATTTATTTCACTGTTTGCCTCTCTAGGTAGTATGTTGTTCTTTGAAAGATTTCCCCAACCTTCCTAGCCTTTTACTGTGGTGGTTTTAAAATGCTGTATCTCTGGTGTCCACCCTTTATGATAGTCTGATTTGCATTCTTTCTCTTTCCTCTTTCATTGCTATTGTCTGTTGTATAAGCTGTTTATGTACTCTTCCCACCCACAGTTTTCCATATATCCATGATACTGAGGGCCCTCTGAACAAACCAGTATTCCTTTTGATTTAACCTCCTTTACTACATAATGCTCCTGCTCATTTTCCTAGAGATCAGCAAACCTTGGAGACCTAGTCTGTATTCTAGATGTCTTTTACTTATAATCAGTGCCATCCAGTCAAATTCAAATATCTTTCATTGCTAAATTGTTCTTGCTTAAATTATTTTAAGTGATTGCTACTGTTTTCTGCCTTTTATTTATTGCGCTAACTCCCACTGTTACTGCTGTAAGTCTGTCTTGAAATCTTCCTCAGCAAGGGATTTCCAGTTTTCTGTTTAATTGGTTTGTGGTAACACTGTACTTGTGCATCTCTTCCACTGTGTTTCTACATTAGGAGGACTGTGTTTATTTATCTAGTGGCAGGATGTGTATGCCTGGTCTATATGAGTTGGAAATGCACAAAAGGACTCGTAATGTTTGTGGCATCTGGCCAATACCTCACCAGACTGCCAACAATACATGTGATGGACCCTTACTATCCTGGGTCAGTAACTAAGGAGCTTCAGTCCTCACTACTGACTCCAATATGAGACTGTCACTTAAACAGAAGTAATGTTTCACAGTTGTTGCCTAAGAGCACAGCAGGAACATGCTCTAGTTTCCTGAGACTGGACCATATACCTCTGTTCACCCCAAATGCATATTCTGGTTACACAATTCAGAGCAAAGTGTCCCAGATTAAGACCGCTGATACACTCACACTCAAAGTAAATTTAAATCTCACACATCCAAACACTTCTGGGAAAGACTGGCACAGACTTCCAGCTGTGTCCCTTCCCCAAAATAATACAATAACACTGCCACCATTCAGAGTATCTTCATGCCCTTCTAAAGGGGTGTCCAATTATGAAAATAAACATCACAATAAATGATAGCTATGACCATAAGTGACCAGTCCTTCAAGTGGACCTGGGGGGTATCAAACAAGTAGAAACACTCTCTAAGCTCTAAAGAAACAAAAACTGATTTAAAGCCACAATGTAAACTAATGAAAAACATTTAATAATAAGTAAAACTGATTACAAGAATGTAAATCAATAGCTTTTAATAAAGACCAGAACTCAATCACTTGAAATGTAAAATTAAAGTACAAGGATAGGAGTCCATTATTCTAGCAAAAAACTCTGTCTTAGTAACTAAGCTTCCCTAGTCTAACTAAGAATACTGCCCCTGCTCTAATCTAATACACAATAGCAAGACCAAGATAAGCTTACAGTTTTTGGTAAGTTCTCTTTTTTGTGTCCACTGACTGCACAACACTTGACAAAACTGTAGCCTCAACTGTCTGATTTCAAAATATAACAGTCAGCTGTTTTAAAAAAAGTTATTTTTCTGTCAATCAGATGTTTAAATAATTAGCAACCAGGAACATTCTAATAACATCACTCACTGTTCAACAGCTGGTTTTCCACAGCTTGTACTTTAGAATGTCCCTCTCAAACATGCACAGTTAGAAATGTATCAAAATACTGACATATTCTCTAAATATTCTGTATATACAGGGAACTAATCAACATTACAAAACGTATTTACATTTCACAATTAGACATGCTAGTATACAATGCAAGTTAATCTGAAAATATACATAAATCTCCTGCCAACCATGCTAACATAGATATATGTAATATAGAGCAATTACCTTGAGTGCCAACAAACTTAGAGAAGCTAGTTGAGCGTCAAGTGGTTATGCCTCCAATTTAGTAGAATTCAAAACTGTATAACACTAAAGTTAGTAGAATTTAGTACTGTTTAGCATAATCTGCCCCAATAAAGCACTGTTATTAGTCTACACTAGCAAAGCACCCTTAATAGACTTCTAACACCAATACACCATCCCCTTTTAGCAAAGCAATCAAAGGACTGGATAGTACGGATATGTAATTTCTTAACTTCTCTGTAGCCAGCTTGGTGGATAGTGGTATCTTGAGACAATGTGGCAATTGTCTCATGCTTACCGACAACCAATTAATCCATAAAGATTATAGTATGCAGCCACAGTATGCAAGAGATGCGCTCACACAATGAAACTGAAGGCTAAACTCTCACATACAAGCTTACATCAGTTTGTCAAAACCATGCGCACAATGCCCACCCCCCACAGCAAACAACACATTCATAGACTAACTTATGCTTAGACAATTAAAGGAATCATCTTAAACAACAAATATCTCCTAGAATGCGCATTGTCAAAACTATGTCTCAGCAACCCTAAAAGCACTCAGAAAAAACCCAACACCTAACACTACACATACAGTCACTCTCAATGGAGTCCCAAACACTAAACCCTTAAGTCAAGCAAACCCACTTTCCAGGACGTTCGTCATAGGGAACTCCATTGTAAGATATACTGGTGCCCCTCTGACCAAGTTGAACATGGAGAATATAAGTTTTGTTTGCTTATCTGGAACTTCAAATCATGCAGACACAGTCATTATGCAAAGGTACCGGTATGATTCCATCATACTCCATGTAGATGTAAATGACCTGTGATGTACTTCCCTGGACTATATGAAGAGAGAAGTTATTGAAGTTTCAGGCTGGTAGGAGCCTGGCATTGAGTAGCTAATTGCCATCATGGAGGATGATGTCACAATATGAGCAAAAAATTATTGATTCAACAACTGGCTGTCTTTCTGGTGTCATTCTAAGGGTAATCCAAAATGTGTCTACTTGGGAGGACATGGTTAACAGACCATGTTGCTTTGCCAAAGATAGTCTGCACTTTTCCCCTCTTGGCTTTGAAATACTGGCTAAAACTTTATCCACCCTCATATACTTTTTTAGGCAATGCCAAACTTACACACCTACCGACATAGCAAACTCATTGCAGCTGAACCTCAAGGTGCTACTGCTCAGTGACAGGAACCTAAATAAAAAAATTACACTCTCTCTAAGCCCTCTTCACACTCAAGAATATAGTCATCTGTGCATGTACCAAGACATGGTTTAAAGTGACAGGAAGTGCCCCAGAAGTGCAAGGTTTCAGTGCCTTCTACACTTTTAGACCAGTAGCTGCATAGACAAAGGCAAAGGTGGTGGTGTCTCAATATGCATCAATAATCAGCATACCTCTAGGGTGGTCAAATAAGATGATGTGCTAGAGTTCCTCCTCATGCAGGTCACCACAGACAAAATCATGCACCATACCCTAGCAAGCTATAGGTCAAGCTCCATGTCACAAGAAGCCCACAATGCATGCTTGGAGCTACCGGAGACACTTACCATCTAACCTAACACCCTACTTATAGGAGACTTTAATTACCCTTCTACAGACTGGGAATCTTAAACTGCCTCAAATCTACAGTCACAGAGATTCTTGGACTTCATAAATACTAACACCCTGACCAAATAGTTTAAATGCCCAATCGAGACTGCAACATACTGGACATTATACTCACAAATATGAGAGAATGCTGCCACCACCCTCTTCCAGTATCTTATCCTCCCTGATCAGGTCCAACCATAAAGCTGTTTCATCCACAATTAAAATAAATTCTATAACCCCAGTAAAACCAGTAATAGTTAGGAACTATTCCAATGCGAATTGCCTTTTATTAAGTGAAAGGTTGCCAAAATTCAGTGCCTGTTCAAACCCCAAGAACACAGCAGCCTGTGCTGAACTGCTCTCAGAAACTCTGTACAAGCATGCCAGTGGTTGCACAGAGGCTACTGTACCTATAAGAAGTAAGCCCAAAACTAGCCCAGAAAAAAATGCCCTGGTGGTATCCCAAATTAAACAAAAGGAAAAAAAAATGATGACAAAATCAGGAAGGGTAAAGTATAAAAACTCTCTCATAAAACTACATAGGCAACTAAAAGGGCTAATCAGGTCAAGTAAATCCAACTTTGAGGTTAAGATGTCCTTTCAGATAAAAGGTAACCATAATGTCTTCTTCCACTATATCAGAAACCTCAAGGACAGTGCACAGCAATGTGCTGAAATTCTGGATAATGTTGTTACATTAACTAAGCTTGGCTATACAGTGAATCTGTTAGCAGATAAATTCATTTGCAACTTTATCCCTCCCTCATCCACAACCATCTCCCAAAATATACCCTCAAACGTAACCCCTCCAAATATAACTAGTGAGCATGTACTGTCTGCACTTGCTAAAGCCTCAATGGCCCCCAATAACATCCCAGGATGCCTGCTGAACAGTCTAAAATATGACTTATCAGGATGCCTGGGATCATTATTTAACTATAGTCTTAAAAAAGGTTTTGTGCCATATTAACAGAGGATTTTAACAGTTATTCCCCTTCATAAGGAAGGAACTTCGAAAGATCTTGGAAAATACAGACCAATTACTATGACTAGTCTTATTTGTATTTGTATTTGATATCTTTAAAAACTTCCCCAGATTCAGTAAGCAGGACCTTCCTTTAACAATGCCAAGCTAAGACATATCTTGTGTCTGGAGGTCTCCTATATCCTGGTTGATAATTTCCATGATAATTCCTTCATCTGGGGGAAGTTTTTAAAGATATCACTAAGGCAATTGATAAGGGAAAAGCATTTGATACAATACCCCACATTGGCATTATCATACAGAACTAGGCAGAAAACACTTTATAACATGCTAGATAGCTAGCTGGCTCATTGATAGGACTCAGGAGATTAGAATAAGTGAGACCACCTACAGAAAGAGAACAGTTAACAGTGGAACCACCATGGCTCTGTGATAAGCCAACTCCTCTTTGGCATCTACTTCTCAGATGTCAGTGCCAATGTCAAAGGCTTCATGCTAACCAAGATCACAGATAAATGCAAACTGGTAGAAGAAATTGGATTCCTCCAAGATGAGAACATAATTCAGGAAGGACAAACACAGACAAACATTTGGTGCCAAGCATTATAGTACCTTTTGGGAAGTTGGCAACTCCTTGTAACCACATCATCAATAAAAACCTCTAAAAGTTGATTCACTAGTCTGGGACCTGGGGAACTCGTGTACATAGTAACCTAGCCTTTGACCAACGTGTGTCCAAAGTTGTAAGAAAATCCTTCTATGTAGTGCAACTTATAAGCAAGGGCATGACATCTATGTCTAGAGAAGTCATCATACCACTGTACTCAGCCCTCACCAGACCCATCATATAGTATAATGCCTGTTTGGTATGTACCTGACCAGCCACGAGGCAAGTGGAACATCCACAAATGTTTCTTAAAAAAGAACACAGGGAGTAAATACAATGTCCTACACTGATCATCTCAAGATCCTATATCTTTTCTTGGTATCATACAGACTTGTGAGAGGTGATCCTTTCATGGTGTACAAGGCATTCTTGGACTCTGTTTTGATGAACTTTTGGCACATCCATAAAACAAACAGCAGCAGAACTACTGGATTAAAAGACACAAATTTTGTTTGCAATATAAGTAAGACATGTTGGAGAGATATGTTTGTCAAATAATTCCTGTTCTCTGGAACAGACTCCTCATCCATGTAAAGCAGAGTGCCTCCCTATCCCTGTTTAAGTGCAACTTGTACCAATGGATTGATAACTGGAAATTCACACTTGGTCTGCTTCCTATGTCTCTAATGGACAGGGGTAGTCAGTAAATACTCCCCTGTATAAATCTAATTCATGGGTCACATTTGGTTGCACAGCTAGGCTTATAGGGGTCCCAGTGGTCATTACTCTAGTATACATCTATCAACCTATGAACTTATGACATACAAATCCTAAACTGAATGGTGTATCCCATTAGTGCTATTTATAAATGTAATAGAACTGAAGAGTTTAGAGATAACCTAGAAAAGGACAGATATTTATCAAAAACAGGGGTAAAAAGAACAATACTATTCAGAAACTTATTGGAAAGCTTGTAACAAATCCATTGAGAAATAGGTTCATAGGTAGGTACTAGGCTATTTGTCCAAGGGCATTTACAAGGCTAGCCAGAGTGTGTTGGCTTTCACTGCCCCATTGACTAATTAACTGATCCCCTGTCAAGCAGAGCCAATGAAGTGATCCCAGGGATGTATTTTCTGTTACCCATCCACTCGTCAAGGTTTCTCTTGAAGAGTGTTAATGAGGGGCTCTGCCTAATGTAGTTTGGAATTTTGTTCCAAAGCATGGGGAGTCTCTGTGACAGGAATCTATCCCTCCAGCATGTGCTATTTATTGTTGTGGTGAGGTTTAGCTCACTAGAGCATGTGGCTCACAGTGACTTGGATTTCTTTAGGTGGAGCATGTCCATCAATTCTGAGTTGGACATGGCTTTGTAAGTCAGGCAGCGATCACCTCTGAGTAAGCAATATGCCACTGAGTACAGCCGGAGTTTTTTTAGTCAGGCTGCATAATGTTTGAGGCCAGTAATCCTTTTGGTTAGGTACCTTTGTGGTCTCTCCAGCTGTTGGAAGTGTCTTGTGAGGTACATCCCAAATGGGGCATTGTACTCTATGATGGGTCTGATGAGTGACGAGTAGAGGGGCACTATAACCTCTTTATTTCTAGATGCGAACCCTTTAGTAATTAGTTGGGCCACATAGAAGGATTTCTTAACTACTTTGACAATATGATTGTCAAAGGAGAGATTACTATCTACCTGGGTCCCCAGATCTCTTATTACCTCTTCTGTATTAAGGGGGCTGCCACCTATGTAGAAATTCGTGGGTGTTTTGTTTTTCCCAAATGGGATGATTATGCATGTTTTGGCATTTAGCTTGAATCCATGACTTTGACACCAGATGTCCATCTCAGTAAAGCCCTTTTGGAGGATGTCCGTGTTAGCCAGAGAGTCAATTATGGCTCCCAGTTTGCAGTCATCAGCGAACTTGGTTAGCTATAGTCCTCCTGTGTTTGCCTGTACTTCTGAGAAGTATATGCCGAACAGTAGGGGTCCCAGGACCGAGCCTTGTGGGACACCACTTATGATTGGTTTAGAGTTGGGCCTGGAGCCCACTATTCTTATTGTGTGAGTTCTGTCTGTAAGCCAGTTGGCAACCCATCTCGTGACGTAGGGGTTTATGTTCAGGCTGGTAAGTTTTTCTGTAATACCCAAGTGGGGAATGGTGTCAAAAGCCTTGGCTAGGTCAAGGTAGGCTATGTGAACCACCTTTTCTCTCATCTATGGCCTTGGTGACTGTCTCGAAGAAGTCAGCCAGGTTTAGTAGGCATAATCTGCCCTTAACAAAGCCAAACTGGGTCAGGTCAAGTGTTTGGAGGTTCCCAATGTCTTTGTTAATGAGTTCCATAATGATGCAGTCCATAGCCTTGCAGACCAGGCTAGTCAGGCTTATGGGGCGATAGTTACGAGGATCAGTTGTGGCCCCTCATTTGTGCAGAGGAATAACCGTTGCTCTGATCCATTCTATGGGCACGTAGCCTGTGGAGAGGTTGAGGTTAAACAGCGTGCTTAGATGGGGGTTAGCTTGTTCTGTAGTTCATGCAAGACGCAGCCTGGGACACCATCTGGCCCCATTGACACTGTGTTTTTGGCTTATGAAAGGGCTGTTTTCACCTGTGCATCTGTGATTTCCGGGACACTACACTTTTCCGGTATTGTTGTGGGCCCTTTTGGAGGTGAGAGGGGGGTGAAGTTTGCACTGAATCTATCTGCCAGGATGTTGCCAATATCAGTAGGTTCAGTATATTTTGTGCTATTTTGCACTAGTTCAGTGCATATTTGCGAGTTGCCACTTAGATTTTTGTCATAGCTAAAGAAGGCTTTGTGGTTATATTTTGAATTCTTGGCTATTTTTCTTTTGAAGTTAGCTTTGGATGATTTTATGAGGGACCTTAGTTTCTTACTGACACTGATCAGGGATGTCTTTCCTTCTTGAGATTTGCTTTTTTTCTGAACTAGTTTCCTCCTTCTATTGTATAGCCTGTTTATGGCAGGGGTCCAACAAACTGGTTTCCTTCTCTTAGAGGAGTGATTCTTGGTTTTGCTAGGGATGGCATGATCCATGCATCCTTGTAGGTGCTCATAGAGTGCATTTTGTAAAGTTTTCTGCATCTTGGGCAGCGTTATCCTTTAGTGTGGGGGCTGTGAAACTTACCACCTCTGTCTTAAGTAAGGTGAAGTTTGCTTTAGAAAAGTTTTTACTGTGGTTTCCTTAGTGTGGTGGTGGGGTGTGGACATCCAGAGTGATTAGTTTATGGTCTGATCTAACCAGTGACGGGTTGACCTCCGGTGTGGAACACCTGTAGCCCATGTTGGTGATGACCAGGTCCAATATGTTTTCACCTCTGGTAGGGGAGTTTACCAGCTGATCCAGGGTATTTGAGTTGATGAATTCCAGGAAGCGCTGGGCCTGGGAGTTTGTACTCAAGTAGTTTTCCCAATGAATGGTAGGGTAATTGAAATCACCCAATATCAGGGTGTTCAGTAGGACCTTCATGTTTTCCAGTGTCTCCAGAAAGGTGGAGTGGTGGTCCTGGGTCATGAAGGGTGATCTGTAGCAGACCAAAATTTGAATTGCAGATTTGCCCGATGTTAGTTGCACATGGATGATCTCAGAGGTATCATGCTGCGCCACTAACCTGGCGGTGTAGGTATTCTTCATGAATATGGATACACCCCCTCCTTTTGTGTTTTGGTCCATCTTCTGAGGCTGAAACATGTGGTATGAGTTGTACTTTATTGTTGTACAGTAAACATTCAAGGATATGCATATATCATATATAGCTCAGCAAGCTACTACCTGGTGTTTTATACCTCGCTAGTGTGTTTTCCACCTAAATATCAATTTTTCAGCGTTTAGTGTGATTTATAAGTTTGTACTTATCTGCGTTTGTACTTACCTGACTGCCTGCACTTTTTTTTTTTGTTAAAAAGTTTAACTGTTGTAGGCTACACACTAAAGTGCATTAGCCTTTCTGTACATTTAAAGAAAGTTGTTTTATCTGTATCACTGTATTTTCTGTTTTCTGCCTTCTAAAAACAAAAAAAAAAAAAATATATATATATATATATATATATATATATATATATCTTTGCTTTTCCCACCTTCCTATACTAGTGTAGTCCAGTTTTCAGGCTAGTGCTGAATTCAGGGCTGTGTTTCAGGTTTCTGAGTTGCCCATACCTTACTTGGATAGCGGGAAGTTTCACTGTTCACCTGTGAAAGAGGGGAGTTTTGAGCAGCCTATCTATCCCTGAAGGAGTGGTCCCAGCACAGAAGTTTGTAGTCTGTTGGCCATTTTGGGCTAATTCCTATCTCTTTCATTTCCCTGCCATAAAAGCCACTGCATGGTTTTTGGCTTGTACTCAACTCAGCAAGCTCCTACCTGGTGTTCTGCAGAGTCTACAAGCATCAGAGAACTAAAGAGAGACTTTTGGAGTGGGTTAAGTACCTTTTTCTGCTTTTTATACCTCGCTAGTGTGTTTTCTGCCTAAACGCTGATTTTTCTACGTTTATTGTGATTTATAAGCTTGGACTTATCTGCATTTGTACTTACCTGACTGCCTGCACTTTTTAAAGTCGTTTTTGTTAAAAAGTTTAACTGTTGTAGGCTACACACTAAAGTGCGTTAGCCTTTCTGTGCATTTAAAGAAAGTCGTTTTATCTGTATCACTGTATTTTCTGCTGTTTTCTGCCTTCTAAAAAGAAAATATATAGATATCTTTGATTTTCCCACCTTCTTATACTAGTGTAGTCCAGTTTTTAGGCTAGTGCTGAATTCAGGGCTGTGTTTCGGGTTTCTGAGTTGCCCATTCCTTACTTGGATAGCGGGAAGTTTCACTGTTCACCTGTGAGCGAGGGGAGCTTTGAGCAGCCTATCTATCCCTGGAGGAGTGGTCCCAGCACAGAAGTTAGTAGTCTACTATTTTGGGCTAATTCCAATCTCTTTCATTTCCCTGCCATATAAACCACGTTTGCACGATTTTTGTGCACCGTGCAGCGTGGGTTAGCTAGGGTTAAACTATTCCCGGCTCCACAAAATCTACACTTCAATTTTTCCCTTGGAACTCTTTAAACTCTCAATCTATGCACTCAACCACACACCTAACACCCAGCACTAGCTAAAGCTAATAGTAAGCACAACTCCAGCACTAGATTGCCCAGCAGGGCAAGGCTCTTTATTCATCCCAACCAGCCAAAGGTACATAACAACCAACCCTATTATTCAGGCATGACCAAAGGGCAATTTCCAGTGTATTCTCCTGTCCAGCTAGTGAATCTGGGTATCATGGGTCAATGTCACAACTGCCTCATGTACTCAGACAACCCTCTCCTCCTACCATTCAACTCTAACACATGTGAGAGATGTAACTATCCAGCCAAACTGGAGGCTAAGCTCTTTCCACCCATGACTGAAACAGTCAGTCAAAAGGAGAAGGTTTACATCTGCATCACACCTCCAGCCTCACATAGACCAACTATACAAGCACAGGCAAAATCTACACATAAACACACGGAATCATACTCGGAGGCTCTAACTAATAACTTACCAAAGAAACAGAGACCTCTAAGGTAGACTCCCAAACAACCCACACCAGTACATCACATCACCAACCAAACAACACATAAACCACAAAATCAGTGTGCCGCACACTCTCAGCCCTTAAGGCCAAATAGCATACCTAACACACTAGTAATAGGAGACTCCATAGTCAGGCACACTGATGTCCCACTCACCAGATTAGACAAGGCGAAGGTTACGGTAAGCTGCCTGTCAGGAGCCAGAATCCACCACATAACACAAGTACTCAGGTCACTCCAGAACAAGTACAAATATGACATCGTACATGTTGGTGTAAATGACCGGAGACATACCTTCCTGGACTACATGAAAGGAGACATGGAAGAGCTCTCTGATCATGTAACCCAGGCGGGTATGACCCTGACCCTGAGTAGTATTCTGCCCTCACCAAGAATGATACCACAGTATAAAGAAAAAATGATCAGCTTCAACAATTGGCTAAACTTCTGGTGTCATTCAAAGGGGATCCAGTATCTGTCAACCAGGGATGACATGCTCGACAAGCCTCATTGCTTCGCAAGAAACGGCTTTTTCCTGTCACCCCTAGACTTTTGAATACTGGCCAAGGCTCTTGCTGTCCCCATTGTGTCTTTTTTAGGCAAGGCCCAAAAGTCAAACAGGCCACCATAACCAGCACAAAAAACAAGAAAATGAGGGTTATACTACTCAATGCCAGGAGTTTAAATCTCAAAATGCACGCACTCAAAGCACTCCTTAGTATGGAGAATGTCATCTGTGCAGTAACAGAAACTTGGTTTAAGGCTCCAGAGAGCACCCCAGCACTACCGGGATACAACTCATACCACACATTTCAGCCACAGAACACGGACCAAGCAACAAAAGGAGTGGGAGTATCCATATTCATCAAGGATACCCACACCTCCAGGTTAATGGCACAACATGATACTACAGAGATCATCCATGTGCAACTAACACAAGGCAAAACTGAAATGCAATTTGTGGCTTGCTACAGATTACCCTCCAAATCCCAGGATCAACACTCAACCTTCCTGGAAACACTGGAAAACATTAAGGTCCCACAAAACACCTTGATATTTGGACAATTTCAATTACCCCTCCATCAACTGGGAAAATTACTCTAGTACTAACTCCCAGGCCCAACGATTCCTAGAATTTATCAACTCAAACACCTTGGATCAGCTGGTAAACTCCCCAACCAGAGGTGGAAACATACTAGACCTGGTCATCACCAACATGAGCGACAGGTGCTCCACACCGGAGGTAAACCAGTCACTGGTTAGATCTGACCATAAACTAATCACACTGGATGTCCACACCCCACCATCTCCCCCACACAAGGAAACCTCAGTGAAAAACTTTCCCAAAGCCAACTTCACATAGCTCAAGACTGAGGAGGGAAGCTTCATACCCCCCCCCCACACCTAGGGATAACTCCGCCCAAAATGCAGAAGTCTTTACAAATGCACTCTATCAACACTTATAAGGATGTATGGATCATGCCATCCCTAGTAAAACCAAGACTCACTCCTCCACGAGAAGGAAACCAGTCTGGTGGACCCCAGCAATCAACAAACTATACAATAGAAGGAGGAAACTAGTCCAGAAAAAAAAGCAAATCCCAAGAAGGGAAGACATCCCTGACCAGTATTAGTAAAAAACTTAGGTCCTTTATAAAATCTTCCAAGGCAAATTTTGAAAGAAAGATAGTCAAGGATTTGAAAGATACAAAGCCTTCTATGGCTATGTAAAGAATCTAAGTGGCAAATCACAGATATGCGCCGAGCTGGTGCAAAATAGCACAAAATATATGGAACCTATGGCATCGCCAACATCCTGGCAGATAGATTTTGTGCCAACTTCACCCTCCTATCACCCCCAAAAGGACCCATAGTAATACATGAAGAGTCCAGCATCCCTGAAATCACAGAAGCACAAGTAAAAATAGCCCTTACAAAAGCCAAAAACACAGAATCAATGGGGCCAGATGGAGTCCCAGGCTGCGTCCTGCACGAACTGCAAGATGAACTAAGCCCTCTCCTAAAGAAACTTTTCAACCTCAGCCTATTCACAGGCTAAGTGCTCTTGGAATGGTGCACAGCAACGGTTATTCCACTTCACAAAGGGGGAGCAACAACCGACCCTGGTAACTATCACCCTATAAGCCTGACCAGCCTGGTCTGCAAGGCTATGGAGCATATCATCATGGAACTCATTAGCAAGGACATAGGAGACCTCCAAACACTTGACCCAATTCAGTTCGGCTTTGCTAAGGGCAGATCATGCCTACTGAAACTGGCTGACTTCTTCAAAACAGTCACTAAAGCCATTGACGAGGGTAAGGTGGTTCATACAGCCTACCTAGACCTTGCCAAGGCTTTCAACACCATTCCTCACTTGGGTATCATAGACAAACTCATCAACGTAAACATAAAGCCCTACATCACGAGATGGGTTGCCAGCTGCCTTACAGACAGAACCCATTTGGTAAGAATAGCGGGATCCATGTCTGACTCTAAACCAGTCACAAGTGGTGTCCCCCAGAGTTCAGTCTTGGGCCTGCTACTGTTTGGCATATATTTCTCAGAAGTACAGGCAAACACAAAAGGTCTATGGCTGACCAAATTTGCTGATGACTGCAAGTTGGGAACCATAATTGACACTCCGGCTGACACTGACATTCTCCAGAAGGGCCTCATCGAGACTGACACATGGTGTCAAAGTGATGGCCTCAAGTTAAATGCCAAAAAATACATAGTCATCCCGTTTGGGAAGAACAAAACACCCACGAACTACCACAATTGGTGGCAGCCCCCTTAATTCAGAAGAGGTAATAAGAGACCTGGGGACTCAGGTAGATAGTAATCTCTCATTTGACAATCACATCACCAAAGTAGTTAGGAAATCCTTCTATGTAGCCCATCTAATTACTAAAGGGTTTGCATCTAGAAATAAAGAGGTAATAGTTGCCCTATACTCGTCACTCATCAGACCCAACATAGAGCACAATGCCCCTTTTGGGATGTACCTCACAAGACACTACCAGCAGCTGGAGAGACCACAGAAGTACCTCACCAAGAGGATCACAGGCCTCAAACATATGCCATATGCAGCCAGACTGAAAAAACTCCGGCTTTACTCAGTGGCATACCGCTTGCTCAGAGGTGATCTCTGCCTAACCTACAAAGCCATGTTCAACTCGGAATTGATGGACATGCTCCACCT
Source organism: Protopterus annectens (assembly GCF_019279795.1). NCBI lineage: Eukaryota > Metazoa > Chordata > Ceratodontiformes > Protopteridae > Protopterus > Protopterus annectens. Next base: position 1,053,120,221 of record NC_056744.1, on the reverse strand, counting down.
AAAGAAATCCAAGTCACTATGAGCCACACGCTCTAGTAAGCTAAACCTCGAACACTACAATAAATAGAACATGCTGGAGGGACAGATTCCTGTCACAGAGACTCTCCACGCTTTGGAACAAAATTCCTAATTACATTAGACAGAGCACCTCAATATTACTCCAAGACGAACCTTGATGAGTGGATGGGAAATAGAAAGTACACCTCAGGGATCACTCCTATGGCTCTGCTTGTTAGAGGCACAGCTAACTAATTTATGGGGCAGCGAAAGCTGACACTTATGGGCTAGGCTTATACATGCCCTCGGGCAGATAGCCTAGTATCTACCTATGAACCTATATGTAATGAAAATTATAATAGTAGAGACTTTGAAAACAAACTTTACTTTGTTACAGAGTTTACTATCTGATGACCTGAATGCATTAAGGTAGTGAAATTGCAAAACCAATGTTATATATAAATCTTATGGTTAAAATTTGTACCCTAATTCATTGCATTCCTTCATTTTTCAGTGACACAGTACAGGAAAAGCTTGTTCTTTATTATGCATATATCCTTTTGTATCAATTATTAAATATATGCTTAATCTCACAAGTGGGGAAAATAATTTTATCTGTGGACAGTGTTGTTGCTGTAACTTCATAATTGCGCATCCATTTGTGAAAATGAATGGAATAATGCTGTATTATTTAAAAATTGCATTTGTGATTTAGACAGTGCTGTCCATTTCATCTTTTGCCAATGCAGTAAAACTTACATACGATGATAAAGTGGAAACTCCATTTTAGAATAAAAGTGGAAACTCAATGGAAGTATTTAAAAAAATAATGCAGTATGTTTACACAAAATTGCATGGTTTGGAGGAATGTGTAGTGGTAGAATGATTCTGAAACTGCCACAGGCCTACAAGGGGGAAAATGATGGTCTGCATTGTAGGCTAATAATCAAATACTAGCATGAAAATGAGTGTCACAATGTTAGCAAAAGTCATTTTGCACAAATATGGTGAACTCAGACATTGCGCTGTCATTCAAAATCATATACAATTTGTGCAATAAGCCATTTTGATAGGTCATAGGAGATCAAGTATGCAAACATATTAGGATTACCATCTACATGAGCTGGAGAACACGTATTGATGACTACCTACGAACCTAGTATGCACAATGTTGAATGATGTATGATGCCACCCTCTGTGTCACAGAAAGGTCTGCTTAGGGCTGACATGCAACCATTTCCATGACTGAGACATAATCTCCCACTACCATGCAGACAGAGACATCATTCAGGAGTTTGTAGACATGTGATAACCATACATGGAATCAAGGCTGTAGTGTGGAATGCCTGTGTATTCATGAACAAACGGTTTATGTAGCAGTTACTATCCTTAATGCAGAAGCTTTTAACATCCAACATGGGACATGTTAGGAGTATTCCAGATATCAGCCAAGCAAATCCTACACCAATACATTCATGTAATGCTGCAGCACGTAGAGGACCATATCTGGTTTCCATGAACAACAGGCGAACCCACGCAATACAGTCAGTCTGTGACATTGCCTGTTTCAGTGAGGTCATAGAGGTCATTGACTGTACCCACATTGCTATCAAGACCCCGCATACTTTGCATTGCATCCAGTATATAAGCCTGAAGGGGTTCCATCAAACTATCAGGTGGTATGCAGAGTATGGGGCATTACATACAATATGTTGGTGTGCCATCCAGGCAGTTCCCAGAAGTCTCACATCTGACATACATCGAATTTGTGCTAGCATTTTATGTAGGGTGACTTTCTACTGGGTCAACCAACTGCAGGATTCACAGACTGCTACCCCAACTCAGGAATTGTCTGGTAACATGTAGGTAGGCAGTAGACCAGTCACAATGCTGTCCACTTTTGTGTGTGTTGCAGGTAATGCTGAATATACCTTTGAACTATGGATTATGGCCCACATCCAGATGGCCCCATTGATGGCAGAAATGACATATAATACAGTACTGTGTGTCTGTCTTTCTAAAGCCCAGCTTCCACTTTCTTGATACATTTGGTGGCACATTGCATTATGTCCCAGAGACCTATTGCAAGAAATCTGTGATTTGCAACATGCTACATTGAGCAATAAGAGCAGTTACCATGTTAGGACACTAACAGTGAAATACCTGTGGTAGCAGCTGAGAAGGAGCAGGGTGAAGATTCATCCAACTAACTGTGGCAGCACCTGAAATGTTGCAGAAGTGAGTGTAAGGCACTGGCTAACAGAAGGCATCTGATCCACAACTATGGGCCATGACAATACAAACACAGAGAAAATGCATGCATTAACACATCTACAGTCTATTGCAGTGCAGTGCATTGACTCACTACACTGATGATCACACATTACTTTAGTGACTAATATCATGGAGGTGGACAAGACACAGTCATCAGCATCATCATCATCATTATAATCTACACAGTTGAGGTGGGGCACAGTTATATGGGACAGCAACACTAGCATATGTGGTAGTGCCATTGGTGGTAGATGCACTACTCATGCACACTGCTAAGATGCTCAGGGCTTCAGGGATCACATCCTCCAATGATGGGTTAAAGATTCCATGGTGGAATGCTGGCTGCATGTATCATATGGCCATGTAGTACTAGGACTTGAACATCTTATCTAAGGGGTGGCATATCACATTACGAGTGTGTACCTGAACTCTACTGTGGTGCCCAGTGTAGTGTTCCACTAAAATGTGAGTTTCCATGATCCTCTGAATAATTATGAGTAGGTTTTGCTCATGGTAAGGCTACAGAGGAGTGGGACTGCATTGGACTGTGTGCTCTTGATTGGCTTGCCTAGTGGGATGTGTCCAAGTGGGACTAGAAGATCATCAACCATAACCATGTGTGCCCATGTCCATGAGCCGTGAAAGTCATGGGCAGTGTGGGCAGTAAAGATATCTCCATAATGGTATGAGCCATCTTTGTAAGTCTGGCATGCAGTGTGCATCCATCTCCTTAGCACAGCCACAGCAGCCAGGAGCTTACAACATCATGGTTGCACCAGTGGCTACAACCTCAGTTGCCATGTCACTCTTCATGCATTAAAGGAGGTTCTTCAGTCCCTGCAATATTTGCAATTCCTCATGAAGTCCACACAGTACATTCAGTCTCTAACATGGTGTGAGCAGGGATCATCATCATCTGTATTACTGACCTGTACATCCATTGATTAATGGGTGAGGGTGACACCAAGGTCAGGGAATGTCTTGAAGTCTTGACAACAATGTCCATTTACTTGCCTTTCTGGTATGTGGACTGCACATATGTTGGAGGCAGTGTGGGCCTCTGATACAATCTGTAGTGGTGACACCTACACAGCAAGAGTGGGGTTGACATGGTAGGACATCCTTCATCCATCATCTTGCCACCCCACCATTATCTCACCTGTGGGTGATTTTAATGTACCCTCTGATACCACTATGTCCCTGGGCTATGCCATGTACATGCTGGCATCATAGTGTATCAATGGTGAACTACTAAAATAATCATATTCTGATCTGTTGTGCTGAAGCTTCTACCAGATAACATACCTGTGGAAACTATAGATCATATTGGTTCCCGATCATTATGAGGCACTTAGACTGCTGCACATTAATTATTTAGATAGTCTGTGGGTTTTTGCACAGCCCTGATGCCCCTGAGTTACAGACATGCATATATAAACCATTCATAGTTACAAGATACTGTCCTACAACACTTGCACTTTATTTTTCTCACATGGTCCATGCCTTACAGACACTCAGGACGTAATAACAAGTCCAGATCCCACATCAAACCTACCACGAGGCATGAGGTTCATCTTACATTCCCTGGTTTTGGATACTAGGAAATCCTTCATGTCCATATAACATGTCTGTATTGGTGATCCACCCACAGTCCTCAACCTGTCTGTAGCAATTTTGTAAGCTCTGATCTTAGTGTAACTGCAATGCACCTATACTATAGTCCTGTTACAGCCACCCAATGTATTTGGTGTTATACACCAGTTCCTACCACACCTCATTTCAGAAGGCATTGTCTACTTTACCAGCCCTAAGGATATGAATAACTTGTAAGTGAAGAACGTGCAGTAACATCTCCTTTTACTGTGTGATGAACTTTCCCAGATGTTGCTGTTCCTTCATTGCCAAGACAAGACAAGAAGTGTACACCAATGGGTACATATGTGGTTCACAGTGTGTGTGTGTGTGTGTGTGTGTGTGTGTGTGTGTGTGTGTGTGTGTGTGTGTGTGTGTGTGTGTGTGTGTGTGTGTGTATGTGTGGGTGTATATGTGTGTGTGTGTGTGTGTGTGTGTGTGTGTGTGTATGTGTGCGTGACTGTTCATGACAGCAAAAAACAGGTTCAACACTGTCCCCAGGCCCTTTATGGAGGCCACAGCCTTGTATGCTGATATAGTGTAACAATTCTTGATCTGTGCCCTGTTCCATGTCAGGTTAAGCACTCCTAACAGGATTGCAACCTGTCCTGCCATGTGCCATCTACTGTGCATTGTCAGGTCGAGCATCTCAACATGACTGCTGTGTCTCCTGTGCCCTATCAGAATTCCCTCTAGCATACTTGCCCACTGTCATGCCTTGTGCAGTGTTATTCTATGTATTCCTTTGATCTCTTACTGTGTCTGTTGCTTTCATGTAATCTAGTGTAGTTTCTAGACTCCTGATGATTACTGTCAATAACCCTGTCTGCTGTCAGTTTACCTATATAACAGAACACTGATAATCATTATATTATGACTCTTTAAGTTGCTCACTAAATTGTTGTCTATCAAAATATAGTAAATGGGATATTTATCCCACTGAACTGGGCCTTTCAGCAAAGCAGTCTCTGAATCATGGCTATAACATGATGTGGTATCACCCATAGCTATGTTAACATGTATGAATTTGCCCATTACTGAAATGGGAGGGTCATGTAAGGTGTGCATGTGTACACAGCCACTGCAATCCCAAGCCCTATGACTGACCATTTGCATAATGCTATTGATAACATGTGGTGTGGTGCCATGCTGCCTATCTCTGTGCATCATATGGTCTCCTATATGTGTGGCCATTTGTGCCAGGCTACCATGCTTCTCCAGATCTAGAACTAGACAGTGGATTTTACCCCCACAGGAATGGAGTTTAGTAGGGCTCCCACATGGCTGTGCAGGAGGAGAAAGATCTTCCTTCACCTACTCAAAGGGACAATATGAAATTACTGCTTTAGAAAACGATTGCCTAGTTCTAGTCTGCTAGGGAACTAAAGGATGTCACTGACATCACCTGTTCTGGTGAGCAACACAGTCACAAATATTGTGACCTGCAGAGGCATCAACCATATCTTCTCTGCCATAGGGAAGAAAAGGCTAAGGGTAACAGACCACCTTATTATTGCAAGCATTTTTGTTCTCACATTGGCATTCTGCATTAGGTCTAGCATCTGCAGCTGCAATTTCCTTCTGTTGTAATTGATATACTATGCTAGTTACTATTTTTCAGCTTCCCAAGATACACTGGACAACAAAATGCTCTACAGAAGGAGGTAAGGCAGGCTACGGGTGGGCAGGGTGAGTTTAGTTTAATGCTGGCAGTACTACTCACTGCATTTCTCTAAATCTCTCTCTCTCTCTTTTTTGGCATCCCTCTCTCTCTCTGTCTATGTTTTTCTTGTATTTTTTCCTTGTTTTTATCCACTTATTTCCTTTAAGTATAGGAACAGCCAGCAGGATGTGGTAAGTTGTTGGTCACCATGCTCTATACCAGCACCCATCTTTACTGCTGATTCCCCACATCCCCAGGCCTGTTTGTATGCATCTTGTGAAAGGTGACCCAGAGTGCTTATCTCACAGTGGTGATGAGCAGCCCTTTTGGATCACCCAGCAGGAGGTGTAGCAGCTGGTAAGGGCTAAGTTGAACTTGTGTCTCAATGTCCACACAGGAACCCCAAAGCATCTCTTTGTGTCGGCTGATATAGCTGCAAGGCTGGCAAACTCTATCCGTAGGGCCATTAGAAATGGCACCTGCACATGATGTTAGCCACAGATGTGACTGACGGCAAGATGGGTTAGATTCCCTTATATGCCACACTGACAGATCCTCCACATCCCTCCCTATCTCCTACCATTGTGTTCTGCATCATTTTGCATAAATCTCCATCCCCTTTTTTCATTCATATCATCAGTTGTCCAGCCTATGTCACTCCTTGTCTCCCAATTGTATCTGCCAATTATGTCTTACTACCTCCCCAATCTTTTTATCCACATTATACTTTTGTTTGTCTGTACATTATGTTTCAATTACCCTCAACCCTTACCACATTTTCCCTTACTGCCTTCCCCTTCTACCTTTCAACTTAAGGAAAAAGGTCAGCTGTACCCAGGAAAATGTATACCTTTCTTTAAAACTCCCACACTAATTTCTTCCTGTACTCGCTCCCATTTTCCACCACATTTATGTAATAAAATGATCTGTAGCTTTGATGTGCTGCCCTTATATGAACTGGTTGAGGCATTTGATGTTCATGTGAACATGCATACCATCAGACATACCACCTGCCTAATGCTTTACCTTGAGTTACATGACTTTTCATAGCATCACTCTACATTCAAAGCAGTTATTATGGATGCATTGTTTCATTATGCAGCTTTGGTCATGGACTGAGCATGCTCTTTTGGCATTCATGCATTCCTAATCCATGTTGCATCTCTTCACACTAAACCTATAGCACTGTTTAAGGCTGTGAAGTGGCATTATTCTTTTTCTGAATACCTCCCACCCCTGCTTGTCTTGTCAAAAAACACAGAAAATTGGTATTTTATGGCATGCAATAAACAATAAGTGTGTGTTGAAACACGTGAAGCAGTACATCTGTGCAGAAGTCGTGTTTGCTGTTCAATACACTTCAACATTTAAGGGTTAAATGTTGAACTCTGGTAGAAGTACATTTAAAAGGTTAATTGAATTATTGTCAATACTCTGTCATTGGCTTATGCGACTGCATTTTTTATTTAATTATTTTTAATTCTATTTTTTATTGCTTTTTGCTCCATTCTTAACCCTTGAAAGCTATGAAGCCAAAAAACCAAGGTGTGTTTGCTTTTTTAAGAGTGTTTTTAGGATAAGAAGTAATCACAATCATTGCTATTATAAAACACAAACCTATGTGCACACAGACGCATACATATATATGCATATACATCCTTTAGTCAGAGATACAAACAGAATAATCACATTTAGTAGAAAACATAGATGAAATCAAATAAGGGTGAAAATTTGCTTGGTAGAATAACAATTAGTGTAAAACCATGCCATATACTTTATTTCAACTATAAGATAAACACACACATTAAAAAAAAAAAAAAAAAAAAAAAAACAACAACAGGAAGAAAATTACATTGCAATTTTTTTTAATTTGGGTAATCCCTTCGCACCCCCAATGTGAGGCCAAGCCCCCCACTTAGTCATACATATGTATACTAAGGCCACGATCACACCAATCTGGAGAAAGGGGAAAATATCCCAGAACAGTGGAAGTACTGCTGGCATGCTCTTTCACACCCCAACAATAGGAATTGTCCAGAGAAAACAACAATCACAGTTCCCAGCACTGGCATGTTCAGTGACTACAAGCCTGCCAAACTAACAAGAACATCAATACATTTATAAATGAACATGGAAATAACATCAGAAACAGTAGCACACATTCTGCAAAAATAAAGTAACTAAACTGCAACAGTAGCTGAAATCAGGTTGAGGTGAGTGTACATCTTCGGTTTCAGAATTCAGCCTGAAAATACAGCTGTGACATGTATGCAACTAATGTGATTCTACCAAATGAATCTACTAGCAAATATGCTTTAAACCAGTTACACCTATCAATTTCTGATTTTAGTAAATTAATCATCTATCAAACATACCCTAATGATATATCTCTACATGTGTGTGTGTGTGTGTGTGTATATACATATACATGCACACGCACAATATATAAAATGTCTGTAAGTTTATGTTTAAACATTCTTAGAAAAGTCAAAGAAGTAACTGCTTGCAGAGTGCAGTGTCAACTGAAACGTTAAGGAGATGATTAAACCACTGGTAGCAGGAAAGATGAGGGATAAAATAACATAAACAAAACGTCACTTGACATTTCAGTTAAACACATGGTGGTTATTCATCCTTCAGACCACAGTGATAAAAATTAAACATTATAAACATTCAAAGGCAAGATGATATATATATAACAGTGGTAATCTCAACAGGAGGTTACTGGTGTATCATTTTAATTATTTATGTATGTAATACATTTTACATTCATAAGTTAGCAAGCCTAGTGGGACAAACCCTTTTAATAAATACTTTTGAGAGAAATGGTCCAACTAAAAAACTATAGAAATTACTAACAGCATTGTAAAAGTAACTAAGATGCAAGAATAATAAAAAGGAGTACATATTAAATATAGGATAGCTTCATCTATTACAGATTAAACGTATGAGTATGGTTCTTTGTTCCAAAAGTATAAAAACATAAATAACACACTCAACACGCATGTGCACACACAAGCACACACACACAAATACTCGCATACACAGGCTGACATGCCACACCACATGCTCATTCCACATATACACATATGGATACACATGTGCACCAAATTCTAAACAGTAGTTCAATCCACACAAATACATATTTAGCTTTAAAGTAGCTCTTAGATATAAGAATAGGTCTCATGGAAATATATATATACTTTTTAGAAATATATAGGTCTCACTTTGCTTCTAGAAAATGTCACTCTTCAAATAGATAATATGAATAACACAAATCAATACTGTAATACATCAAAAGCACGTGACGTATTCATGGATGTCAACAGCAGTAGTATTATGTAATTATTATTATGCAATTTGTCCAGTATTATGGCACACATCACAGATCATGAGCCATAAATGTTTGGCTCATACAACACCCCTGGCACGCCTAGTTCAGTTAAAAACTTAGGTGCTTTATGTGCCTGCTGAGTAGGATACAAATCACTGACCATTTCTATATTGTCCATCCCACAGAAAGGGTTTGTTAGAGTACAACCACAACAACTTAACGTATGATAATGCCTGCCTTTGCAGCTTTTACATTAGGGACATAGGAGCATCAGCCTGCCAAGAACTGCACATACTGTCACTGAAGGCACAAGTCTGTAGAGGTGTACACTTGCAAAGGTGCACCATAGCAGGGACTGGACTGATCTTTTGGCAACAGATGAATTGTTAGAAACATTTCAGTTAACGTAATCTTGAATGGATAAAGGCCATTATCCCTGGCTGTGATCTCTCTCTACTGATGTCCTAGCTGACAGAGCTCTGGGAAACAAATGGGCCATTATGAGATGAGGGCTTGATGGTCACAGGAGGTGATGTGGATCAAAAGTATTAAAAAATACTGACTACATACTATAAAGCAGGCCTCAAATGCTTTTTGTGCAGATGTATTTCAAACAGAATGTTTTTTAATGTAATAGCTCAATTTTTAACAAACCAGGAGAATAATAATGCAAACACTGTCACTACAAACATTTATCAGTTAAGCTGATCCCTAATTTGTGAGTACTGTGCTGTATGAAAATAAATCTTTGTCTTCTCCTAAGTGTGCTAGTATTTGTAAAACTTAATCTATCTTTTTTCCAGCTAAGCAGGGTAGAATTTTCTTACATTTGTCTGGTGTACATCTAAAACATTTGCATTTTATATACCTGTATCAAGCTTATAGGGTTGGCTTAATAGTTAAGGTGTTAACCTCACAGATTAAATGTTTGATTCTCACCTTTGAAAGGAAAATTGTCTAAGCTTAAAATGGTCTTCAAGAGCAGCTAGTCTAGTAGTTGCCTATGGCCCTTGAATTAAAATTTATTAAAGTATACCTTATTTCAAAAAAAATTGTGCATAGTGGGACATTCTGGGAGAGGAGAAACAGATGGCATTACTAAACTGAAACTGTGGTTGGACTATATCTAATTACTTCATTTCTCTGAAAAGTTTTCTAAAAACGTATTTATAAATCTGTTCTAGAAATAGTTTTGTCAGTGTTGGGGATAATACAACAAAAACATGTGGGCCTTCTTTCATTTTTCATTGTAAACCCTTCTGTCCATTTAGTCTCAGCATTTTATTCACTGGAGATCAAATTATAACACTTGCCTTATTTATCTACTTACTTAATTTCTTTTTTCTTAACCAGGTCAGTGGGTTATACAATGTCTATCTCTGTCATGAAATGACTGTATGATGCATTTATATGAATTGAAAAAATACAAAACTAAATGAAATGTATTATTACATGATACAGACATATAAAAATGTAACAGTGCTGTAGTCTGCCATGTGTAGCATAAAATATTTGCCTTTCAAAATCAATAATATAACAATATATTATAACATAATATAATATCATATAATATAATATGATATAATATAATGCAGATTAGACTATATAATAGAGCAATGAAACTAAATTTAGATAGATGGTCAAGGAAATTACATAATAGAACTCAGGCTTAGGTATAGTAATTAGGAGATTAGTTGCAAAGTAGAAATAGAAGACGACAGAGAAGTGATTGAAAATTTTTTTTTTTTTTTTTTACAAATGCCTTTCTTGATCAGTATGAATCCTGAGAAGAAATTAACTAAAGAAACAAAGGAGAAAATCTTTTAGAAATATGGAATTCATATTAGTCTAGAGAAAGTAGAGACAGAAAGAGGACAAGAAAATGGGTGCTGGATCAAAATATTCAGTTGTTAGGGTGTAGGGGAAGTGAGTCAGTGAGAGGATAACTTATAACTGAGGAAAATGAAGACTGGATATGTCCATAGCTTAGAAGAGAGGTTAAGGAAAAAAATGATTACATTGAGGCATAGAGGGGATAAAACCCTGACCATGCCCCTTATATCCTGTGTCGGACTGGACAAACATGGGCTCATGGGATCAAACAGCAGAAAACAGGAGTGAACAGTCAATACTGCTTTGCCTACCTAGAAGTGAGGGAAGCAGCAAAGCATTATTATGAGCTGCAAGCTGCATATGATTTGGTCACATGGTTGTGCGTGAACTGAATCTCACATACACCTCAAAAAAGCAGCCATAATGAAGCTTGCAAGGCTGACAGGGGATGGCAAGGTTAGGGTGTACTCCCTGGCAGCAATATGACTCTAAACAGCATCCCTGATTTCCTTATCAGCTCATGATGCATGTCAGATACAACTCAAAGGAGACTAAGGTGTTGACATTAGGCATAGTAAGCAAGGAGATGCTTACGGTCACCTGCAGATAAAAAAAATAAATAAGTAAAAAAGTTACATTGGCAGATTATTTATAACAAGTTTATTAAAGAACATATTAAAAGTGAAAAGGTTTTATCAGTAATAACAATAATAATAATAACACTTCAGAAATGGTCCCCTGTTCCCTCTCCAGCCTTTGATTAAATGGGAAAAATCAGTATCTCTAAAACGATACCAAGACAAAAATGATGCATCAGCACCATTAAGTACTTTAAGGTTTTATTACAGAAAATATATCTCATTTGTTCCTGCTTGCTTATTTAATTTATTTTAACATCAGCAGATTACCACCAATGCTTTCATGAGAAAATTTAATACAACTTGCTTCACATGTTATTTTCCTTGTATAAAGCTCCTTTAGATCCTTCCTGGATCATGGATTTGCTCCCATGCATTTAGCACATCAGGCAAAGAGTGCCCTTCAACACTTGTTGTTTCCTTAGCAGGTACAGGTTTTACGGGGTCAGGTTGCTAGCCTGAGAGCCAACCCTCCTCAGAGCATGCACCACACACTTGCATGCACACACTCACACCTAGGGCCAATTTAGAGTGTCCAAACCACCTACTACATGTTTTTGGAATGTAGGAGAAAACTGCAACACCCAGAAGAAACCTGCACGAATGCAGGGAGGACATGCAGACTCCACACAGAAGGCACCCCAGCCAAGAATCGAACCAGAGAACCTCTTGCTGTGAGGTGACACTGCTAACTGCTACACCACTGCACATCCCCTTTAGATCTTTACTACCATTTAACATACTGAATGTTTTCCACATGGAAAAGTGTCTTTTTGCACAGCTGTATTACTTTTTGTAAGTGTGATTAATATAAACATTTATGGCAGGATTCCTCTTTAGTGTATGGGTATGAATGTCATCAATGAAACATTTGCAATATCTCTGACCAGACTTTATGAGTCCTGTCCACCATATGAAATGTTACTGAAAATGGATACATAACATATTTCATTGCCTCTCTCATTTCGAACCCTTACTTCCATTATTACTACTTTCTTATCTTCATTTTTTGCCTCCTCCCACATATTATATTATTTCTCTTTTAACTCTTAACCTTTCTCAGTTTCATTATCTTTAACGTCTTACATGGATCGTCTTTAATGTGCTGCTTTGTCTGGCTGTCTTACATCATGCATTTGTCCCTACGGAAAACATATTTATTTACATATTTTATTAATTGAGCAGTTTACCATGTAATAGATATAACAGATACAATGTCCTTATCATTTACAAAGTAAATATTACTGCACACTCCCTCTCTCTCTCTCTCAGACACACACACACACACACACACACACACACACACACACACACACACACTCACACACAGATACATGCATATACCACACAAACACAAAGATATGAGCTCAGAGCCACATGAATGATTTCAAATATGATTCACAAACTGTATGTATTAATCCTTCCACCCCTGTATATGAAAGACAAGACAACAGTGTGTCCACGACACATATATTTCATAATCATAACATTGAAACTACTTTACTGAATCCACCATATCATGAATATGACAATGATGACATCTTCTTCATTCATTTGCTATGCAAACTTCATCTTATCAAAGTTACTGGTAGCCAGTGCTTATCCCAGAAAATAATAAGCCTGAAATAAAAGCAAGTCCATGTTAATAGAAATGGCTTCTGGCTTTTAAATTAAAATATCTCAAGGACATATATTTGGCTTTCATTTATTCTTTCCCCTTGTGCCACTTTCAATGTTTTAGATAATTTTCCTCTTGAATACATTTCTGCATACAACTATATATGAGACCACAATAAATTATTTCAAAACTTTTTCTACCTTTAATGTGACCTATAACCTTTACAATTCAATTCCTATTAAATGATTCTGAACAAGTCACTTAACAAGACAGCACTGCTACGTTGACTCTGAAAACGGTCCATTTGAATTAATGCCCTACCCCAGCTAGCAACTGCAGATAAATTAATACATTAATAATAAAGCAAATTAAGTGATGAAACAATTGTTGCTACATACTTATTTCCATGCTCCACTTTTCTACATTGGTAAGTATCATGGTCATCTCAATATTCCCCTCAACATAAGAGGACTGGCTTAAAGGTGTGGCAAATAAGGCTGCTTAGAGAGAAGTTAATCACCCAAAGCCTTCATTCATCCAATGTTAGAATGCAGAAAACTACCTTGCACAGTCTTCTACAAATGGGCAATATGTGAAACAATTACTAGTATCTTCAGCTATGAAGTTCACAGTATCTTTGAAATATGATGTATCGAAGATTTCATTTAATATCTACACAATACCCACCTACGAGATCCACAACACCAAAAGCCTATGAATGATGACCACCTCTCATGGTTCATGTGTGAAGCATGTGTAAGTGGGTATTAGCCATCATCATATGATGTTAGGCATAAAGGCATGAATAAAGACCTATTGAAGAGAAACAGAACAAAATAATGTTTAATGGTGTAAAGTTTCATGTCATAGAAAACTCAAGAATTTCAGATTATGTGAAGGAATCTGCCCTGTCATGCACGATCAGAAAAGACATAACTCTTTTGGTAAAAACTTTGTACCCATGAACTACCACATGGGCAGTAGTCTACTTAACACTGAAAGTGTGATAAGAGACCTTGGGACACAGGTGGACAGTAGTCTCTCCTTTGATAATCACATTGCCACAGTAGTCAGGAAATCCTTCTACGTGGCACACCTCATCACAAAAGGTTTCTCATCCAGGAAAAAAGAGGTCATTGTTCTCCTCTACGCATCACTCATTAGACCCATTATAGAGTCATCTCCCCTTTTGGTATGTACCTCACAAAACATCTACAACAACTGGAAAGGCCGCGGAAATATCTCACAAAGAGGATTACTGGCCTCAAACAGATGCTGTGCGCAGACCATCTCAAAAAACTCCAGCTTTACTCCGTCGCATATCACCTATTCAGAGGCAATCTCTGCCTAACTTACAAAGCTATGTCAAACCCAGAGCTGTTGGACATACTCCACTTAAAGAAATCCCAATCCCTCTGAGCTACATGCTCTAGGGACCTAAACCTTGTCACTACAATAAACAGAACATGCTGGAGGGATAGATTCTTGTCCCAGAGACTTCCCATACTCTGGAACAAACTACCTATCTATATCAAACAAAGCTCCTCATTAGCATTCTTCAAGAAAAATCTTGATGATTTGATGGGAGATAGGAAATTCACCCTGGGGATCACTTTTGTGGCTCTGCTCAACAGGGGAACAGGAAAATAATTCTCTGGGGTGGCGAAAGCCAGGGTACCATTTGGCTAGGCTTATACAGGCCCTAGGGCCAATAGTCTAGTACCTACCTATGAACTCAGGCTAGCCTTTCTATTGATGTTACTGAGTGCACTAAAAGGACTCATCTGTCTTAAACTTAAACAAGCTTCTATGTGTAGTCTTAGATGTTCAAGACGAAATGTTCAGAATTTAACACTGCTCATTTAGGACTAGACAGAGTGCATCATGGCAGTAAGTGAGACATTAAGGGAGTCAAAAATAGCTATTTTAGGATTGTGGAATGGCATAACCTTTAGAAAAGGTGTTATTATCTTGTGGTTCTCGTGAGGATTCATGCCAACAGGTAAGAATAATAAGTTGTATATGAGTTATAACACTGAGGCCTAACTAAAAATATGTAAGAATTTTACGGACATCAGCATTCGTGAAAGGCATTTCCACTCACTGACATTTCTTTAATAGATTTTATCAGCTAAAGATATAGATTCACTTATGAATAAGAACACTTCTGATGCACATTGTGGATCTTTATACAGGAGTTCAAAAACATACTCCAGCCCAATAGCATTTTAAGGATACCATAAAGACAGCCTCATCAGTTTAAATCTAATAAGCAGCACTTTTTATAGCATATAAAGGCATACAAAGAACCATGTGACTGGATCAAAATATATTAAGTTACAATCTCCATTTAAATAATTTTTAAATAAATTAAAAAAAAGTTTTAGAATGTATATACAAAAATAAAATATCAAATGGAGGACCCAAATGATTGTATTGCACAAAAAAGGAACAGATTGTAATTAACACAATTTATGAAATTAAAACATAAGTATATTCATTTTAGAATTATGCAATATAATAATTCAAAGATGTTTTGATTCTGCCAGTGATAAAAAAGTATGCACTTAAATATGTAAATACATTATTTGTGAAAGGGCGAAAGTAATATGAAGTAAATGTTGTGGAATATATTCAGGCATTCAAAAGATTTCATTGAGTCCTGGTGGATAAAGGACTGCAAAATTAGTTATCTATATGCCCCATAATTAAATATCCACAACCATGAAAGGTACAAGCAGGCAATGATGTGCAAGCTCTGTCCACACACATGATAGTTCCAAGGGAACACAGACTTGGAGAGCAAAAAAAAAAAGTAGCAAGAAATTCACCTTTTCCATCTCCTCCAAGCTGTGTCTGCAATCCGAAAAGAAGCGTACATCAATAGCTGTGCTTCCAATTTTTCTTTCTACTTTTTCTCCCTTTTCTACCTATGACTGTTCCTCTTAATGCATTTCCATTCTATCAGTATTCCCTAAACACACAGCAAACACAAGTTCAAAGGAAACTTGTCATCTGTCATTCCTAATTGATATATTGGCAAAAGATCCAAATCTGATAGCTCACCTATCCGTATGAAGAAGGTCTGCAAACTAGTTTTGCATATGCTTATCAGCTAAGTATAATGCAAGTGCTGTATGCTCAAATTTCATCTTTAAACATATATGCTCATATGTGACAATGAGAGTCCACATTCGCAGAAAAACTGCTTTTCTGTAATGTTTACCAGAGTAGGTGATCACTCAGACAGATGGAACTATCATGTAAGCCTAAAGAGAAAACTCAAATGATGATTGCTATGAGGAGACCAAACAAAGAGGTGTATAAGCTTAAATGTGCAAGTCTAATAAAGACAAAGATAAGCCAGCAAAGCAAAATCACTTCTAGAACTGTAGGAAATGAATTTACTTATGCTGCCGTGGACTGGCTGAAAGGATTCTTTTATATTTAATTTTATTTATTGACTGATTTAGTTATTTTATTTATTTATTTTTGTACAACATATGCATGCAAAAGAAAAATATTGAAAAACCATTGAAACTTTTTTTTTTTTTTTAGGGGGCAAGTTTTCTGTACCTTGCACACCCCCTGCTAATTATATATACCAAATCTGAGATTGTACTACTGTCAGGAAATGTCAGATTCACTGATTCTGACTGTACCACAATCTTGTACACACAAAAACGTCAGCATGTAAATCAGATGATTTTGCAGTCACACATAGCAGCTTTTTCCACTTTGATGAGATGCACTTTTGACTGAATGTATGTTTGCCATTAGTTATTAAACATCCGTCTCCATTCAGCTATTCTCTAACCCCAGTTCTTACATCGTTTGTCACTGATAAAAAAAAAAAAAAAACAATTGATACCCCGTTATCATTTTCTGCTGAACTCTATCATTAGTATGCAATTCAGCATGTCTCAATTCCTGCATTCTGCATTATCTTCATTTCTTTATAATTATTAAGAACAATATCATAGTTTCTGTGTCATGTCTCTTTTTTTTCCCCAAAAACTTTTTATTGATACATAACATATCAACAAAAAAAAAACACAATGTATTGAATATTGGTATTTAGAAACTAGGTGAAAATACTGAACATAAACAAACATGTAATATGATAAAACATAACACAAACAACAAAAACTGATAAAATATATACAATATATACAAGTGTTAACCAAAATGCAACCATTGAAAGAGTACATTAAGATAAGGAGAAGTATATAGAGGAAGAGGAAAACAAGGTCTACATGACCAGAGAAGGAATCAGAATTATTATTCACTACTAATGAGATCTAAAACTTTTTCCCAAACTTTTTTAAGGAGGGCAATCTTCTTAGGGCTTTTCAATATAATTTTTTGTGCTGACATGTATGAATAGGCCAAAACCTTAAAGTTATTCCAGCATAATTTAGTACGATCAAGCCAATTTTTGGTGATATAAAATTTCATAAGCGAGCATATGAAAACCAACACGAGTGTCAAATTTAGAAAGACCTCTAGTGGGAATGTGAAGGATTGCTAATTCCCAGGAGAGAGTGGATTTATGGTAGCCCATTTTCTGTAGGTGGATTTTCAATGAGGTCCAGAGTTTATGTGAATGGTGGCAAGACCATAGAACATGTAGGAGGTCAGCATTTGGAAAGGAACAGCATGGACATGAGGAGGATTTCCTAGAATCAAACTTGTTCAGTTTAGAGGGAGTGTAATAAGCGTTGTTATTTATCATTAACTGGGTGTAGAAAAGTTTCTCGAAGGGGGAACAGTCTAAAGTATTTTTTATAGCAGAGTGTTTCTGGTTCTCAGATATCTGAGAGTTGTATTTATCCCAATATTTGGAGAAGAGGCAGTCTGAATCGTGAATTATGGAAGTTAAAAGTTTGTATGATTTGGAGAGCATATTCTCCGGAAATAATAGAGATTGAATGACTATGTCTATATTGGTGAAAGCTTGTTTATTTGGCTTGATATGGGCAAATTTTTATGTGACTAATTCTCGCAACTGACGAAGAATAGTTAGGTATTTACAATTAACCTTGAGAATTTTGCGTAAATTAGTGAAAGTTTCATCTTTATATTTCAGAATATCCCAGACTACAAAGTTTTTAATAAGAGGGAAATTAGAAAGGTTAATTGTCATGTTATTTAACTTAATATTAGGATTTAAGTGAAGGGGTTGAAGTAACGGGAAAACACTGTCAAGTTTAATGAATTCTGTGTCATGTCTCTCATGTGGCTATTTTATACCGTCCTTTCTTCAGATAACATATCTATCTACAGAAGTAGCCCCTAGTAAAACTTTCTGACGTATGCATTTCAAAACCCTCTCATTATTATTCTTAGTCACATGTCAATCATAACCTAGCTGTTTTCATTCCATTATTACTAAAATCTGTTCTATGCTTCTATCCCACTTTTTACTTCATTTGTTATAGATGAACCTCTGTAATATGCATAACTGACCTCTTCTTTATATTATTTACTCGTGATCAGTGAACTAATAATGTGTCAAATTCTTTACTGCTTGAAGTTTACTTGGCAATTGTTTGGAGCTGAAAGTCACAGCACATGTAATCACCAGAAAAAAAATTAAACGGATTACATAAGGGTTTTTTTCATTTGTTCAGTTAAGACAATTTTCTCACATTTAATCTGCTTAATTGCAGCACTACACATTGCAGATTCAGTGTCAGAGTTAACATACATCGAATCAGTATAGCTCTTGTATTGCTTGCCATTCAAGACTGCACATGAATGAGGCAAGGCAGCCCACACAATCTACACTGAAGACATGGAGCACAACATAGAGCAAGGTGAATTAGTTAAAACTTAACTTCCTGATTTGTCAAACTTATGACATATAAGGGGCACTTTTCATTATCTTGCCTTCTGTGTAGCACACTGACAAAATCAACACATTAACCCCTCATTCTAAAAATATACTGCTTTGTTCCTATAAGTCAAATCCAGTGAAAATGCCAGGTCCTTTCAAACCCAAACAAGCATCTGATTAAGTTTTTTTGTTTTTTTTTTTTTTTGCTCAAGTTAATTCCTCTTGTTGCTATGTCACCTATAACTATCACTGTCTTCTGTCTCCAGGAAAAAAATGCTTTTAGCTTTCTCTTCTGCAAATTTACATCTAAAAGGATTATTCTCCCTTATGTACTTTATTCATAAGCTCTAATTTTTTTCTCCTTTTTCCAATATGCCTTTCCTGTCTTTTAAATATCCCAGTGCATGCTCCATTTCCTCAATTTACTTACTGGTCCATAGGTCTACAAACATACCCTCACAAGTTGCTTTTTTACTAACCAAGACATATTCTTAAATGTTCCATGTTTGCAGTTTTTCTTTCTTCCCATATTGCCACTCTGATTCTATAATTATTACATCTATAAGTTAAAAAATATCCTAAAATGACTGCAAAACTCCTAATAATCTACCCTTATTATTTCTGTAGATATCCATGTTCAGTTCTCAAAACTTGTCATTATTGTAGCACTCAATTTTCCTATACTACTTACTTTTCCATGACTTCTGCTAATAGTACTATCACCCCATCCCCCACCATAAAGCTACTCATAATAATAAGACACAACCTAATACTAATACAACACCCATTTTCCTACTCATATTTACTTACAACTTATGATAAACTCACACTGCATCAGTCTTTCCCATTAAAAAATACTTTACATATCAACTGCATCAACACCAAAACATTTCAATACAGTCTCAAACTTCTTTAACCATAAAGCATATATAATATACTCTATACCCTACCTTTCAACAGACCATTACACATATTACCAAAACACAGCCTACTATACCTAGGCCATCTCTCTAATAGTTTGTTTTTCTATTTCAGAATCTACTAAATGTACTATCATTTTATGGATAATACAACACAACTAAACACAATAACAAAAAGTTGTAGACAGGTTTAATATACAGTTCTCCAAGTAGCACATTTAGAATCTCAATGGTAAATGTAAATAAACTAGTGGCATATTAAACTGTAATATATTTATGACTATAACACTGAACCCTTGCATAATTAATACAATGCTATTTGGGCAATATGTTGTATCTTCTACAATGGAAAGTCATAATATGCTATGACAGCACTATATTGAAAATTATCAAATGTTGCATCAGTGTCCAAACACTTGTTCCCATGTTGTAGAAATACTGTGCCATTAAACATAACTCTGTTTGTATACTAATATTTCTAAAAGTTTGTTATACTCAGTTAACCGTAACATGTAAACATGCAGCCTTAATACAAATTTCTATGACAGTTCTATTGTATTCTATATACAAAAAACTCTGTCCATGTTAGTTCAAAAACTATATCAAAATAAACACTAAAAACGAATGATAAACATCTTAGCATATTATTCTATTTCTAATAATTATACTATATTTTTCTTACTTGACTTGACCTGCTAACAACAGGAGCAACACCTTTTAAACGAAAAAGTGTGGAATAAAGACAGTGTTAGGGATAAAAATAAAATAACACAACATTCAGCACATAGGAAAGGAGGATCCAAAAATGTGTTAAACCAACATCAGAAAAGAAGGCTTTGCACAAAAGCTACAGATACAGCTCACATAGTTAGCCAAAAAGAGCTGCTATTCTCCCTGCCTTAATCGAAGGCAAACTATTTCAATGATTTAACCAAACTATTACTAAAACAGAAATTCATTCAGCAAGGCACTCACCGCTCTACACATTGGATGGATAGATCTCACAGCTGTGCAAACTGCACAGCAATTCCTTTACTTATGCAGCTGTTTTGTATATATAAAATATATAAATATTTGGCACTATAATTTTCTATTAAAGCAGTTTCATTCTATTTAGGGGATTTTAATAAGGTCAATCCATAGTGCGCATCACATAAGACAATATAAATAAATGCACTGGTGTGCAATGTTTGCAACCGCCAAAACACCTTAAGAGTTTTTTTCTTCCCACTAGTCAGAAACACTGATCCCTGAACGCTTGACATTGTGAATACTTATCTGGTAAGCTCATTGGTGCCTTAATAATGAAAACATTCAAAACATTCAGGGAGAAGACAGCAAATTCACAGAAAAAAATATTGCAATACATTGCATAGCTAGTCTTGCTTCATTTATCATCTCGCATTGTAATACCATTTTTAACACATTTTGACAAACTGTGGTGTCACTGTTAGATGCAAACTGTATGCTAAATCAAGAATAGGGCCAAATGTGTAGAAAAAAAAAAGAATGACATTGATTGTTGATCAGACGTACCAAAATTGATCAGTAAAATATATTACTAAAATTCTCAGCTGACTAAAGCCACACTTTTCAAGGTGATTGTAATTTTATTCAGTACTGCACTTTAAATCAATTCTGAATTCAGGTAATTTGTACTGGAAATATAGCAATCGATATGGACTACATCACTATATGAAGAAGATGGTAAGTACAAAACATGTAAGTAATACAAACTATTTTCTGCACAGAAAGGAATGCTTGTATGTTGTAAAAATTGATTCTTGATCTAACAAATGCCCTGCACAAGATTAATGTCCTACAATATATTTCCCTATTAAAAAATGCAATAACACTGCATAAATGAGGCAAAGTTATGGTGAGTATTAATGTTATAAGAAATGAACAACAGACATCGATTTGGTCTAGATTTTAATCAGTTGTTTAACTCTACCCTATATTTAGTTAAATAAAAATGATGCAATTTCATAAATAAATAAATAAATAAATGTATAAATAATCAACACCAAAGGCAACATTTTTCATTTATGTAGTATTTTTTCTAACTTTTCTGTTTTGATTCTATTATAATCATGTTCAGTCCATTCATAGAGTCTCTAAGAACTTAACATTCAATGCAATATACTAAGAATTCTATGCCCAGAAATTTCCATTATGAGGAGAAAATCTCACATGTTAGAGGAAAACATTTCTTGCATTTAAATGTTTTTCATCAGGAGTAAATATGTGATGTTATAATTAATCAAGATAATTACGGCATATGTAAATATCAGAGATGGCACGACTTGAATTTTACTAACATCTTCTGTTGACTAATACTGCATGCATGATTTGTGGCAAGAGTATGTCTTTAGATAGTTGAGGCTTCTCATACATTTTAAGATACTTGCTAATTAACAGAAAAGGGTAAATTCATTCAAATGCTTTCTGCTAAGAGAAGATAACATGAGGAAAAAATGAAAATAAATAAATGATTGCCACAAAATGAGAAGTTCCCCAAATAGATTCAATATTAATAAATAAAATTAATGATCACATTTAGCAGCTATATTTCAATTATATCATAGGAAGTTCATGAACTTAAAATCATAATTACAGAAATAAAGTATTCTCAGTGTCAACTGTTTACTGATGATTTTGACTAAATTATATGACACTGACTTACTCATTTTGCTGGCCCTTGTATCTAATAGCCAAAAATGGACCACAAAGATTTTCCACCTGATCTTGTAGCCCAAGTGCTCCAATAAAATTTTGATAAGTGTGGCCACTGCATTTTTGAGAATATGACCAATGCAACTTGAGTCTGTGACTACAACTAAACTAACTGTTCTAGAAAACAGGAAATTATTTATGTGGTGTATAGTTCATCTCAGTATTTTTAGAAAATAGATGTTTGTCATAAACATCATAATAACTGCAAAATAATACTTATATCTTTATATCTAGCTGTGTGTGTGTGTGTGTGTGTGTGTGTGTGTGTGTGTGTGTGTGTGTGTGTGTGTGTGTGTGTCTGTGTGTGTGTGTGTGTGTGTGTGTGTGTGTGTATACAGTGTGCAGATTCCATGTGGACGTGGCACACACAAAATGTTGTTAAAAGAAATGAAAAGTAAATGTAGATATCTTCTTTGATTACAAAAAACTATTGCTGCCTCCTTCTTTAATAAAGTATAATGGTTAAAGTGTTTGCTTCACCAACAAGCGGTACAGAGTTTGATTCTCAATAGGGGAAATTGGCAAGGCTTAAAATGGCCCAGATGGGCAGCTAGCCCAGTACTTGCCTATCAACCTATAAGTAAGCTATTTCCGTCCAAGTACTTATTCACCTGGCAATTTTTTTGATGGAACAGTTGTACCAGTGTACGACAGTCACACCTCATTCTACGTTAGATTGCATAGTTTGTGGAATTGTTTTATATGGAATCTGAGTGGCTACAGTACAACTGTGGGGATGTTCATGACATTATTGTCTACATGCTTAATCTTATAAGCTTTTTTTTTTTTTTTTGAGTAACTAATGCTACCTGCATAAAGATTTGGATCACCAGTACCATTAGTAGACAGGGTCAAAGCCCTTTCTATGACTCAACTGACCTAACTTCATCTAGAGTTATGAACACCTGTTGGGGCTGGCATAGGGAATTCATTAGTTATCCATGCTTCCCTTCCCTTCTAAGACCTGATGCAACTCTATCATTCAGATACAGACCATCATCAACTATACAAATAAACCAGTTAGCCAGAACATTCAATTTACTCTAATTCTCTAAAACAGATGTTAAAGATAAGGACATTTTTAAAACTGTTAAATGCAGAAAATGATGGATGAATGCTTAAAAGTTAAACTCTATGTCCAAGCACTGTACGCAAGTGAGAAACAATGTTCTTAATTTCTTGTATACTGAGGCTTGAATAGTATATTAAAATGTTGAACAAAATGTTCAAAGAGGCATTGGAAAAGAAATTCAGCAAATTGTATTGCTGAGTAAAAGTGACTGTATAAAACAAGAAGAAACAAAACTTTTGAACAAACATATATTAGAAGTTATGTACTTACCATAACTTGGCATCTGTGTTGTCTATTTTCATTCTCTCTCATGAAAGGGTCTAGGATCTGATCCTCAGATCTGACTCAGATGCATTTACAAGAATTCGGGTCCAAGCCTTGAGCTTCTCACTATACCCATAATACTCTATCCTATCTCCAACTCCTCATTTCTAGTTTACTGACTTACTGCCCACTGAGTCATAAAGATAGACAGACACAAGAGATAGATGAGGCTCAAACCAGGAACATGGTTCCTATAACATCTATACATCCTACTAGGAGTGTGTGTGGGCTGGGGGATTGTTGGAATGGGAAGGTGAGGAAAAATGAAAATGGACCATACAGATGTCAAGTTATGCTAAATACATAACTTCTAAATCTGATGTTGCCCTTTTCATTCTTCCTCATGAATGGGTCAGAATCTCCAGCTATGTAACTCATGTGAGGATCTCAAGGAAGAACATGCCAGAGCACTGTCAAACCAAAGGAAGCTCTACTTTTGAAGACAGCATCTAATTTGTAATGTGTAACAAAGGCATGAGTCTTGGACCAAGTGACTGCAGCACAGATGTCATCAATGGAGGTTCTTGAAGACAAAGCAGGTGAAGTAGCCATAGCTCTAATTGAATGTGCTCGAGGACAGCAAGACAACTTGAACTCTTTTTGAGAATAAATTAGTGATACAGAATCAGTAATCCATTTGGCCAAAGTAATTTTGGATACTGCCTGACCCAAGTGGTTAGAGGAAAAAGAAGCAAACAGCTGATCAGACTTTCTGTACTGTTTTGTCCAGTGAAGATAAAAGTGTAATTGCCTGTGGACATCAATAAGTTCCAGCATATATTTGCCCTTATTAGAAAAGTTTGGAAAGAAAACTGGCAATTGTATGGACTGGTTAATGTTAGTGTCTATGGCCACTTTCTTAAAAAAGGAAGGGTTGGTTCATAGAAACATACTATCCTTATGGAAAATAATGTAAAGGGGCTTAGTTAATAATGTCTAGTGTTCAGATATTCTTTTTGCTGAGGTAATGTCTACTAGAAAAATTGTTTTCCAAGAACAAAACTTTATGTCACATTTGTCTGCCGGTTCAAAGGGTTTCTGAGTTAACCCTTGAAGGACCATCATCAAATCCCAAGGAGGAGAGGTATCCTTCACTGGCGGTCTAAGGAGGAAAATTCCCCTTCACGAATGCTTTACATAATATGGAAGATGTCAGAGAGAAAGATTATTTTCTAGAATGGTATTTGGATATGGCTTCTAAATGAAGTTTAATACTTGAAAAACTACCCCTTTCTTAAAAAGAGTAGTGAGAAGGAGAAGAATGGTCAAAGTTGGTGCTGAAAAGGTGGCCGATATTTTCATTGGAAGCCCCTATGGAGAATCTTTCCCCTTTTCTTCTGTTGACTTTCTTGATGGAGACCTTCTGGGAGACCAAGATAATGTTATGAACTGGGGAAGTGAGCCTGGACCATCTTACTATCACTGGAAGTGGAGAAACCATGTGGTCAGTTTTTGGGCATTGAGATTAGGATGTTGAATTTCTGATGGATGAGCTAGGAGATCCTGAGTGGGCTCTAGTATCTATGGAGGATATCTGAAGTGAGACCAGAGGAAGAGAACCATACCTGTTGAGGCCAGAAGGGGGCAAAAAGGATATTAGCTCTTCAGCCTGCTTGCTTTCTGTAGAAACTTTAGCATAAGCTGGAGGGGGGAGAAAGCATTCAGAAGACTAGGTTGGTCAGTCATGAATCAGAGCATCCCTCGGTGACTCCTCTGAGGGGGTATCAAAGCAAAGTGCAAGCTACAATTTTTTGTTGACGGAATAGGCAAATAGGTTGCAGCAAGGCTGGCCCCAGCAGCTGAAGATCATATTTGCTACTGTCTGATTGAGGAACCAATTGTGAGGAATCAGAATGGACCTGCTGAGTCTGTCTGCTCACATGTTGGTTTTTCCCAGTATATTCGGTGCAAGAAGAAAGTGGTCTGAAGAGATTGCCTGTTCTCTGACCCTCGTGGCCTCTCTGCACAACAGGTAGGGATGGGTTCCTCCTTGTTTGCTGATGTACCAGATAACTGACATGTTGCCTGTATGGACTGCAATAGTCCTTAGAAGGATAATGTCCTGAAAGGCTTGCAACATTAGGAGTACTGCTCTCATCTCTAAGACATTCATGTGCAACTTGGCCTCCGCAGAAGACCATGTGCCTTGGGCAATTTTCCCATGAAATGCCCTGTCCCCCACCCCACTTGGGAAGGATCTATGGTCACTGTGGCTATTGAGGGAGGAAGTCAGAATGGTCTGCCCAGACAGTTTTAGTCTAACTGGATTCACCAGGAACATGACATTTGCAAATTGGAGTGAGTTTTATTGGAAATGACAGACGCAGTTAAAGAATGCACCATTGAACCATCAGTGTCCATTGAAGGATTTACATAATGAATCTTGCCTAAGGAACTAGAAGAATGGCAACTGACATTGACAAAAGAGCTTGTAACACTAGTTTTGCTGGAGGGGATGGAAGAGGCAGAATGTCCCAAACTTGATTTCTCAATGATGTGATCCAATGAAGAGGTAATGATGCCACTTGAGTCAACATATCCAGTTGAGTTCTTATAAATTCCAGACCCCTGTAGAGGAGCCAGCTTCAATTTGGCAAGATTGATTGCAATGCCTAAGGAGTTGGGGATCTGAAGCAAGTAATCTCCGTCTTGCAGACATTGATGTCTGGTTGGGCCAGTGAGGAGCCAATCATTGAGATAGGGAAACACCTGGAATCCTTTAAGGCTCAAGTGAGCTGCCATGACTGACGTGCATTTGGTGAACACCCTGGGCCTGTGGTGAGTCCAAAGGGCAGTGCCCTGAATTTATAGTGGCTGGCTCCCAGCCAAAAGTGGAGCACCTGTCTATTTTGATATGATAGTATGCATCCTGGAGATCTATAGAGCACATCCAATTGTCCTTGTACAGTTGAGGCTGGAAGGACTGAACTGTAACCATTTGGAACTTTGACTTTATATATTGATTCAAACTGCTTAAATCCAAAATAGGTCTCAGGTCCCCTGTTTTCTTTGTCACTAAAAAGAAACAGGAATAAGTTCTGAATCCTATCTACTCTGGTGGGATCTCCTAGATGACTCCTTTTTGTAGCAGCTTTAAAACTTCATCAGCTGTGTGCTCCCACTGACTGGATGGAATGTTGGGGAGTTTCTTCCTTTGGATAGGATGTGGAGGAGAAAAGGGTATGTAGTAACCCCTGGATATGATCCTTAGAACCCATGTATTTTTTGTGATATTTGTCCAGGTTTTTAGGTGCAAAGAAAGGCAACCCCTGACTGCCTCCAACAGTAGACAGATGGGCAATGCTTCAAGAGTTCTGATATGGCTTATCACAAAAGGAATCTCTGAAGTCCTGGTTTTGTAGACTCCCTCTGCCTCTGGGGCAACATCTGCCATTAAAACCTCCTCTTCTATGTCTGCAGGAACTATCTCTGCTTGAGTCCTGAAAAAGCCCCTGAGACCTCCTGACTCACAGTTTCTTAACCACTTCACTGGTTCCTGCAGAATGTATGTTGAGGGGTAGAAAACTTGATTCCAATGGCAGACAAGGTCTTTTCTTCCTGCTTGCTGCAGGTGGCCATATCTTTTACTGATGGCCCAAAAAAGGAGAAGCCATTGGAGGGGGCGTTAACAAAATATGTCTTGAAAGGTTCTGCAAAGTTACATAGCCGCATCCAGGTATGTCTTCTAATGGCTATGCCTGAACCAGCTGCTCATGAGGTACCCTCTGCTGTATGGGAAATTAGTCTCATTGATGAATTGGCAATGGATAAACCTTCTTGAGGTTCCATGCAGAAATGTACTCAGAGAGAGAGTTTGAAAGCACCTTCATCAAATCTTTCTGTAAGCAATTAATCTGTGCCAGCTAATTTAATAACTTCAGTGTGAAAGTGTCTGAGGCTTAGATGCATTTTCCAAACCAGTCCATTGCTCTACTCCCTGTTCAGTGGTTGAACAGTGGAGCTTTGTTACACTAACTTCTTCTTAGTGGCTGTTGGCATGACTATGGCATCAACTGGGAATCCCTTGCTCCAATTCGGTCTGTTTGATGGGGAACTAAGAATTTAACCGGGTGCTTGGGGATGGGCTCAACAGTGTCCGGTTTCATTTAAGCCCAGTGGGAAACAAAGTCAATAAGTTTATCTTCTGGGGGGGGGGGGTTCACCCAAGGCATAGATGAGCTATTCATTAAAGCCTCCAGGAACACTGATTCCTCAGGAGAAGAATTTTGGTAGAACCAGCCACCTTTCTGCTTGAAGATTTCCAGGATGGTCCCAAAGTGGACTTTGTCAGGTGGTGCTCAGGGGGATCCTTCCTCCTCATCAAAATCTGTATCCTCCATGAGAGACTTCATAGGGGAATCACTGCACTTCCTCTTGCATGTTCTCTTCCAAGGTACCCCTTCTGCGGGGTGCATGGGAGAGGTGTCAGAAGAAAGGGGGATTCCCTTAGGGGAACATGTGTGGAGGCTTCCTTGAGGTGGCTGACCCTGAGAAGCAGTAGTCATGGGCTCAGAGCTCAGACCCAATGAGGGGTGAGAGAGAGGAACAGAGACTAAAGAGAATGGCTCTCTATTCAAAGAGAAAGTCTTTTCTACAACCTGAAAAGCTGACAGATCCAGGGAAACCTATTCCCCTTTCCTCTGAGCCGAAGCAGCTGAAAAAGGAAGGTCAGGGTAAACTCTGTATCTGAGCCCTCTGGAGAGAACTGGACCTGACCTGTCCAGAGTTGAGGCACTGAGGGGAAGGGAGAGATCTGACAAAGTACGACCCAAACCTAATTACACAGACTAGGTGTTGACCCCTTGGATCTGAAAATTGCCTTGATCTGAAGGTGTCGAAGTAGGGCTGATCAAGGTTACAGTTGTAGTCAAGGAAGGGAGCTTCCTCAGATCTGACCATGAATGGAGATCTGGGATCCTGGGATTCCAAAACCACAGGTCAACACAGAGAAGAAGACGGTAGTGGGTGGGCAGGTGTGTTCATGGATCCGGGAGTTGACAGAGCTGTCAGGACCCCCATCTGAATCAAAGTCCTAAGGAATCTCTAAATCATCCTGTCCATGTTGGCCACAGACAAGCTCCTTGAAGACCTAAATGAAGTTGTAGACACTGGCCTAGAGTGTTTGGTTGGTATTTGAAATTACTTGGAGGGTAAAGCCAGAGACACAGGTTTTAGTACAAATTCGGGTATATAAACACTTCTCATCGGATCCAATGGTTTTGCATCTAAGACAGAAGTGGAAAGAAGAAGAAAATTGGTAGTAGGGGCTGAGCCAGTCAGATCCAAGGGTTGCTGTGGAACCTAGGACTGCCTGAGAGGCCTTTGATCTGAGGGAGTCAAATCCAAGACCTTTTGAAGCCTTTCATATGGCTCTGAGGAAGTCTTTGGAGATTTTTGATGGTGTCTCCTTCTTGGGTCCGAAACCACTGAAGCTGGTCTTGAGGGTGTTTGAGCCCCTGGTGGAAGTAATCCTTTCAGGATCAGCTTGTTTCTGTGGCCAGAGAGGGCCCTAGGATTAAAGGTAGCACACACAGCGCAGGTGGTATCCAAGTGGGCCGCTCCTAAACAGTATATGCACTTCTTGTGGGCATAGGGGTCAGGAATCTTAAGTATCAGCCAACTCCAACTTTGCCTCCCCAAGGACAACCACTGCGATCCACTAAGTTTATAAGGCAAAGGGAGAAACAGAGGTAGGTATTATCTAAGTCTGCAACACAGATATATAATGTGATTGCAAAGTTAATGAAGAGGCACTTAATTGGCAGGAGTGTTTATCAGTACTTTTGCATAGATGTAAGCAGAGGGTTGTGTTTTTGGTTAAATGTGCGTTCGTTATATCAAGAGACACTAAAATAAGACAATGAAATAAAATACCTATGAATCATTGCAAACAATTAACTTTCGATCAGTCCACTGAAACCAAATTCAGAAAGGCTTACAATATAATACTTTGCAGTACATTTCATGCTTAAAGGCATAACACTATATACATGTTGGTCATGCCAGTTACTGAATACATTCTACAGCATAAATCAAGCAGCTTCACTCAGTCTGAGGAAAGTTCACAGATATTTTACTAATGGAACACCTCGCCCTGTCAGTCTATCACCTTTATAGGGGCAAATTTAAATACCAAACACATGTTAGCGAGCCTCCCACCAGACAGGGTGTTATCGATTCGTCAGCATGTCAAGGTTTTATTAGCATGCAAAAGAATTCAAGCCAGGTTTGTCCTTCAAACTCTGGGGCTCATGGCAGCAGCGATTGTACTTGTCCCTCTAGCTTGTTTTCACATGAGGATTCTCCAGTGGCTTCTTTTCACCCAATGGTCCTTCCAGCAACTTCCCATGTCTTACATGATTATGATCACTCAAGCATGCAAGAAGCACCTTGCTTGGTGAATGTTCTCCGCATCAGTGCTCGACAGCAGACCATTTGTTTTCCCCCCTCCAGTGGCTACGGTGACCACAGATGCCTCCCTGATCGGGTGGGGGGGGGGCATTTCCAGGACAGAACTGTCCAAGGCACCTGGCAACCTCATGAGTATCATCTGCACATAAATGTCTTGGAGATGAGAGCTGTGCTCTTAGCATTGCAGGCTCTTCTGGACTCTCTTCCTATCGGGACTATTACAATTCAAATGGACAATATGTCTGTAGTGCGGTACATCAACAAGCAGGGCGGAACCAGGTGCTATCCCCTATGTCGAGAAGCACTCAGACTCTGGCAGTGGGCGATCTCTTCCCAGTGGTTTCTGATTGCAATGCACATCCCTGGGAGGTCCAACGTCATAGCAGATAGACCGAGCAAAGCAATTCTCATGCCTCACGAGTGGTCTCTGAACCAGGTAGTTGCGGACCAAATCTTCCGCAAATGGGGCCAACCTTGCTGCGACCTGTTTGCAACTCCCTTCAACAGCAAGTGCAGCAATTTCTTCTCTCTCCTTCCTCTTCCAAGACATTCCCCCAGAGATGCTCTAGTCCACGATTGGCCTCAGGGACTTCTTTATGCATTCCCACCCTTTCCCCTCATCCCAAAGCTAATTCTGAAAGCTACCATTTTGGGTTGCAAAATGATCCTCATTGCTCCTTACTGGCCTCGACAAATATGGTTCCCATTCCTGCATCGCCATCTTGTCAAGCAGCCTTGGATTCTGGACCTAGTTCCAGACCTCCTGATTCATCAATCGGGTTGGCTGCACCAATCCCTACACTCTCTCCAGCTCACGGCTTGGTTGTTCCACTTCCAACCTTAGACAGGCTCCCAGATATCTCCCCCTCTGTGCGTGAAATCTTTTTGTCATCACACAAGTCTACAACCAGAAAAACTTACGCTAGTAAGTGGAAACGTTTTTCTTCCTGGGCAGATGCAAAAAGTATAGACCCCTTTTCAGCCCCTTTACACTACATTTTGGAATTTCTCATGGAGCTCTTCCATGCTGAGTCCACTTCCGCTACAATTAGAGTTCAGTTAGCTGCAATTTCAAATTTTTACATTGGACTGTCGGAAAACAATATCATGTCCCATAAGCTGTGTAAAGCCTCTCTCAAAGGAACCACTCTGCTCAGGCCCCAAGTGAGAGATCCTCCACCACCATGGGATCTAAATTTGATTTTAGCTTCTTTAATTTTGCCCCCTTTCGAACCTGCAGCTTCTTGTTCATTGAAGTTCTTATCTTGGAAAACCCTCTTTCTGGTAGCTATTACTTCAGCCAGAAGAGTTTCGGAACTACAGGCTCTTTCTATCCATCCCCCATACCTCGTGTTCCACAATGACAGGGTTGCTCTTAGGACTAATCCTTCCTTCCTTCCTAAGGTCTCTTCAGAGAGTAACTTGAATCAGTCCATAGACCTTCCTGTGTTTTTCCCGAACCACTTCAACAGGGCAGACTATAAGTTGCATCAGTTAGATGTTCACAGGCAGCTACGCTTTTATTTGCATAGAACCAAAGACATTAGAAAATCATATCAACTTTTCCTGTCCTATGTAGTAGGTAAAAAAGGTCTTCCGGTCTCCAAGGTAACCTTATCCAGGTGGTTGACTTCTATCATCACATTCATATATCAGCTCAGGAATAAAAAATTACCAGTCAAACCAAAAGGTCACTCCACCAGAGCTTTAGCTACTTCGGTGGCTTTTCAGGCTAGGTTGCCCATGGAATCTATTTGTGCTGCGGCTACATGGGCCAACCCACATACCTTTATTTTGCATTACAAGTTGGATTTGGTTTCCAGGAGCAGAGCTGACTTTGGTTCCACTGTTCTGAAGAGTCTCTTCCGATGAGCCACCCAGGGTTTTAGGTGCTAGGGACGCTGTCCCAACCAGCAAGAATAAAGGCAAGATAGACAACTTAACATAAAGAAGTTATGTACCTACCATAACATTCCATGTTAGTTGTCTTCTTCTCGCCTTCTTTTTTGTGTCCCACCCTCCATCCCCCTATCCTAGTGGACCAAGAAAAGTTCTTGATTTTTCACTGGCTGAGTCTTCTCTGACTATTTATTTCTGACTAGTAGTCTCTCCAGTAAGATTTTTGCTTTCTAGGATATGATTCCCTTATTATTATTATTATTATTATTATTATTATTATTATTATTATTATTATTATGTCTGCAGTTAGACTTACCAAACGAGATCTGGGTATCCAGCGCCAGGCATCATGGGATATAGGGGGGCCTCGAGCCAGTAAGCAGCTCTCGAGCTTTTGAAGATGGCCGAGTCGGAGCCGAGGACTCATCCTCGGAAGGGCTTAGGGTAGTCCAATTCCCCCTCTGCCTAAGCATGAATTACATTTTCTTTGTAACTAACAGACTTCACCTCTGCTTGGTATATAAATCCATAATATCAAGCTCAAGTCTTCTTAGCTCTGTTTGAAACATGTGCAATTAGAAAGTGCAGTAAACAGAGTTATGACAAGATCTTGTAAAGTGCTGCTTCAAATTAACATACAAAGAAAATAACATGAGATATACATTACAGAAAACTGCATATATTTTGGAATAGGTCATGTTCATTATGATGTTAGGCATTTAGAGTATTCATGCTAAATGCTGGTATTGCAGGGGCAACAGGAAATACTAACACAAGATAATAGTTGCCAAGCTACTCAAAAGCAATTTGGTCACAGACTTTACAACAAAGTCTGTGAACCTAAGATTTAAATTTTAAAATATATTGATGACATAACATGCTTGTGTTTAATGTTAAAAGCTATTCATAAATTCATAGCACTGTTGTGTGATATTTTATTCCCTCCAGTGTGAGTTATGCTATCTGAAGTTTGAGACAGAATGTATTTACAAGAATCAATACAGAGAAGAAATTATATAGCAAAAATAATAATAGATGACGTGATGATATAGGAGGATGTACAGGCTTAAACACTGTCTGTGTGTGTGTGTGTGTGTGTCTGTGTGTGTGTGTGTGTGTGTGTGTGTGTGTGTGTGTGTGTGTGTGTGTGTGTGTGTGTGTGTGTGTCAATGGTACAGACATTAAATTACTTGTAGTTGTTATTCATTAACTGTCACCATACCACCAAGTGTTTTGTACCACCAAGGATAGCTTGGTAAATACCTGATTCTCTTTTTGTTTTTACTTCATTGATCAGACTGTCTATGAGTTGTTTTGGATAACCACGTCTCATAAACATGTCTCTGAGTAATTGGCAACTTCTTGATTTTCAACAACAAAACCTACCTACAGAAAATAGGTGTAGTCATGGGCTCCCCATGTGGGCGGAGCTTCGCTAATTTAGTCATGGCTTACTGAGAACAAGAAGTGATAGGGAAGGATGACCAAATGATGAATAAAATTAAATTCTATAAACGTTTACTAGATGACATTTTTATTTTACTGGAAGGAGACGAAAAAACAGCACTTGATTTGGTTTCATCTTTCAATAATAGCTCTGGTTTCTTGTCTTTCACGTATACATATAGTAGTGAAAGGATTGCCTACTTAGACGTAGATTTATGGAAGGACCATAAGAACAGATCATTTTGTGCTAAAATTTATATGAAAGAAACATATTCTAACACCTTTCTCCATTACACTAGCAACCATCCTTGGTATCAGAAAATATCAGTAGTAAAAGGCCAACTGGTCAGAGCAGCCCGTATGGTGTACAGAGATGTGGATTTTTTCGATGAGTGCCAATTACTCAGAGACATGTTTATGAGACATGGTTATCCAAAACAACTCATAGACAGTCTGATCAATGAAGTAAAAACAAAAAGAGAATCAGGTATTTACCAAGCTATCCTTAGTGGTACAAAACACTTGGTGGTACAGGTTCAAAAATCAGACACATCATTACTAAGACTGGCATTCATAACCCCTTTCAGCATTGACAGTGAGGGTATCACATTGATAATTAATAAAAATTGGCCAATAATTAATAATGACAAAGAATTAGGAAATAAACTACCGGACAGACCAAAAATAGTTTGGAGAAGAGGTAAAAACATCAAACAAATCATGGAGAGCAACATGCAGGGACTACCATGGAGAAAGGGCATGTTTCAATGCAATATGTGTAATTATTGCTCTCATATGAATACTGGGGAAACTTTTTGCATAAGGAATGTTACATATGACGTGAGACACAATTTTTCCTGTCAGTCTAAAGGTGTAGTATATGTAGCCCAGTGTCAACAATGCCCAGCATTTTATTTTGGGAAAACTGACAGAAAACTCCATGAACGTGTCTATGAACACTTTGTGCTATTAGGAAAAACAAATCTGAAAATGCATTAGCAAAACATACAATGGAAAATCCGAATCATAAATTTCTGTTTAGAGCAGTCGATTGTGTTCCCACAGACGGTAGGGGTGGTCCATACCATGTACAATTAGAGGTATTGGAATTATACTGGCAGATCCGGTGTAATGCCATTGTCATTCCTGGACTCAATGAAATATGCTCCCTCTATCCAATATTGAAGCTAAGAAGTTTGTGTAGATGAGGATATAACTATACACATATTCCATTTGGATTCAACAGTGTAGTTTTATCCATGTATTGACATACTTACACTTATACACTTTTTCATATTATACTTCTTATACACATATTTTATGTGTATGCACTGAATAGATCTATCTCTATTTTCATCATGTTTGTGATTTAGATATTAGTTATTGTTTCAATATCGACTTGTTCCATACAGTTATGTTCTACATCAACCTGGTTTTCTATGATGTTATTGGTGATATTTCTATATATATATTTTATTCAATTTTTTCCACCCCTCTTTTTTAATACACACTATGCATACCAGATCTACGAGTCTTATGTATTTAGACACTGTTTTTGCTTGCTTGATACGGTTTTACGCATTGTTTATATACAGGGTTCAGATGTATTCCTTGGACCAGCTTGTTCCACTACTATAGACATATTGCCCTCAATGTATACAAGGCACAAATCATAGTTTGCAATATTCTTAACAAATTGTTTTAATATTTATTCCATTCATGGTTTTGGTTCACATTAGACTAGTACCAGGTTAGACTACCTTTATGGTAACAAAGTTCTTTATTGGGTCAAACTATTATTTGTTTAAATTAGTTGTGGCATTCGAATTGTGTTTTTTACCCCTTTTTTTCCCCTTCCCTTTTTCACATGGTATACATGCTAGATTCATGAGTTTTTCTATAGAAAGCTATTGTTTGACAACAGGATTTTGCTTACGGTAAATACCTGTATTTTATATTATATATTTTGTATGTATTTATTGGATTCATATCTCATTACTAAGGACCCAGTATTGTTAAGTATATACATGTTTTAAAAAAGATTTTAAAAAGTTTTTTTAAAAAGTTCTTAATATTTTACAATTTATAACTTTTAAATGTCTCCGACTTGTTCAGTTGTTGTCAAATAAGCATGATATTCAATATTTCACAGCAAACACAGTTTCTTTAATAGTTTAAACTACTTAACACTTAATTAGTATTAAGTTCAGCTGTGGTGTTTGTAATTGTGGCACCACCCCACCAGGATATATATCTATAGTTGTTGTATGGTTCTTTGTCTGAAGAAGTCCCACAACTAAGTGGGACGAAAAGCGCTTTACTTTTATCTGTGTGTTTTTTTCATTTCTATTATCCATTAAAGTTGTTCTTATGATACAGTTTCATTGTTCTTCTGATGCAGTGGCATTTGCGGTCTACAGCCTTTTGTGTTCAGCTGTTACATTGTTTGTTGGTGTTTGGAGTTCCAGGTTTCGACATGGCTGAAGAACCAGCACTTGCCACAACCCTTTCACCATTACCTAGTGACAGTGATAATGTAAAAGTAACCACTCTCACAGAAGTGTTAACGAAGCAAGTTGATGCACTGAACAGGAAGGTTGATGCACTTCCTATAGATTTTATTTTAAATTTCCAGCGTTCATCTACGAGCTTACATCTACCTAAATCGGTCACAGAGCAAACAACTACAGGAGTTAACATTATGTCTAACCTAATAACACTTCCAAGTACATTTTTGGATCGAGTACAAAGGGAAGGTAACAACATGCAGGATAACAGCATTCTGCAACAGAACCAGACTGGTGATAGCCCAATAATGGAGATTAGCAATGGATCCACTAGGCTCATTGGGGCTCCAAAATTAACCGAATGATTAATAGAACTTCTTTCGCTACAAACACCTACAAGTAGCAGTACACAGGAGCAACCAGCCAAGGATTTCACAGACATTTCTGCATTATTAAAGCAGCAGGACCAGAACCTAATTAAATATAAAAAAACGCAATAGGAAATTGCCTATTTTCGTGAGTGTTTAAGTGAGGGAATAGTCCCTAAAGGTTTAAGATCTTGGCAGCACCCAACTGGGCCCATGGACGGGTCACTATTTCACCAAGATCTACTTAAACTTTTCAACAAACATGGGTTAGAACTACTAGAAGTAATGTGTAAACACTACCAACTATCAGCTGCCTCACTTATGGAAGAAGCAACCACCTTGAATGAATTAATTCAAAATAACATTAATTTTGCATGATACCAGTATGATTATGAACGTATCTTCAGCAGTATTGATCAATATATGGGCAAAATAAAAGAAGGCAAACTCAAAAAATTAAATAGTGACAGACAAGCATACAGCAGTGGAATGGCTTACCCAAACCCCCCCCCCTTCCCAAGTTAAAACATGGATTGGTCCTAAGCAACCTAGCGGAAGGAATTACACAAGCCAAGTTGATAATATTGTGCAAATCCCACAAGACAATTTGCCATTTAACAATGCAAATAATGTGGAGCAACATAATATTGGTAATGTTGTGGATGAATCAACTCCCCAGCAGCCAAATTTTCGAATGGAAGCCTCACATTACAACTTGAGGAAGAATACGAACTATGAGAACAATCACAACAGGAACAACACAAACCCATGAGGGAAGAGGGGGAGGTAAATATTGAGTCCAACATTTACCCCATTATTTTACATAACCTAGACAAGGACTTTAAAATTTTCAACTATACCAATGTGCTAATTGAACCTGTTGCTATTAAACTATTGGCTAGAGGTAACACCTTTGTTCCCAGCAGTAAGGCTGACATTGTTAAAACATTAGCTGATTTAAAATTATTTCTTAGAAAAATGAATTTGAATCTATTTTTCAGTGGTGAACAAACAGAAACTAACAATTTCCATATTACTAGTACGTTTCTACCACCTATGCACCCTGTTTTGAGTTTATTTGAAAAAATATGTGAGATAGATCTAAGAAATATGTTGTGTTCCAACTTCAATACGAAGAACATGTCGTTTAATGTTACTACAAAAGAAAGAACAGCTTTGCAGTCACTGAGAGAAACAGGGGTTAGGTTCATGCAACCAGATAAAGGAGGTGGACCAGTGGTTATGACACAGGCACAATATACTGACAAAATGTCAAGTATATTAAACAGTGATGCTTACCAAGAAACCTCCAGAAATGAATTGCAAAAAGCATACTCTAGAATAGGGTCACTATTTAATGACTTCTTCATAGAAGGCAGAATAGACCTGTCAACATTCAACTATCTGACCATGTTAACACCTAGAACCCCCAAACCTCTTTGGTATTCCTAAAATAAATAAATCACTGGTTGATCCCCCAATGAGACCTTTAGTTGATGCTAGAAATAGTATCACATACCCGTGTGCGAAAATGGTGGATAATATTTTACAGAAATATGTACAACAAGAGAAAGCAATATGTAAAGACTCCTGGTATTTCCTTCAGAATATTAACAACTTTGAGTACAATGGCAGCTTAAACTTTTTACCATCGACGTGAAAGATTTGTACACATGCATCCCTCACCAAGACGGTAAAGAATGGGTGAGCTTCATGTTAAGGAAAAGAGGGGCTAAACAGTCAGAAATCACCCTGATAGAAGAAATGCTAGACATAGTTCTATCATACAACTTCTTGATTTTCAACAACAAAACCTACCTACAGAAAATAGGTGTAGTCATGGGCTCCCCATGTGGGTGGAGCTTCGCTAATTTAGTCATGGCTTACTGGGAACAAGAAGTGATAGGGAAAGATGACCAAATGATGAATAAAATTAAATTCTATACACGTTTCCTAGATGACATTTTTATTTTACTGGAAGGAGACGAAAAAACAGCGCTTGATTTGGTTTCATCTTTCAATAATAGCTCTGATTTCTTGTCTTTCACGTATACATATAGTAGTGAAAGGATTGCCTACTTAGACGTAGATTTATGGAAGGACCATAAGAACAGATCATTTTCTGCTAAAATTTATAGGAAAGAAACATATTCTAACACTTTTCTCCATTACACTAGCAACCATCCTTGGTATCAGAAAATATCAGTAGTAAAAGGCCAACTGGTCAGAGCAGCCCGTATGGTGTCCAGAGATGTGGATTTTTTCGATGAGTGCCAATTACTCAGAGACATGTTTATGAGACGTGGTTATCCAAAACAACTCATAGACAGTCTGATCAATGAAGTAAAAACAAAAAGAGAATCAGGTATTTACCAAGCTATCCTTGATGGTACAAAACACTTGGTGGTACAGGTTCAAAAATCAGACACATCATTACTAAGATTGGCATTCATAACCCCTTTCAGTATTGACAGTGAGGGTATCACAGTGATAATCAATAAAAATTGGCCAATAATTAATAATGACAAAGAATTAGGAAATAAACTACCGGACAAACCAAAAATAGTTTGGAGAAGAGGTAAAAACATCAAACAAATCATGGAGAGCAACATACAGGGACTACCATGGAGAAAGGGCATGTTTCAATGCAATATGTGTAATTATTGTTCTCATATGAATACTGGGGAAACTTTTTGCATAAGGAATGTTACATATGAGGTGAGACACAAATTTTCTTGTCAGTCTAAAGGTGTAGTATATGTAGCCCAGTGTCAACAATGCCCAGCATTTTATTTTGGGAAGACTGACAGAAAACTCCATGAACATGTTTATGAACACTTATATGCTATTAAGAAAAACAAATCTGAAAATGCATTAGCAAAACATACAATGGAAAATCCGAATCATAAATTTCTGTTTAGAGCAGTCGATTGTGTTCCCACAGACGGTAGGGGTGGTCCATACCATGTACAATTAGAGGTATTGGAATTATACTGGCAGATCCGGTGTAATGCCAGTGTCATTCCTGGACTCAATGAAATATGCTCCCTTTATCCAATATTGAAGCTAAGAAGTTTGGGTAGATGAGGATATAACTATACACATATTCCATTTGGATTCAACAGTGTAGTTATATCCATGTATTGACATACTTACACTTACACACTTTTTCATATTATACTTCTTATACACATATTTTATGTGTATGCACTGAATAGATCTATCTCTATTTTCATCATATTTGTGATTTAGATATTAGTTATTGTTTCAATATCGACTTGTTCCATGCAGTTATATTCTACATCAACCTGGTTTTCTATGATGTTATTGGTGATATTTTTATATATATATTTTATTCAATTTTTTCCACCCCCCCTTTTTCATACACACTATGCATACCAGATCTACGAGTCTTATGAATTTAGACACACTGTTTTTGCTTGCTTGATATGGTCTTTACACATTGTTTATATACATGGTTCAAATGTATCCCTTGAACCAGCTAGTTCCACTACTATAGACTTATTGCCATCAATGTATACAAGGCACATATCATAGTTTGCAATATTCTTAACAAATTTGTTTAATATTCATTCCATTCATGGTTTTGGTTCACATTAGACTAGTACCAGGTTAGACTATCTTTATGGTAAAAAAGTTCTTTTTTGGGTCAAACTATTATTTGTTTAAATTAGTTGTGGCATTTGAATTGTGTTTTTTGCCCCTTTTTTTCCCCTTCCCTTTTTCACATGGTATACATGCTAGATTCATGAGTTTTCCTATAGCAAGCTATTGTTTGACAACAGAATTTTGCTTATGGTAAATACCTGTATTTTATATTATATATTTCGTATGTATTTATTGGATTCATATCTCATTACTAAGGACCCAATATAGTTAAGTATATACATGTTTTAAAAAAGATTTTAAAAAGTTTTTAAAAAAAGTTCTTAATTTTTTACAATTTATAACATTTAAATGTCTCCGACTTGTTCAGTTGTTGTCAGATAAGCATGATATTCAATGTTTCACAGCAAACACAGTTTCTTTAATAGTTTAACCTACTTAACACTTAATTATTATTAAGTTCAGCTGTGGTGTTTGTAATTGTGGCACCACCACACCAGGATATATATCTGTAGTTGTTGTATGGTTCTTTGTCTGAAGAAGTCCCACAACTAAGTGGGATGAAAAGCACTTTACTTTTATCTGTGTGTTTTTTTAATTTCTGTTATCCATTAAAGTGGTTTTTACGATACAGTTTCATCGTTCTTCTGGTGCAGTGGCATTTGCGGTCTACAGCCTTTTGTGTTCGGTAATTTTCTCCTCCCCTGCTCATCTAATGCTTGTGTTGTTCTGCTCTTCTCCCTACAGCTGTTCATGCTGCATTCCACCCTATCCACTACAGCCTAAGAAACCTCCCTATTAAAGACTTCTAATAAGGGACTCTGCTTAAGCCTGCTGAGGAGCCTGCAAATGATAGCCCCCCTCAAGATATTTCTAAAAAAGTGTATGTACTGCAATTTGTAAAACATAACTGCTACTAGTGTTGTTACCCATAGTATCAGTACTTTTCCCCCACACTAGCTAAGCAGCCTACAGTGTTTTTGTTTTACTTCTCTATTTGTCCCTTATTCTCTCCCAACCACTAAGCTACAGACTATATATAAATATTGTTTGCCACTAGGTGGCACTGCTCTTCCACTCATCTGAAATAGATCACTTTTATTCTTGTTCTGCTCTCTCCTGATGTATCCCCCACTCTCTTCACACATTAACCCCTTTAGCCTGCTTAAAGTTGTGCATTGCTTCTCTATCTTTCTCCCCCACACTCTCCAGCCCACCTACCTTTGCTGTGCCTGTTCTTCCTGTAAGGTCCCACATTTCTCCTACAACTGGCTGATTGGTTTCTGCCAGCCACCTCTTCTCCAGCTCTTCCTGCTCCATTCGCCCTACATCTGCTCTGCAATCTGCTCCCCTACCCTGCCCCCAATTCCCACCCACCCCCAGTACAACTACATTTATAGCTCTCTAACCACTCCCATATAAACCCCACACATCAAATTAAGTCCCTCCCTCTACACCCTATCACTATCCTAGGCCTATTGTCATACACCAACCCACCACCCACTACTTGTATCACCCTACACCATATATCCCTGTGAGTACCCCCTCATGCATTTCATTGTAATCGTCACCTCTCATACTTATTAACCATCTCTCTTCCTACACATCCCTTTCACTTAACTCACACTCTGCCTCCCACCATGCAAACAAAACCTGCCTATGCTCTAATACCCTTATTTCTAAGCCTACTCCTCTTCTGCCTACTCTACATTACTAGTCTCTCACACCTTCAGCATTCTCCTCCCTTTCACACAACTGCAGTTTACATTAAAAAAGACTTACCCTCTACAACCCAAGCCTCCCCCACCTCTACAAACATAATGGATCTTTTCTATTTCAAAGGAAGCTCTTACTTACTCATAGTAAACCACTTCCCATACCCACCAAACTCATCTCATTAGGTTCCAACATCTAAACCTATGACCCATTAGAACATAGATACCTATCCATACTCTACTCTAAATGTATCACCCTCCTCCTCCGTTCTGGAGACATACACCCTAACCCAGGTGCTTCACACAATTCCACCTCTAAACCTCATTCACATAGCTCTCCCCTGCACCACAAATCTCTTCTCCTTGCCACACTTAATGCCAGCAGCCTTGGTAATAAAATACCTTCCCTTTCATGCCTGGATCTCTCATAACAAAACAAATATTCTCTCTATCACAGAAACCTGGCTAAAACCACACATTAAAGATACCAAAATTACACACCCTAATATAAACTTATAAGAAGTGACAGACCCCAAAAGAAAGGTGGAGGAGTAGCCTTACTCTTCTCCTCCTCCTTAACAGTAACACCCTATACTAAGCCCATACCCTCATTTGACACTGCCAAGCTTTCCCTTGCCCTTCTCAAAGTAAAGAACAATAAAACTTTATGCACTGCCTCCCTGTACATTCCTCCTGGTAACAATATACCTATACTATATGATATTATCGCCTGGTTCACCTCCAACATAAACAATGAGAAAATAATCCTAGGCTATGTCATCATAAACTGGTCTTCCATTGACTCATCTACCCCTTCTCAAAGCATCAACCTATATCAATTCACACAGCAAATCAAACCCCCTACTAGACCAAATAAAGATTACACCACAGGTAGCATATTTGTCTGGATACTAGTCTCCCACCCAGACTGAGTTTCTGATAGTGGTACTCTCCCAGACACCCTAAGTGACCATCTCCCTGCCTACATACGCCATTTCCCCTCCACCCTCCACCTTCAGCACAAACACATTACCACCCACAACATGCAAAACTTCAACCCCCTAATTTTCTCTAATGCCTTAAAACAGATAGACTGGAA
The DNA here is from genome assembly GCF_019279795.1 of Protopterus annectens. Classification (NCBI taxonomy): domain Eukaryota; kingdom Metazoa; phylum Chordata; order Ceratodontiformes; family Protopteridae; genus Protopterus; species Protopterus annectens. Next base: position 1,053,077,269 of record NC_056744.1, on the reverse strand, counting down.
CCCTCCAAAGTCCATCCTTTTAGATGCCGCTGTCTCACTTTTCAATATAATTTTCACTGATATACTTAACCACTTTGCCCCCCTGTAGAACCAAAATACTTAGATCCAAAACAGCACCCTGGTTAACTAAAGACACAAAACTTCTTATGCATTACTGAGATAAAATCTGGAAATACTGTAAAAAATGCAAAACTCCCAACTTTCTTGCTAAATACAAGCAACTGCGAAATCAAGTAAAAAAACAAATAATCACTGACTGCAAATCATACTACCTTAAACTTTAAAATAATCATAAAACCAACCCCAAAAAATTTTGGAATAGTATTGCAAAAATACTATCCCCAGGCAAAAAAGAGAACCCTTGCCCTGACCCAGACACACCAGACCTCCACATAGCTACCCAATTTATTTCCTTTTTCATTGACTCCATAGGCATACTCACCTCTTCTCTCCCTAACACCACCCCCCCAACTTAACTGAAGCTCAACACTCAAGAACCCAGAGTCCTCCTCTTTTACTCTCAAATCCATTCCTACCCACACTATAAAAAATATCCTACAAAAGTTAAAACCTTGCTCTAATGCCCCAGATGACATCCCATCATACTTTCTCCAACTAGCTGCTGATGGCATAGCCCTTCCAATCGGCATCCTAATCAATCGCTCCATCAGGAGTCTTATGTACCATACCTCTGGAAAAAAGCCTTCATCATCCCCCTCCATAAAGGAGGTACAAACTGTTCAATATCCAACTTTTGCCCTATTGCTATCCTATCCCCTATCTCTAAGATACTCGAAAAATGTATTCACCTCCAACTATTACCCTACCTACTGGACAACCAACTTTTAACTCCTACCCAACATGGGTTTATATCAGGACATAGCAACACCACTGCTCTTCTTTCCTTCCTCAAAATCATTAATTCTGCTCGTGACTCTGGGAACATAGTTTCTACCCTCCTCCTAGACTTATCCAAAGCTTTTGACACAGTCTCTCATGAGCTTCTGCTTTCTAAACTCTCCCATCTTAATCTCTCCTCCTCTTCTATCAAATGGTTCACCAGCTATCCCTCAGCCAAGGAACAAGCTGTAAAATGGAACTATTGCACTTCCTCCTTCCTTCACACCCAAACAGGCATACACCAAGGCTCTATCTTGGGTCCTTTATTATTTAACATTTTCATCATTAATTTCCACCAAAAGATCCCCAATGCTAAACTGGTGCAATATGCAGTTGATTCCACTATCATCTGCTCAGCCAAAGCTCTTCCCTTACTAATAAACCTTACTCAAGAGGCTTTCTACTCCACTGAGTCCTGGATGCTTGACAATCATCTAGCTCTAAATGCCTCCAAATCCAAAATAATGATCTTTACCCCTTTTAGACATACTGCTGTTGACAAAGCATCCTTCTCCATACTTAGCTTAAACAAAACCTCTATTGAAATAGTTCCCCATATTAATCTTCTGGGTGTCCTTATCGATGACCAGCTAAAATTTGACATCCACCTACAAACCAATATTAAAAAGACTTATTAAAAACTTGGAATGCTTTATCGACACAAACGCTACATTTCTCTGTCTTCTAGACAACTCCTATCTACCACCTACCTCCTACCCTCCCTTTTGTATGGAGTTCCACTACTCTCTAACCTCAAATCATCCCTAAAATCTAAACTTTCCTCATGCTATAATAAAATTTCAAGGTTTGCCACAGGATCCAAATCCTCTACTCACCATTGTAACTCCCTACATGCTCTAAATTGGTTGGAACTCCCAGGCTACCTAAATTTCATTCAACTAACTACAGCCCACAAGCTGATTTTCAAACCTTCTAACTGTCCATCACTCTCCTCTTCCCTAAAACTTCACCAGCCACATAGAACACTTAGATCCACAAATCAGAACCTCTTAGAACTTTACAAACCTTTACACACACCAGGGCAACTTCTACTATCATTCTCCCTTGCCAGATCATGGAACTCTCTTTCGCCCCACATTAGAACCATCCCAAACCTACCCCCCCTTTAAAACCCTACTCCACTTCCACCTATCCTCCCTCTGGGAATGCTCCTGTACCCATCCTTCCTGATTCCTGACACCTATCCCTACTCTATCCTACCCACAATCTCTGCCACAGCTTCAATTCCTCTCTCTAAAATTCCTTTGCCTAAATACATATAGTTGTATTAATTGAACATGAATTTATTGCTTTTGTAAATATCTCATTTGTATTGCATTAAATGAACATGAATCTACTGTTTTTGTAAATATCTTATAAGTGATTGACTCAGCTCATACATTTCAAGATATGTAAAATTTTGTCCTTCTGTATATTGAATGTTAAACTGTTCTTATATGCTGTACTAATACATTGTATATTATCTGTCTGTCTGGAGCTTTTCTCCTCGGGCCTCCATTGAAAACAGGCTACCTTGGCCCAATGGACTTTCCCGGTTAACAAACTGAAATAAATAAAAATAAAATAAATGACATCACTTGTAGAAGGGAAGGAGGAACATCCCCTTTTTCTGGATTATGTCACAATCACATCAAGTTAGTGATGCTTTTCTTTCTTAAGCCAAAGTGCAGTGAAACTGAAAATTTATCAAACTCTGATAGTCTGTTTGTTATTTAAAACAGAATAGTAGAGATGGTACAGTGCTTTCTGAACGATTTGATTTCTGGATAGTTTAAAAAAAATGGAGAGGTAGCAACCCTACCTGACCACTGTCAAATGGCTGTTCGGAATGCTATCCACTCAACAGTGTAAAAATGTCTCTAGATGATCCAGTCATGTTGACTAATGTTGCCAAAAATGAGCATGGGTATTTGCTGGTGATAGATGGGTTGAGGACCTGACCTACTCTGACCTACACCTGGGACCCATGCTAATGGTGGGAGGGTGCATGTGCCCCTATTGGCCAGTGTGCACCTGCCATAAAGCCCAGTCCCCTTCAGACAATAAGCTGCTGGCCTTCTGGTGTCCATTTTCTCAGCTTGGGTTACCTGGGATAGCTTTGTTTAGAGAAAGCTGAAAGTAAAACCAATCAACCTACCAAACATGAACTAAGAGTTTGTACACGTAGTGTAGGTTCAGTGAAAGGATGCAGTTTGAAAGTGGATGACATGGTGGTAAGAAGGCTGGAAATCCTATGTATCCAGGAGACAAGATAGAAGGAAGTACAGCAAAGTGACTTTTCTTGGGATTCACAGTCTACTAGTCAGGAGGAGGAAAGCCTAGAAATGATGTGGGAATTATTGTGAGGGAGAGGCTTCAGAAGACAGCCTACACCCCACAGCAGGGTTGTGATAGTAAGGGAAAGAGTATATTTAAACAGCAGTTGCAGGACCTACCAGATAAAGCAGGACAACACAAATTGATGTTGATAACAGGTGACCTAAAATTACATATCAGGACAGACAGAACAGGATATGAGGACTGCCTGGGTCCACATGGGTGATGCAATAGGAATAAAGAAGGACAGGCTATTCTAGAATTCTATCTGACAAATGGCTTGATGGTGGCCAGCACATGGTTCAGCAAGACAAAGACTGTCACAAGATCACATACAAGAGTGGCCAACATACAACTCAGGTAGACTTTGATAAAATCAGCAATTTCGAAGTCATCCCCAATGAAACATTCAGCCCAAATCATAAATCACTGGCTGCCACTATCAGCTGCAAGCAATGGTCAGAGAAGGCTCTAAGGTTAAAAGAGGCCAGGCTAAAGAATTGGAAGTTGACTGCAGAGGCAGCACAATAGTTCAAGGAATTACTTTGGGGCTGTAGCCCTCAAGAAAAAGAGGAAATAGATGGAGCTGAAGAAGAATGGCAGTATCAGGTTGCAAGGTAGAGACAGAAGGATAAAGTAGATATTCAGGCACTCTTCATAAGGAGTGTCAGCAACAACTTGCTCAGAAGTCCACAGGATGTCAAAGGCAAGTGGAAGGAGTATGTCCAGCAGTTTCTGATTGAAGAAAACCCCACAGAAGCTGTACTGCTGAAGACATAGCCTACAATGAAAGAAGAGGAGGAGCTCACTACAGAAGTAAGAATTTCACTAAGGAAAATGAAGTCAGGGAAAGAAACAGGTTTAGATGAGGTCATAACAATTATGATAAAGATGTTGAGTGATACAGGGGAAAAATGGCTGGAGAATAAGCATACTAGTGCCAGCATTCAAGAACAAAGGGGACATTCACAACTGTGGGGAGTACAGTGGTATAAAACTCCTGTCACACTGCATGAATGTTCTGTCAAGGTTTCATAGTTTCATAGTTTAGTACTAGGCTATCTGCCCTGGGGCATTTGTAAGCCTAGCCATAGTGATGTGGCTTTCGCCACCCCATGAAATGGTACAAGAAATGCACAGAATAGATTTAGTTTACTGTGCCCCTGTCTAGTAGTGACACAGATGTGACCCCTGGGGTAAACTTACGATCTCCCATCCACTCATCAAGATTTCTCTTGAAGAGAGTCAGTAAGGGGCTCTGCCTAACATGAACTGGGATCTTGTTCCAGAGCATGGGAAGCCTCTGGCTTATGAATCTATCCCTCCAGCATGTCCTATTCATACTTGTGCCGAGGTTTAAGTCTTTAGCTCTCGTGGTTCTGATGGATTTGGATTTTTTGAGGTGGAGCATGTCCATCAGTTCCTGATTGGACATGGCCTTGTACGTCAGGCAGAGATCACCTCTGAGCAGGCGGTATGCTACTGAATAGAGCTGGAGTTTCTTTAGTCTGGCAGAATAAGACATATGTTGGAGACCTTTGATCCTCTTGGTGAGGTACTTTTGTGGTCTCTCCAGCTGTTGCAAATGCCGGGTGAGGTACATAACAAATGGGACATTGTACTCAATCATGGGTCTGATGAGGGAGGAGTATAGGGGTACAATGACATCCTTGGATCTGGATGTGAATCCCTTCATGATAAGGTGTGCAAGGTAGAATGTTTTTCTAACCACTTTGGCAACGTGGGTCTCAAATGAGAGGTCGCTGTTGACTTAGGTCCCTAGGTCTCTGATTACCTTTTCCATACTCAGTGGGTTGCTGTCTATGTGATAATTTGTGGGTACTTTGTTTTTCCCAAACGGGATGACTATACATTTTTTGGCATTTAGTTTAAGGCCATGACTCCGGCACCAGTTGTCCGTTTCAGTGAGGCCTTTTTGTAGGATGTATGTGTCCGTTGGTGTATCGACTATGGCGCCTAGTTTGCAGTCATCTGCGAACTTTGTCAGCCACAACCCTCCCATGTTTGCTTTAACATCTGAGAAATAAATGCCGAACAAGAGGGGTCCCAGGACAGATCCCTGTGGGACACCACTTGTGACTGGCTTTGAGTCTGACATTGCTCCAGCGATTTTAACTTTATGGGTTCTGTCCTTTAGCCAGTTTGCAACCCATCTAGTGACATAAGGGTTTACTTTTAAGCTGTTGAGCTTATCTATGATGCCTGAGTGGGGTATTGTGTCGAAGGCCTTAGCCAAGTCCAGGAAGGCTGTATGGACTGCTTTGCCCTCATCAATGGCTCTAGTGACTGTTTCGAAAAAGGCAACCAGGTTCAAAAGGCAGGATCTGCCCTTTACAAAGCCGAACTGGGTAGGGTCAAGTGTCTGTAGGTCCCCAATGTCTCTGTTTATGAGTTCCATAATGATTCTTTCCATAGCTTTGCAGACCAGGCTGGTTAAGCTTATGGAGCGGTAGTTCCCAGGGTCTGTAGAGGTACCCCCTTTGTGGAGTGGGACCACTGTTGCTGTACGCCAGTTTTCAGGTACATATCCTGTAGTAAGGCTAAGGTTAAATAGCATTTTTATGTGTGGGTTTAGCTCCTCTTGGAGTTCACGTAGCACGCAACCCGGGATACCATCAGGTCCCATTGATGCTGTGTTTTTAGCTTTGTTGAGGGCGGCTCTCACTTGGACATCTGAGATGACAGGGAGATTACATTCAGCTGGGATAAGTATTTCTTCTTTTGGGGGTGAGGGAGGGGAGAAATTTGCACTGAACCTGTCAGCCAGAATGTTGGCAATATCTGTGGGTTCAGTGTATTTTTTGTTGTTGTGAACTAACTCTGAGCATATCTGAGGGTTTCCGCCCAGGTTTCTAACATAGTTGAAGAAGGCTTTGTGGTTATCTTTATTGTCCTTAGCGCTTTTTCTCTCAAAGTTGGCCTTGGATGTTTTTATGAGAATGTAGTTTTCTGCTAGTGTTGATCAGAGATGTTTTCCCTTTATGGGATTTTGCTCTGTCGTGCAGTAGCTTCCTTCTTTTGTTATACAATTTGTTAATGGCTGATGTCCACCAGACAGGATGCTTGCCTTTGGTGGAGAGGGACTTGGATTTATTTGGGATTGCATGATCCATGCATTCTTGGAGATGTCCATAGAAAGCATTTGTGAAGGATTCAGCATTGTGGGATGTGGTATCCACTGGCCCAGTGGGCTTAAAGGATACCATCTCAGTCTTAAGAAGAGTGAAGTCTGCTTTTGAGAAGTTTTTCACTGTGGTCTTTTGTGCTGGGGGTGGAGGTGGGATATGTATATCCAGGGCGATTAGTTTGTGGTCAGATCTCACTAGTGAGGGGTATACCTCCGGTGTGGAACATTTTCTCCCCATGTTTATGATGATCAGGTCTAGTGTATTATCTCCCCTAGTGGGAGAGGTGATTAGTTGTTCCAGTGCATTTGAATGATAAATGAATATGCAGAGTAGTACAAAGTAATATGTGAGATGAGCAGCGTGGATTCAAATCAGGTGCAACACAACTGATCTGATGACTGCAGTGAGAAAGTCACTTGAGACAAAGAAAGTAATGAGGACAGACTTCTGGGCCCGCTGCTGTCCATACTGGTGATGGACTCCATTAGCAAACAGGTCGGAGGGGACAGATTAACAAACCCGCTTTATGCAGTTGTTGTGGCATTAGAAGCAGACTCTCAGCAAGAAGATTAGCAAAGGACAGGTGCATGGAATGCAAAACTGAAGGTACATGGGATGAAACAAGATGGCTGCAATGGAAGTAAATGGGGAAATTAGAAAAAACTGAGAACTGAGATAGAAAGGAAAATAGTGGGACAGGTTAACAGCTTCAAGTATGTGGGAGAGGCAGTTGAGAAGGGGAGTCTGAATAAGGATATCAAAACTAGAGTCAGAGGGGCTGCAGAAAACTGGCATAGATTGTCAGGTGTAGTTTATGACTGAAGAATAACAAAGCAGAACAACACAATGTACATAACAGTGATACCATCAGTACCCTTATGGTTGAAAAATCTGGGCAATAAAGGCAGAGCAGTTAAGGATGCTACAGGTGATGGAGATGAAGTGCCTGAGATGGATGGTAGAATCACAATGTGGGACAGACAAAGAAAGGAGGACATAAGAGCAGAAGCCAAAGAAGTTCCAGTTACAGAAAAGGTCAAAGTCAAGAGATTACGTTGGCTTGAGCACACCTGTAGAAAAACAGAAGACAATCTGGTGAAGAAGATTTGGGACACATGGGAGAAAGGCAAAAAGAAATGAGGGCATTCAATAAAGTGGTGGACAGATTGTATGAGACAAGACCTGCGACAGACAGGCATGAGTCTGAAAGAAGGCAAAAGAGTGGCATTAAAAAGAGAAAGATGACAACAGCTGACATGACACCTTGACTTCATGTAGAAAATGGGAAAAAGAGGTTTGATTATGATGATGATGCAAACAATATGGCTATTTTATGAACAGATTAACAACTCAGCATCATCATCTCCATCCTCAGCCTTGATATCCCAACTACTTACAGCCAAAATGAACTTACCACTGAGTTTCACTAGTTCAAATACTATTAATATGTGCCCCAGGCAAGGAAAGAAAACAAGCCACTACCAAACTGAATGTCTCACCTCCGTGTATATTAGAGAATGAAACAGTTTAAGTTATTAAACATATGCCTGTAGCTGAATTAAATGTCTTCAATGAATCACTGTATAGAGAAAAAAAGAAATGGAAACAAGTTTCAGTGGGGAAAATTCAAAAATTCCAAACTCAGTTGATCAAAATCTGTAAACACAAGAGGAACAGTGCATGCTTTAATGATTGCCTTACTCATGTATATATTAATTGATAAATTATTACCAGTCCATTGGTCACTAATAGCTTCTATTATCATTGCCTGAAGAGATATTTAATGTCTTAAGCTACATCCAAACAAACCCACTAATGGAGTTCCCTTTGGTACTGTAGCATTTTCCTTACATGGACCTAAATCATGAATCTAAGCTGTTAGTATCATTAAAACTTTGTATATTCTGTCATCAGTTCTTGCTATCCTTAAGCAACTTTCCAAGATTATCTACAGTAATTCTTCACTTAAAGGATTTCTGTAGACATTCTTTGCAACATGAATAAGTTTCTGTCTATAACTATTCCAGAAGTCTGGACAATCTACATATATTCCATAAGTCTGAGCATTGGAATACTTAGTTTGTTATAAAGGCTGTTCAGTGTTTTTTTGATGTTCATAATTAGATCATTACCTAAGCTATATGGGTAATATGATGCCTGGCTATCTTCCAAAGATTTAAGGCTGCTTCCACATGCCAAGATCATTGATGGCTCAAGCAGACAAAGGAGAGAATCAGCGGTCCAGGCACCAAGCCATTTGAAGCTTTCCTGCCACTAAACAGCCCTCTTATTTCTGGCTTTTGAGGATCTACGGTAAACTAATTTATCTCCGTTGATGGGCAGATAAGCTCCCTTTAGAGAAAAACCTTCCTAAATTTTTCTTTCTAAAAAAAAAAAGCAGTACTTTTGTGAAATGACTGTTTAATTATTGTTAGGTTTTTGGGACTGTCATTTGGCATTCCTGTAATTTAAAATACTGTTAAATTGTTTTAATTTACTGTTTTAAGTGTAAGCTTTTGCTTTTGACAAGTTCATTTTACTTTTTCATTAATAATAACTTCATAAATTATTTTAGGGGGCTACCTGAAGTGTGTTTTGTGGATTTCACTGTACAGTTTTTAAGAAATCATTCTTTTTTTTTTGGTACTTACTGCATTTCAGACTTCTCTCTCACCTTAACCACAGAACAGCTTACTTGTTCCTCAATTCTTATTTTTACCAGACAGAAGAAAAACTAAATTATTAAACAATGTTTGCCAGTTCAGAAGGCTGTTTCTTTACCTCAGTCACAGATAGATAACACTGCAGTGACTATTTCGGGTTCTTCAGACCACTCATCGTTTTCTCCTTGGTTCCACTGGTATAGTCCGTTCAGCTGTCATGGACCAGGGGTTAGACGCATCCTCTGTAGCTGTTGGAGTGTCCTTTGCAGACATGGAAGAACCACTCTTGGTCTTGGAGGAAGGGCCAGGAAAGCTTCAATACCTACTAGAAAAAGTTGTCTGTTTCCTGGGATGATATCCCTAACATGAGATGGGGCTGCTTCTATGGATTTCCCTTGTAATAGGTTAAACATTTATCTTTCTCTGTCTCTGTTATCCTAGATAGAGAAGATTTATTAGGTTTATCTCAGGGCTTAGTTGAGGCTCTTACCCCCTCGGATTCAAGTTTTACTGATAAGAGAAAAATAAATTATTCGGTTTCAGAAGATTCCCGGTGTGGAAAACAGGGAATAGAATTGGAGAGAGTTTGATTAATATTCCTCAAGAAACAGATTCTGAGTCATAATAGAGCAGCTGGTATTTCCTTTTGTTTTCCCTATGAAGAATTTTCTTTTTCCTGAAACCATCTGTAGAATCAATTAATATTTTCAGTGGGATCAAAACGATTTTCCAGTTTCTTTAAAATATATTATCATTTTTTTTTTTTACAACTGGAATTTTCACAGCCTAATACTGTTCCTCCTGTTCTACCAGGTTTGGAAGATGTTTTTATTAAAGCCTGCAACATGCCTGACAGCCAGCCTGCAGCCATTAAGAATGCAGATGTACAATGTAAGGTTGCTCAGTCTTGTAAATGCAAATTTTCTAATCCCATGTCTGACTCCGTAGTGATTTCCTAGTTACATTTTTCTGTAGTTAAACACTATTTAATTGTTAGCCATTTCCCTCTGACAAGAAAATATTTAGGAAAAGAGTGTATTTTTCTGCTACACGTTTTCAGAATTCCAAATTGTTATGCTTTCGTGTGATAATTTTGCTTGCTTCTTTTGAGAATATGAGGACATAATTACCACTTTTCCTTCACCTGGGAGTAGATCTTCTCTAAATGTTTTTATTGCTTATGTTTCTCAGGTAAGCAAACATTCTTAGAATTGTTCTTATGACTCAACTGATGTCTATTCCATAACAGCAGCATCTGGGTCTGTTATGAGAAGATCTCCAAGATGCAATGGCTAAAACTGTGAATTATCCCCTTGATGAGGAGGTTATATTTAGACCATCTGTAGCGGACGTCCTGAAAAAAAAAATGTGATGAGAGAGGAAATTCATTCAAGGGGTGACAAATTTTTTAGCCTTCCTTCTCCACGTTTGTCAAAGACTTCATTCCTAATTCAGGATTGTTTCATAGAAAGAAAAATAAGTAGTTTCAAAGTTAAAGCAAGCAGAAGTTCAAAAAACAAAGGCAAGGAGGCTTTGAAAAGAAGGGTGAGCCTTCCATGAACAAGGACAGTCCAACAAGTAGCAATGACTAAAAAATGTAACTCCCCCTTCTCACTCTATCAGTCCTTTATTTCTTCTCAAAAGTATGGTTCTACATTCAAGTCTTTGACAACAGATAATCTTAGATCTATGGGTTCTAAGAGTAATCCTTCAGAAGCAGAAAAGGCAGTCATAGGCCTTACTTCCTTTACAAGGGATTCCTCCATACAGCAGATCAACCTTCTTTATTTCTACCTGTCATTCAGTATTTTTTGGCTCAAGGCATAATAAAACCTGTCTCTTTCACTCTTGCCGGGAAAGATTTTTATTCAAGTTACATTTGTGGTACCAATGAAACAGGCTTCATTAAGACCAATCCTAGATGTTTCCTTCCTCAACCAAACCAGTTTATGAAAGTTCCATCGCAACCCGGTACCATTTACCTTTTCTTTAAATTTTTGCCAACTCTCATTATATTTCAGTAGCCACAGATTTCAAGTGTTTCTTAAGAATTTGTGTGTTTGGATTACCCTTTCAGTTACCTGCAATACCCTTTGTAAACACCATTTAAACACTTGTAACCCAAAGTGTTTAGCCTATTTCAGACTGCAAGGTATTCACATTTTCTTATTTAGATGATTTGCTTATCTTTACAGTCTTTTTCAAAGTGTCAGGAATTACTCTTACTTGGGTAAGAGAGCTGCTTCACAGAATAGGTTTCAAGGAGAACATTCACAGATTTTGTCTAATTCCATCCTGAAAAATAGCATTCCTGGAATGTCTTCTGCATGCATCCATTCAAACTAGCTCTATATCTAGATATATTCCTAAGGTTTTTCACTCAGTTGAGGGCTTCAGTAAGGGAATTTCTCAGGATTTTAGGATTCATGGCATCTTATGATACTCATGATTTGTCTAGTCAGACTCTACAAAGATTCAATGGTACCTAAAATCTATGTGGATCCAGCATCCGTAGACCCTGACTTTTCAAATTCCAGTTTAGGATATGTAAAAACAGAACTGCTGTGATGGAAAGACAAGTTTTACTTGAAGCCAAGTTTCACTTTCTCTACTATATTCTATAATAGATTCCCCAGACTTTGCTTTGAGGGCTGTGTCTTTGGGGTAAAAGTGCAGGGTCTTTACAACTGAATAGTCATACCAAAACATAAACATCAAAGAGATTTTGGCAGTAATAAATGCACTGAAATCTCTCAGTCATCTGCGGTCTTCAGGACTCTCGTGTATAGGAAAGTGAATCAGGTAATCTTCAAGGATTTGATGCTGCTGTGGAGAACACCTCAGTTAGGTTTATTCACCTCCATTTACAAGAAACACCTGAGAAAATTATACTCCAACACTCGTGGTAAGCGGGCTTGGAAAACAGATGTATTTTCATTTCCATGGGAGGGAATGTTCATTTCTGCTGTTATCCAGAGTTGTTCTTAAGATGTAGAAGGTTTTTCCAAAGATCATAGTGACAACTCCCTTCTGGCCCAGGCAACAGCTGTTCTCCATTCTTCTGGAAATGTCCAACCAAAGTTTCCTCACAGAGTGGACCAACTCAAACAAGACAGGGTTTTTTGGATACAACCCCCCAACTTCAAATGTCTGTCGAATGATAGAAATGTAATACCTTTTAGCCAACTATTTTCTAACAATGTGCAAGTATTAAATGAAGCAAAGAAATGTACTACTAGAAAAGTTTCTAATTGCTGGCATATTAAGAACCTAGGCCCTTGTAAGACTAGCATGTCTCTCGTGCTACCATATTTGAATGAACTATTATCATCTGGCCTTTTTATTCTTCTACTGAGGTTTATTTTCAGCTATTTCAGTATGTCTAGTGGTGAAGCACAATGTTTCATTGTTTCAATGCACTCCCTTGTTTAGCTGTTTTTGAAAGGGGTCTACATACCTGTCCACCTAGAGAACAGTTGGCTTCTCCTTGGATTCTTCATTTTGTTTTTATAAATTAACACTTTCTCCATTTGAACCAGCTCATCAGGCTGATTTATGATTCATAAAAAATTTAAAAATTGTTTCTGATTGAGCTGTCTAATGCACGAAGAGTGTCTGAATTCCAAGCTTTTATTATAGATCAACCTTATCTCATTTTTCACAAAAATAGGATCTCTTTGAAAAGGAATAATTTACTGGAAACTAGAAAAAGTACCATTACCATTTATTGGAAGCTTGAAAACAAATCGGACTACATTTTGCATCCAGGAAAGTACATTTAAACTTAATTTACAACATTGCACTTATCTTACCTCTTATATCAGTTTTGTGTTGTGTTTGCTCTTTATATAAAGTTCAAGCTATTAATTTAAGGTATTGTTTATTCTGATGTGCATATATGATTTCTGTGCTGATCCTAGGTGTTTTGATAGGACCCTCATTTTATCGCATTTTTACTTGCTCTCTTCAGAATTTGAAGCTGTGGCTAGAAATTGATTTGGATTTTACAGTATCCATTATTTATCTTATTAAACTTAAAACAAAAAGAAAGCTTTGGTCAGTTGTGATTTGTAACTGGAGAATGCGGTAATTAACTTGTCCCCCTGTGGTACTTTACATTACATAAGCAGTCAGCCATCTTAGTCTTGGGACTGCTAGAAGATTTGAAACTTGAAAACAAATCAACTGGACTGAATTTTACATTCAGGAAATTACATTTAAACTTCTTAGGTTCATAGGTTTGTACTAGGCCAATGGCCCTGGAGCCTTTACAAGCCTAGCCCGTAGAAGAGCCCTGACATCATGCCACCATTAGTTCCTAGTGTCTCTATCAAGTACAGCCACTGGAGTGATCCCAAGTGTGAACTTTCCATTTCCCATCCACTCATCAGGATTTCTTTTGAAAAAGGCCAATGAGTGCTTGACATGTATGGGATGTCTATTCCAGAGCATGGGAAGTCTCTGGGTTATAAACCTGTCCCTCCAGCATGTTGTGTTGATTGTAGTAATGAGGTTGAGGTCCCTGGAGCATGTGGTGGAGAGGGACTAGGATTTCTTTAGATGTAAAATTTCTAACAGGGCTGGGTCAGACATGGCTTTGTAAGTCAAGCAGAAATTGCCTCTTAATAGACAATATGAGACCGAGAAAAGCTGGAGTTGTTTGGTTCTGTCCATGTACAGCATGTGTTTAAGGCCTAGGATAATCTTTGTGAAGTACTTTTGTGGCCTTTCCAGCTGTTGCAGGTGTTTAGTGAGGTACATGCAAAATGGGGCATTATACTCGATGATTGGTCTAATGAGGGAAGAGTAGAGAAAGACGCAAAACCCTTGGTAATGAGATGTGCCACAAAGAAGAACTTTCTGACCATGGTGGCAATGTGGTGGTCAAAGGAGAGATTGCTGTCAACCTGTGTCCCCAGATCTCTTATAACGACTTCAGTGCTGATTTACAATATTTCACTTATCTTACCTTTAAAATAGTTTTGTGTGTTGTTTTTAAGGCATTTTTATGGTCTGTAGTATTTTTAGTTTCTGAGCTGTGACCTCATTTTATAGCATTTTATTATAGGTTCATAGGTAGGTACTAGGCTATTGGCCCTAGGGCCTATATAAGCCTAGCCAAAAAGGTACCCTGGCTTTCGCCACCCAAGAAAATTATTTTCCTGTGCCCCTGTCGAGCAGAGCTACAGAAGTGATTCCCGGGGTGAATTTCCCATTTCCCATCCAATCAAGATTTTTCTTGAAGAGTGCTAATGGGGAGCTCTGCTTGACATAGATAGTTAGTCTGTTTCAGAGTATGGGAAGTCTCTGGGACAGGAATCTATCCCTCCAGCATGTTCTGTTTATTGTGGTGACAAGGTTTAGGTCCTTACAGTGTGTAGCTCAGAGGGATTGGGATTTCTTTAAGTGGAGCATGTCCAACAGCTCTGGGTTTGACATAGCTTTGTATGTTAGGCAAAGATCACCTCTGAGTAGGCGATATGTGATGGAGTAAAGCTGGAGTTTTTTGAGGCGGTCTACGTAGGGCATCTGTTTGAGGCCAGTAATCCTCTTTGTGAGGTATTTCTTTGGCTTCTCCAGTTGTTGTAGATGTCTTGTGAGGTACATACCAAAAGGGGTGCTGTACTCTATAATGGGTCTAATGGGTGATGAGTACAGGGGAACAATGACCTCTTTTTTTCTGGATAAGAAACCTTTCGTGATGAGGTATACCATGTAGAAGGATTTCCTGACCATGGTGGTGATGTGATTATCAAAGGAGAGACTACTGTCCACCTGGGTCCCAAGGTCTCTTATCACACTTTCGGTGTTAAGTAGACTACCACCTATGTAGTAGTTCATGGGTACAGAGTTTTTACCAAAGGGGGTGACAATGCACTTTTTGGCATTGAGCTTCAGGTCATGGATTTGACACCAGGCATCTGTCTCATTGAGGCCCTTTTGTAGGATGTCCTCATCGTTAGGAGTTTCAATTATGGCTCCCAGTTTGCAGTCATCATCAAACTTCGTTAGCCAAAGACCTTCTGTGTTAGTCTGTACTTCAGGGAAGTAGATACCAAACAGGAGAGGACCCAGGACTGAACCTTATGGTACTCCACTTATCACTGGTCTGAAGTCAGATTTGGAGTCTGCTACTTTCACAGTGTGTGCTCTGTCCATGAGCCAGTTGGCAACCCATCTTGTGACATAGGGATTTATACCTAGTTTAGTGAGTTTATCTATAATTCCAGAGTGGGGGATGGTGTCGAAAGCCTTGGCGAGGTCAAGATAGGCCATGTGAACCACCTTACCCTCATCTATGGCTTTGCTGACTGCTTCAAAGACGTCTATTAGGTTTAGGAGACATGATCTGCCTTTTACAAACCCAAACTGGGTAGGGTCCAGAGTTTGGAGATCACCAATGTCTTTGTTTACGAGTTCCATGATGATACGTTCCATGGCCTTGCAGACCAGGCTCATCAGGCTAATGGGGCGGTAGTTCCCGGGGTCCATTGTGGCTCCCCCTTTGTGGAATGGGATAACTGTCATGGTGCGCCATTCAGTGGGCACAAAGCCTGAGGTGAGGCTATGATTGAACATGGTACTTAGGTGGGGTGCCAGTTTGTTCTGTAGTTCATGTAGAATGCAGCCTGGGATATTGTCAGGTCCCATGGATGTTGTGTTCTTGGCTTTGGAGAGTGTGTTTTTTACCTGTGCAGCCATGATTACAGGAACTTTGCATTTTTCCAGTATAGAGATGGGCCCTCTAGGGGGTGAGAGGGGGGTAAAGTTAGCACTGAACCTATCTGCCAGGATGTTGGCAATATCAGTTGGTTCTGTATATTTGATGCCATTGTGCTGTAACTCAGAGCAGATCTGAGTGTTGCCATTAAGATTCTTAGCATAGCTATAGAATGCTTTGTGGTTGTCTTTAGAGTCAGTGGCAATTTTGTTTTCGTAATTAGCTTTGGAGGATTTTATGAAGGATCTCAGCTTCTTACTGAAGCTGACCAGGGAGCTCCTCCAGTCATGGGATTTTACTCTTAGTTCTCTTCTGTATTTGGTCCCCACCCACACATCTTTTCCTCTTATGCTTTTATGCTTGGAGGCTTTTGAGCTGCCTTCCCTTTTTTATATCTGACCTTGGAAGCTCCTCACAATCTTATCTTCTGAATATTTTCCCCTAAAAGCGCCTTCCTGTCTTATCTGCTTATATTACTGGTTATGGACAGAAGGAACTGGGAAGGTTCTTCCTTAAACTACAAAATTAAAAGAAAATTGTGCTAAGTCCACAAAGATTACTTGTAAAGCAAATAATAGACTTGGAAAGGCATACAATAAAGCTCGCAGACAGTCGATTTCTCTTCCTTTAATGTCACAACCAAAGCACAAAAACAAAGCTCTGCATTAACGTCCTGAATTACGTTTTCATTTGCCAAACTTCATCAGATGTGGGATCAGACCCACATGCATGCTTCTCTCAAAATACATTATTTGTATTCCTCTGCAAAGCAAGTTTCAAATTCATCAGCTCACTGATGCTGTAAGCCCTAGAGAATGCTCAAATCTCTTAAAGCTTCATCAGCACTGTGTGTTACATCATTTCTTTCAGCATGACCTTAGCGTCAAGCATACACAGTTCATTTTCTAAGACTGCCATCTTGTTCCATGTTACAAAAGTGACATACATCTGAAAAACACCTTATTGCAGTCACAAAGGACAATAGGTTGCAGGAATGAAGAAGGTAATGGACCAGACTAAACTGAAGATCTTATGTGGGATATCCTTTCACAAAAATATAGAACAGCTGTTTTATGGAACCAATCAAACATAAGTCATGTGCTTTATTTTTGTTAATCCTCTGCCTTTGCAATCACAGTTTATCCACTGGGCTGACACAATATTGCACAATGAATGCAGCAGAGTTTCCTTTGTTTTTTAACAATGACATCATCTCTTTAGCAAAAGACATAACAGACATGCTCAAACCACCAGATCACATAGGATTCCATCCTTAAACTGTCAGTGTACTTTGAAATTGCCTTAGAGTGTGTGTGTGGGTTCTTCATTGCTGGCTTAACTACCCTTGAATTGCCTTGTAAATTACTTGTAGGTAGTTGTTAGGTTTGTTTTCATTACCTTTTCACTTTCGGCTAACTGAAGTGTGTTTCTACATTAAGAAGATTGGGACTGCAATTCTAGTGACAGAAGAAAGGTATCCTGGTCTATCAAAGTTGGGAAGCACACAGGGAGGCTTAAAGTGACAATTACTTTATGTAGGTTGAGAATTACTTGCTGTAGCTAGTTATCTGATTGATTTGTTTCTGATGCCTTTTCACTTTTGGCTACATTAAGAAGATTGGGGCTTGAACACCTGAGAAAATTATACTCCAACACTCGTGGTAAGCGGGCTTGGAAAACAGATGCATTTTCATTTCCATGGGAGGGAATGTTCATTTCTGCTGTTATCCAGAGTTGCTCTTAAGATGTAGAAGGTTTTTCCAAAGATCATAGTGACAACTCCCTTCTGGCCCAGGCAACAGCTGTTCTCCATTCTTCTGGAAATGTCCAACCAAAGTTTCCTAATACAGTGGACCCACTCAAACAAGACAGGGTTTTTTGGATACAACCCCCCAACTTCAAATGTCTGTCGAATGATAGAAATGTAATACCTTTTAGCCAACTATTTTCTAACAATGTGCAAGTATTAAACGAAGCAAAGAAATGTACTACTAGAAAAGTTTCTAATTGCTGGCATATTAAGAACCTAGACCCTTGTAAGACTAGCATGTCTCTCATGCTACCATATTTGAATGAACTATTATCATCTGGCCTTTTTATTCTTCTACTGAGGTTTATTTTCAGCTATTTCAGTATGTCTAGTGGTGAAGCACAATGTTTCATTGTTTCAATGCACTCCCTTGTTTAGCTGCTTTTGAAAGGGGTCTACATACCTGTCCACCAAGAGAACAGTTGGCTTCTCCTTGGATTCTTAATTTTTTTTTTTTTTTTTTATAAATTAACACTTTCTCCATTTGAACCAGCTCATCAGGCTGATTTATGATTCATAAAAATTTAAAAAATTGTTTCTGATTGAGCTGTCTAATGCATGAAGAGTGTCTGTATTCCAAGCTTTTATTATAGATCAACCTTATCTCATTTTTCACAAAAATAGGGTCTCTTTGAAAAGGAATAATTTATTGGAAACTTGAAAAAGTACCATTTATTGGAAGCTTGAAAACAAACCGGACTACATTTTGCATCCAGGAAAGTACATTTAAACTTAATTTACAATATTGCACTTATCTTACCTCTTATATCAGTTTTGTGTTGTGTTTGCTCTTTATATAAAGTTCAAGCTATTAATTTAAGGTATTGTTTATTCTGAGGTGCATTTATGGTTTCTGTGCTGAGCCTAGGTGTTTTGATAGGACCCTCATTTTATCGCATTTTTACTTGCTCTCTTCAGAATTTGAAGCTGTGGCTAGAAATTGATTTGGATTTTACAGTATCCATTATTTCTCTTATTAAACTTAAAACAAAAAAGAAAGCTTTGGTCAGTTGTGATTTGTAACTGGAGAATGTGGTAATTAACTTGTCCCCCTGTGGTACTATACATTACACAAGCAGTCAGACATCTTAGTCTTGGGACTGCCAATTGCCTTGTAAATTACTTGTAGGTAGTTGTTAGGTTTGTTTTCATTACCTTTTCACTTTTGGCTAACTGAAGTGTGTTTTTACATTAAGAAGATTGGGATTGTAATTCTAGTGACAGAAGAAAGGTATCCTGGTCTGTCAAAGCTGGGAAGCACACAGGGAGGCTTAAAGTGACAATTACTTTTTGTAGGTTGAGAATTACTTGCTGTAGCTAGTTATCTGATTGATTTATTTCTGATGCCTTTTCACTTTTGGCTACATTAAGAAGATTGGGACTTGAATTCTAGAGGGATTAAAAAGGTAGCCTGGGCCGTCCAAGTTGGGAAATGCATAAGGGAGCTTAATGTGACTACTATCTGTTGTAGGTAGCTTGTACCTTTCTACGTTTTGCAATCCTAAATTTGTTTAAACATTAAAAAGACTAAGACTGCTATAATAGTGGCACTAGTAAAGTAGCTTGGTCAGTCCAAGTTGTAAAACACATAGATACATAAATTGAGAATTACTTATTTTAGCCAGTTATTTGATTTGTTTCCAAAACTTTTCACTTTTCTTTATCTAAACTGTGCTTTTACATTAGGAAGGCTGGGTCTGCAATTCTAGTGGCAGACGAAAGGTTACCTGGTCTGCCCAAGATGGGATACACACAGGTAGGATTAAGTGAGAATAACTTGTAGCTTTCATTTTTGGCTAACTACAGTGTGTTTTTACATGAAGAAGACTAGGACTGCAATTTTAGTGGGAGTAGAAAGGTAGCCTGGGCGGTCTGAGTTGGGAAACACACAGGAAGGCTAAAAGCAATATTTACTTGTTGCAGCTAGTTATTCAATTTGTTTCTGATACTTTTTTACGTTTGGCTAACTAAAGTATGTTTTAACATTAAGAAGACTGGATCTGCAATTCTAAAGGGAGTAGAAAGATGGGTCCATCTGAGTCAGGAAACACATAAGGGGGCTTAAAGGGACAACTACTTGTTGTAGCTAGTTGCTGCATTTTCCCTTTTGGCATCCAAAGGATGTTTTTACATTAAGAAGACTGGAACTGCTATTCTTGTGGCAGTAATAAAGTAGGCTGGTCAGTCTCAGGTGGGAAACACACAGTGAGGCTTAATGGGAAATTGTTTTATAAGCCAGAGGGCTTATTATTACAGACTTAACTGTCTGGTGTTAATCTACACTTGAGGGGTACTTAACAGTGTGTTTGCATTAGGCATTTCCAGGATCATCCATCTTATGACAAAAAGTGTTTACCTGGTCTCTCTGAGTTGGGAAGCATTCCATGGAGCTCAAAGTGTAGTCATGTATTGGCCTAAGGGCATGCGAGTTCATTTTCAGCTTTTTACTGTCTGCTATAAATTAGGCGCATTTTCAGTGGTGGTTAGCAGTATCCTGTGTAGTAACAAAACTATAAAGCTAATATTGAGATCCTTAACCTGTAATACAGGAAATGTTTGCATGGAGCTAAGCTTAGGGTGGCTAATTAATGCATCAAACAGCATTAATACGAGATCATAGCCCTATCTAGCACCTAGCCTTAAATCTAGACACTATTCAGGTCACTGCTGTAAACACCAAGTCCTTAAACAGCCCAACACTAATAGAAGTCCTGACAACATGAATTTGCAATTTTCCAATGTCTCTGTGGGCAACTTTGTAGATATGGGTATCCTCAGAGAATGAAGGAAATACCTCATGTACTCAAACAATCTTTTGATCCTAAATGAACCTAATACAGAATACAAAAGACGTACATACATAACTTCCTTGGAGGCAAAAATATTGCTTACAAATATGGCTGTCAAGAACCCTCACACTCACACTCACACCCACACACACCCACACACACACACACACACACACACACACACACACACACACACACACACACACACACACACACACATTACATCCTTTACACATATTGCTCACTACACACATAGATCTTCTTATGCTGGAGCTAAACAGCAACATCTGGCATTAGCAACCACTAAAGTACACACCAAAAGTGTAGTGGTACAGCAGTAGCATTGTCTCCTCACAGCATGAAGTTAACTGGTTTGATTCTTGGCTGGAATGTCTTATGTGTCGAGTCTGCATGTCCTCACTGTATTTGTGTGGGTTTCCTCTGGGTGCTCCAGTTTCCTCCCTCATTTCAAAGATATATCTGGAGTGTTTCTCTCCGGGCCCCCACTGAAAATTGGCTTTGTTCCAAGTCAGATTTTCCTGGGAAAAAATGTTAAATAAATAAATAATAAATAAAAGGAACACCACTCATAAGTTTACACGGAATAATTCAAGGAACAACATCCATAATGCAGGCAAACACTTTACCTAGTACTCCTGTCATAGGGGATTTTGTTGTATGACACAAAGATGATCTTCTAACCAGGCTGGACAAGGAAAAGATAACATTAATTGACTGTCTGTTGAAAGGATCCGCAATATCATGCATGCATTCATGTCACTGCACCACAAATATCAATATGATTCTATCATATTTCACGTGAGTACAAATGACCTGAGGTATGCCTCGCAGGACTATTTGAAAAGAGATATTATGGATATCTCTGAATATGTGACACAAACAGGTATGTGCCTTGCATTGAGTAGCATTCTACCTTCACCAAAGATGATGAAACAGTATGAACAGAAAATGACTGATTTTAACAACTAGCTTAGGGATATTGTCTAAAATTGTATCCACTCCCTTAGAGCCTTTTTTTAGGCAATGTCAAAATAATAAGACCACCGACAGAAAAAAAAAAAAAAACTCAAAGCAACCTTAAAGTGTTACTGCTCAATGCTTGAAGACTCAACAAGAAACTTCAGACCCTACAAGCTTTCCTCACTATGGAGAATGTATACATCTTTGGTCACTGAGATTTGATTTAAAGCCACAAAAGGTACTACTCTGGCAGTCAAAGGCTGCAGTGCATTCCACACATTTTGACTAACAGCACCATAGACAGGGGCTAAAGAAGGTGATGCCTTGATCCACATTATCAACAAATATAACTCCAGGTTGGTTAAACAGGATGATGCCCTGGAGTTCTTCCATGTCCAAGTCTCTATAGACAAGGTTTCTTAATATGTCCTGGCCAGCTACAGGTCACCCTATGACCTTCAAGGCTTACAACTCTTAGATAGACCTACTAGAGCTACACACCATCCAACCAAAATAGCCTATTTATTGGCGATGTTAACTACTCCTCTATAGAGTGGGAAACATACACTGACTCTAACTCACTGGCACAATGTTTCCTGGACTTATCAACACAGATATCCTGGACCAAATAGTGTATACTCTGACCACAGGATCAAATTAATGGATGCAGTACTCACCAACATGGGAAAGGGTTGCACTGCCCCAGGTCATGTCCTAATTTTTGATGTTAGACCACAAAGATGTCTCTCTTGAAATATAAATCAGCCCAAAAAACCCAACTAAACCCATAAAAGTTAGGAACTATTCTAAAGCAAACTACACAATATTAAGTGACAGATTGTCAAAATTCATGGCTCCCCAAACCCCAAGAACAGAGCTACCTATGCAGAATTGTTTACAGAAACCCTGTACAAACATATAAATGGATGCATTGACCCTTCAGTACCTACTAGGAGTAAGCCCAGGTCTAACACCAGAAATAAACCCCACTGGTAGAATCCTTATATTAATAGGATATGTAACAAAATCAAAACATAAATGTCCAAAATCAAAAACAGCAACTCTCACAGAGACAAGAGCTCTCTCAGTCAACAAAACAAGAAACTAAGAGGACTAATAAAGTCAAACAAGGCCACCTATGAGGTCAGGATAGCCTCCCAGACTAAGGACAGTCACAAGGCCTTCTTCCACTATGTCATGAACCTTAAAGGTAACATTCAGCAGTTTGCAGATCTGGTGGTAAATGGCACAGCCCTCAATGACCAGGTTGATTTATTGAATTTACTGGTTGATAATTTAGCTCTAACTTTGCCCCCTAACTCCCCCATACCACCCCCAGTAAAATCACTTCTAGCATATCCTCCAACTATCATCAGGGAGCAGGTGCTGGTGGTGCTCACTACAGCAAAAAACACTGCCTCATTGGCCCTGACAACACCCCTGGTTGCTTTGTAAACAGCCTAAAACAAAACTTACTGGACCACTTGAGGCAGTCTTCAACTACACCCTCCATAACAGGTTACATGCCAGGTGAATGGAAGGCTGCAACGGTTATCCCTCTTCATAAAGGTGGACCATCAACTGACCTCAGTAAGTACAGACCCATCAGTCTGATATGTCCGATATGCAAAACCATGGAATGAATTATGGAAATGATTAATAAGGACACTGGCAACTTACAGAAACTGGACCAGTCCCAATATGGCTTTCTTAAGGGATGGTATTGCCTACTCAACCTTGTAGACTTCTTCAAGATGATCAACAAAACTATGGATGAGGGGGAAAATGATGCATACCACCTACCTTGATCTGGCCAAAGCATTCAATACAATACCCCACTCAGCTCTTGTTGACAAACTCTCAGAAATAGGCATAAATCCCTTGATAACTTGCCAAATTTCTGCCTGGCAGACAGGATCCAAAAAGTCAGGTTTGGTGGGATCTCTTCCAACAGGAGACCAGTCAACAGAAGAGTACCCTAGGGCGCTGTGCCGGGCCTGGCATTTACTTCTGGGGAGTAAAGGTTAATGTTAAAGGCCTCTGTTTCACCGGTATTGCAGATTACTGTAAATTGGGAGTTATCACAGATTGCCTCCATGACAGCAACATCCTACAACAGGGTCTAATACAAGCAAATGACTGGTGCCAAAGCCATGGATTAAAATTCAACCTGTAGAAATGCATTGGAGTGCCCTTTGAGAAATTGTCCACCTAAGCTAATTCCATCAATAAGATACCACTAGAATTTGACCTGATAGACAGTGATCTAGGAACATATGTAGATAGTAATGTGGACTTTGACAAACACAATAGCTAAGATAGTAAAAAAAATAATTTTATGTTATCCAACTCATAAGCAAGGGTATGGCATCCAGGTCCAAGGAAGATAACCTACTCAGCCCTTATCAGACCCATCATTAAGTATAATGCCCCATTTGGCATTTACCTAGCCAGGCACTTGCAACTGTTGGAATGCCCTCAAAGGTTGCTCATCAGGATAATTCAGGGTATGAGTATCCTGTTCTTCACAGATCACCTTAAGGCCCTATATCTGTGCTCAGTCTCCTACAGGTTATTGACAGGCAATCTATACCTGTCATATAAACCGTCCTCTTATTCAGCTCTGATAAATCTCTTGTACATTCACAAACCAAACAGCCCCTTAAACATTTGACCCAAGGGCCTGAACTTTGCCTGTGACATAAGTAGAACATACTGGAAGGACCAATATGTCTCTCAATGGATCCCCACCCTATGGAATAAGTTTCCAATTTACATGAAGCAGATTTCATCCTTGACAGTATTCAAAAGAAACCTTAATAACTGGATGGGAAATCACAAATGCAACCCAAAATGACCCCCATGACACTGATAGAAAAAGGCTGACAAAAAGTAAATTAATCCCCAACTAACATACCTTCCCCACATAACCCTTAGCTACATCCTTACTAACACACCCCATCATATAGGCATCCAAGGAAACTGGGGACAAAACTAGGTTTGATTGCATGGCTAGGCTTGTAAAGACCCATGTGGTCATTAGCCTAGTATAAACCTATAAACCTAAGAACCTAGTTCTGCATAAAGTGATATACAAGTTAAGTTTAATTCAGGCCAAGGCCAAGCTATCTGTCTCTTTATCTTCTTTTGAGAACCTACAAATGAGGGGAAAAGTATTCTTCATACTTTGGATATCCACAAATATTTCAGATACAAAAGCATTCAGAAATTCTGATCAGTTATTTATTTCTTATGAAGGAAAAAAATGGACAACCAGTGTCAAATCAGACATTTTCCAAATGGTTGTCCTGTGTTATTTCTTTTTGTTATTCCCACCTTAACAAGTCAATTCCAGGTACAGTCAAGTCACATAATACTAGGGCCTTAGCTTATTCTGTGGAATATTTGGAAAAAGGTGGTTTCTAGAACTACTCTAGAGGTTCATACTTTTAAAAAGCACTATATGCTAGAGTCCTTTTTTAGATTCAGAGCAGGCTTTGTTAAGACCATTCTCCAGGGGGCTCTGTGCCCCTCATCGTTCCTCTTTCCTGAACTTTCTATTTGCTAGTATTATACCAATATAGCTAGGATACTGCAACCATGATCTAATGATGAACATAATTTCAGAGCTCTGGTCTTCTTTAGTTAATTGTCATGAAAGCTCTGAAGGGTTTGGCCTGGGTCTCAAGGCCTTCAGAGGTTACTTCTTCAGTTATCATGAAACTCAGAAGGGCTTGGCACCCAGGCCACTGATTCTCTCCCTTGCCTACTGAAGTGATCAGTGGTCTTGGTATGTGGGAGGTGCCTTAAAGCTTTGGGAAACTGGCCAGCCATTATATCATGTGTAAGGTATAACCCAAATACCTTACTGCAGCAGTGATCTATTCAAATATCGACAGTTTTAATAAGTTTACATACACAACCGTAACTTCTATGTAGAAAGAAAATTCTTGTTGATATAATGTTATTCTTGACATCTTCTTCACTGGTTGGTAGATGCATCATTTTGCTGCATTTGGTATATCTGTTTATTTAACTCAGAGATGCTGTCTGCATCTACTTATCTGGTATGTACCATTTTAATAACCTTGTTTTTTTCTCTCTTCTGGCAGATAATGGTAATACAGCCTTTAAGGCACATTCTACAGAGTATCCCTCATGTTTGTGTTCCCCTTCTTCTCAATGCCATTAAGCTATGATGATCAGGAGCTATCCCTGGTGGTTAGTAGCTAGGCACAAAACAAATAACCTCTGTCTGAGGTGGGAAAGGACAAGGCTTGAATAATTTTGAGTGCTTTTATGAAATCTTGTGAAATGTATCTTGGTATCTAGTGGAACTCTCCACATCTTTTGCATTAAAATCTTTTTTTTCTTTAATTGCCGCAAGGCACACTACATAAAGTATCTCTGGTGGCTAGGGTTCATCCCTCATGCCTGTGTGCCATAAAGGCACAGTGTTAAACAATTCTCCATGTATTCTAGTGTTTATGCCTAACCCTATGAGCAGTTAAAGCACAATATTAAAGAGTTTTCCCTGGTGTCTGTTGTTCCCCCAACTCTATGTGCTGTTAAACCATGATATTAAAGAGTAACTACTACTGTTTTGTGTTCCTCCCCCTATATGCCTTAGACACAATAGTAAAGAGTTCTTTCCTATGTCTAGTGTTCCTTTCACCCTATGCTGTTAATCCATGAACTCATTCAAGCTTAAAGCAACTTTTTGTATACTTTCAGTTAACACTCATTGCCCATTATGGCATCCATACCTCTGTCGGGTCTGACCTCTTTAACTGAGTGACTTACCAGCTTATAATAGGCAGTTTTAGAAAGGGAAAAAAGTTATTAATACAATTGTACTATGTTTACTAATCTAGGATGCCACACAGTAGAAGAGCCTTGATTGTCTTATGCTTTCTATGTTGATTTTTCAAAACATGAATTGAAGTGCAAGGATGTCTGCAAGCTGTAAGGGGTGTGGGATTCCACACCACATAGGTGTTATTGAGTAAAAGAGTTGTCCCTGTTGTCTAATGTTCCCCAACCCTATCTGCCTTAAGGCACAATATTAAAGAGCTCTCTTTATATGGTGTTAAGTTATGATATTAATGAGCTCTCCCTGATGCCTACTGCTTCCCCAACTCTCTGTACCATTGAAGCATGATATTGAAGACTTCTCCTTGGAATCTATGTCTCCCCATCCAACACTATGAGCACTTAAAGCACAATATTAAAGAGTTTTCCCTAGTGTCCCCCTGGACCCTATGTTGCAGGATTTGATTGGTATGACAGACAGCCATCCACCCCTCCTCCACACACACACACACACACACACACACACTCACAGACACACTCACACACACACACACACACACACACACGCACACACACACACACACACACACACACACTCGCTCACTCACTCACTCACTCACTAACTCACTCACTCACTCACTCACTCACTCACTCACTCACTCACTCACTCACACATCTAATCTACCCCTCATTAACCCCCCCTACTGTGACCTCCAGGTACACACACGTTTATATATACACTCACACATACAGCCACTCAAATACACGCATGCACATAGCCTCCGGTACTACCTCGACACTAAATTCCCTGACATTTACCTCGACTGTGAGGATGAATACAAGCTTTTCCATTAACATGAAGGGTCAGATATAGTCGTGTTACATTATGCAGCCAAGCAATTCTCTGAAGCTCTCAGACGAGTAGATTTCTTACCACAGGTAGTTACAGGGAAGAGCACATTGCTAGTTAGCATATGACTTTCTCCCAGAATGCCTAATTAGCATTTATCATAGCCAGAGAGATAGCTCACCATCATGCTGTATATCTTCTTGCTAAAGCACTGAGGCAGTCCTCATGTACACCTTGTGCTAACCATTCTGAATTGATTACTATGTTGTAATCCTTTCATATCAGTATACGGTTTATACTATCTGTGCCATTTAAACAGTAGGTAGGAATAACCATGGTTGCAATTCATAAATCATTCATAAAAAGTAATAACAGATTTACTCAAAACATTCCAGGTATAAAATGTCAATTTTTTTTTCTTCTTTTCCTCAAGCACTATTTTTGCAGTCATTTTTCAATGAGTCTTTTTTGAGATGATATTCAAACCTTTACCTGAGATTAAGTTTTGAGGTTTCTTGTTTCAACAAATATCCATAACTTACACTTTAGCTTGGACATCAATTATATTAAGTAGACATTTGCAGGTTTTGTGGATGTGAGAGCTTGACATTTTGTATCAATGAAGACTTAATTTCTCCTTCTTTTGTTTCCAGCTTTCTCTAAAATATAACATCACTGATATACATCCTGATAAAATACCCAGCATCATTTTGATGTGTTTAAAAACAGTTGCATTACTGTATTTTCCTATGGTAAATCTTGTATATAATCTCAGAATTTCGGTTTTAAAAATATAGCATGTGTACACATATAGTATTAAACTGAAGATATGTTATCATAGTCCATCAATGATGGCTCTCAGCAAGTTGTACAACAAGAAACTGAGGTAACAATGTGGTGCAGTTGATGTTTTGCTCCTTTCAGATAAATTATAAGAATCTATTTTATGCTGAATATATCTACAAATGGTTATCATTTAAAAAAACAATAATCCTTATCAGGCTTACTTTGACAACAAGTACAATGATTATTAACACGAAGGCAAGCAAAGAAGTTGAGTCCATGCTATTAACAGGATATACTCTTAATTTCACATCTGACTTAGAAGTTCTGCGTCTGTGTTGTTAGTGTGGTGGTTTCCATTAAGCCTGTGAAATACAGGCACAAAATATATTGATGTTTTTTTCTAATTTATACATATAGTCCATAGTCTCCACCAATTTATTGTGTAAGTAGTAGCTGAGTACACTGTGTTTTATCTTCACCCATTTAGCTGACAGGGCAAGTGTCACACATTTCATAATGTTACTGATGTTGATGTCTTAGTGTATGTTACTGTGCTTTATTTTTGATGTTGGGCAATGAATCTTCCAAGACTGCATAAGCTGTAGAACACAGAAAAACATATATTTCTATTTTATCTTTTTTTTTTCTTTTGTCCAAGTCTGTGTGACCTCAGAGGTGGAAAATAAAAACACAAGGTGTGGGCATAAACCCACATGTAGAAAATAAGTTGTGACATTGTGCAGTGTGTCATATTTCCAAGTTTTAAGCTGACATCCTTGTAATAATTTTACATTTCAGTGATGATGTTGCATGACATAACTTCTGAAGATGTACTATTACATTAAAAATATAAAATAGCCAGAGTTCTTATTTATGTTGCTATTTATATGACTACTTGGACATGTCAAGAGCAACCTCCTTCTTTTACTGAGAGCATCCTCCCCACCCCGCCTTTTACATCAAACCTTTACAATAACTGGTGGCCAGATTTATAATTCTGTGAAGTATTTCTTTTCTCATCATCTGCTTTTATCTCAGTGTCTGTATGGAAATGTGTGTATCTGTTCAGAAGGATGGCTCTACAAACTCTTCTGCTTAAGGTATTGCTTACCCCGAGGGATTTATTAAAGTCTTTTGAAGTTATCTGCTTCAGCTATTTAAGTGATTGCCATGCTAAGGCACTGTCATCAAGCTTGACAGAAATTACTTACAGTTCAGTGCTCTAAATTACATGACTGTTTTCTATACCATTAGTCTGAGAAAAATCACACTTCTGCAATCAAATAGTTTGCCACAATTTGCTTAGTTTACTGTTGCTTCAGATTTTATCAAATTGAACTGTATATTGTTGCACACTCATTTTAGATGGATCTTTTAAATAATCACTAAATTATTTGATGGTATAAAACTTCTTTTATGATGGGCAATGTTCAAAGGTGATGCAATATATATGAGTATTATATATGTTTGGTTCTTCTCTCATGAGATTATCAGCATTGTTGGCATATATATTTCAAAGATGTTTTTAAAAAAGCAATATAATATGTCATGCTCTGTGTTTTTTTAAATTATTTTCAGATGCAAACTTCAGATTCAGCAACATTTTTGGTAAAACAAATAATCCATTCAACTTATATAATAAATTCTAACCACTGTCCTTACAGGTTGCAATATTTTGTCATATTGTGGTACTGGAATAGTAGGACATTACATGGTTTTCTTCATTATTTTAGTTTATTTAATTTTTTAATGTATTACAGGGCCAATATTTTATTTGATGATATCATAGATTCATAGGTTGGTACTAGGCTATCAGCCCTAGGGCTTATACAAGCCTAGCCATAACAATTCCCTGGCTATTTCTTCCTACACTATTTACTTCCTTGGACCCCTGTCTAACAGGGTGACTGACGTGATCCCTGGGGTGAAGTTCCTTTCTCCCATCCAATCATCAAGGATCCTTTTGAAGAGGGCCAAAGAGGCGCTCTGCTTGACATGTAAGGGCAGTCTATTCCAGAGTCTGGGGAGTGTCTGGGTCAGGAACCTATCCCTCCAGCATGTTTTGTTTATTGTGATGGCAAGGTTTAGATCCCTGGAGCGTGTGGCTCTGAGGGATTGGGATTTCTTTAAGTGTAACATGTCCAACAGCTCTGGGTTTGACATGGCCTTGTATGTTAAGCAGAAATTGCCTTAAAGTAGACGATATGTGACAGAGTATAGGTGGAGTTTTTTAAGGCAGTCAGTATAGGGCATCTGCTTTAGGCCTGTGATATTTTTAGCGAGGTATTTCTGTGGCCTTTCCAGTTGTTGCAGATGTCTTGAGAGGTACATACCAAATGGGGCATTGTATTCTATAATGTGTCTAATGAAGAATGAGTACAGTGGGACAATAACCTCCTTTTTTCTGGATGAAAAGCCCTTAGTGATGAGGTGTGCCACATGGAAGGATTTCCTGACTGTTGTGGTGATGTGATTATTAAAGGTGAGACCACTGTCCACCTGTGTCCCTAAGTCTCTTATCACACTTTCTGTGTTTAGTGTACCGCCACCTATGTGATAATTCACGGGTACATGTTTTTTCCCAAAGGGGATAACTATACATTTCTTGGCATTGAGCTTGAGCCCATGGCTCTGGCAGCAAGCATCTGTTTCTGTAAGGCCCTTTTGTAGAGTATCCACATCATTTGGGGATTCAATAATAGCTTCCAGTTTGCAGTCATCTGCGAACTTTGTTAGCCAGAGTCCCTTAGTGTTGGCTTGTACTTCAGAGAACTAGATGCCAAACAAGAGTGGTCCCTGAACTGAACCGTTTGGTACTCCACTTGTCACTTGTCTGGAGCTGGATTTGGAGTCATATACTTTTACAGTGTGGGTTCTGTCAGTAAGCCAGTTGACAACCCATCGAGTGATGCAGGGATTAATGCCCAGCTTAGTAAGTTTATCTATGATTCCAGAGTGGGGGATGGTGTCAAAGGCCTTGGTGAGGTCCAGATAGGCTGTGTGGACTGCCTTACCCTCGTCCACGGCTCTGGAGACTGATTCAAAGAAGTCAATCAGGTTCAGGAGACAAGATCAGCCCTTCACGGACCCAAACTGGGAGAGTCCAGTGTTTGAATGTTGCCAATGTCTTTGTTTATAAGTTCCATGATAATACATTCCATGGCCTTGCAGATCAGGCTCATCAGACTGATGAGGCAGTAGTCCTCGGGATTCAAGGTGGATTCCCCCTTGTGGAGTGGGATAACTGTAGCTGTGCGACACTCATTGGGCACGAAGCCTGAGGTGAGGCTATGATTAAACATGACACTTAGGTGAGGTGCCAGTTCATTTTTATGTTCATGTAGTACACAGCCCGGGATGTCATCTGGTCCCATGGATGCTGTATTCTTAGCTTTGGAGAGTGCGTTTTTTACCTGTGTGGCCATTATTACCATAATTTGGCAATCTTCTGGTATTGAGATGGGCCATTTAGGGGATGAGAGGGGGTGAAGTTGGCACTGAATCGATCTGCCAGGATATTGGCAATATCCTTGGGGTCAGTATATTTAATGCCATTCTGTTGTAGCTCAGAGCAGATCTGAGCATTGCCATTTAGATTCTTGACATAGTTATAGAATGCCTAGTGGTTGTCTTTGGAATCTTTGGCAATTTTATTTCGTAACTAGCTTTGGAGGATTTTATGAGGGATTTCAGCTTCTTACTGAGGCTGGTAAGAGAGTTTTCCTCTTTTCTGCATCAGTTTCTTCCTTTTGTTGTAAAGTTTGTTTATGGCAGGGGACCACCAGATTGGCTTCCTTTTTTTTGGAGGAGAGCATCTTGGTTCTATTTGAACATGAATGTTTGAATACATGATTCATGCATGAGTGGATGTGCTCGTACAGTGCTTTAGTGTAGGACTCAGCAGTCGAACTTTCAGTTCCTGTCTGCATGGGCGTCATGAAGTTTGTAACTTCTGACTTGAGTAGCATGAAGTTGGCTTTGGAGAAGTTTTTTATGGAGGTTTCCTTACTGCGGGGGGAGGGTGGATGTTAAGGGTGATTAACTTATGGTCTCACCTGACCAATAAGGGGGTGACCATAGGTGTGGAGCATCGATTTCCCATGTTGGTAATGACCAGGTCTAGGATATTGGAGCTCCTGGTGGGACTATGGATTAGTTGATCCAGGGCATTGGAATTTATGAATTCCAAGAACCGTTGGGCAAATGTGTTGGTACATGAGTAGTTTTCCCAGTTAATGACAGGATAGTTGAAATCACCCAGTATTAGGGTGTTTGGTTGTATATTAATATTTTCCAGTATGTTTAGAAAGGTGTAGTGAGACTCTTGGGGCATGGTTGATTCTTGGGACACTTATGGATTCCAAATCAGCTAATCACTACATGAGATGATATACTAAAAATGTAAATAGATAAGCATTTGTTTGAATGCCACAATAGACGCACAGAAAAAGTAAGTTCTCTGGGTTGGATTTCTCCAGATATTTTAGGGTTCTAATACCATGACAGGAATGGACCCCATTCCTAAGTCAGGGCATAATTTAAGTTCATTAAATTAGTATTGTTTCGATCTTTGATGTTAACTAAAACTGTTCTTCACTGCATCCACAATGTGTCCAGAGTTGATTCCTTCTGCAATGCATAAAGAGTTACATATAGAGGTAACATATCTAAATACAGTTGTAGATTCTTTTTTTAGACTCATTATTCCTACTGCTATTGGGACTGTCTGAGTATCTTTCTTCCACATTACTCTTGTTTCTGACTGCAAATCCTGATATTTTAAAGCTTTATGTCTCTCTATATGTGAGACACCATAATTACTGGGTGCAGCAATTTCATTGATTAATACTACTTTTGTCTTTTTTCATGGACTGCTATATCTGGTTTTCTTGCATCTATTTTTGAACTGTTGGTTGTGGGTGATCTCATGTGATATACACTTCCTCCTTCTGTATAATGCTTTGTAGTTCATGTTTCCAGTGCTTCTCAGCCACTTTAATATTGTAGTGTCTGCACAGTCCCCAGTGCAACAGTCCTGCCACATTATTGTGCCTTTCACTGTACAGGCTCTGTGCCACGTGTATATCATACCCAGTGACACAGTTTGTGGCTATTTCCAAATTCTTTTTTAAAGAGCCTACATTTATCTGTTTCTTCCACATCTAAAACAGACTTTGTGAACCAACACATACATAGTCCACCGTCATCGGCTGACATTATTAACCTTTCATTCTTTAGTTTCAACTTACCTCTTCTTAACCATTCCTGCATTAAATCCCAATCAACATGCGGTTGTTTCAGGAGATGTCTATACCTGCCACTGTATTTATGACTTTTCACCATTCTTTCCTTATCATCTAATCCTTCATCTTATATTCTTTCATTTGTTTTTTGGCACATTCATTTGCTATCTGACTTTTGTCTACTACTTATTTGAATTCCACTCCCACTTGAAACCAGAATGCTTCTGCTAAACTTAGCAGGCAGGTTATCTTAGACATCCTCATATTTTAAAACATTCCCTATGGTTGGATTTGATGAGGTCAGCAGATATGTATGCAGTCCCATGCCTGCAGATCTATTCATGTAATCAATTTCACGAAGACCCATGCCTCCTTCAGAGTGTGGAACACTGTACATAATCACAGTAAACACTAATTTTTAGGTATTATTGGATAAGTGTGAAACATTTTTCTTGTTCTTCTGTCTAACTGATCCAAAACCTGTTGGGACCGATCACTCACACCAAAACTATAACTTAGAAGAGGAAGAGCAAATTGATTTATAACTTGGACTTTATTCCTAAATGTGAAAACTGTTTTTAATATAAATTTTTAACTTCTGATGTAGTCTTTACTAAGTTTTATTCACATTTGTTCATGTTTTATTCTCGATCCATCATCCATTCCCAAATATTTATACACTCCTTCTTGGTCAACTTCCTTTATATCACATTCATGTCCCAGACCAAAGCATTCTTTTGCACATTTATCAAGACCAAATGTCATTCTTATATCATCTGAGAAAGTTTTAACCACTTGTAGTTGTGATTTCACTCATCTGATGAACCATAGAGTTTTAAATCATCCACACAAAGTAGCTGAGAGGTTGTTTTCTGGAAGCAAAATTACAACCAAGACCTAATCTCTTATGTAAACACCTTAATGAGTTAAGGGCAAGACAAAACAACAGCACTGGGAAAGAATCACCCTGGAATATCTCCCTTTAAAATATTATTCTTGGGATAATAATTTGCCGTTCATCATGGCTTAATTGCAAAGTGGTTTGCCTCTGTTCTATTGCCACTGTAATGAAATGGATCACTGTAAGATGTATCTTATATATACATATACTCCTTTAGCTTTGAATGTGGGATGTGTCAAATGCTTTTTTTTGTTATCTGGCCATGTAATATTTAGATCCCGCCCCATTTTATAGTTATTTATTATGGCTTTATTTACAAAAAATAATCCTTTGCTGCATATGACTTTTTGTTACCCTTTTGTCCTATGGCCATGATTGAGTTTTCTTCTAAATGACTATAAGCTCTGTCTGCATCAATTCCAGTATATAGTTTGTATATCATTGGACGGCAAGTTATTGGTGTATAGTTTTTAGGATGACTTATAGGTTCACTCTTAAGGAGAAATATAATTTTTCCTGTTGCTAGCCAGGTCTATGTCTGTTTCGGATGTGCATATAAATAATTCTTACTCAAGGCTAATCTTTGTGTAAACGTGTTAATACTTTTAGTCAGAAGTTAGGTACTGCATCTGGGCTTGAGGTTTTTTCAATTAGAAGCTTTACTTATTTATTTTTTTTTTTTTCAATAACTCTGTCCGTTACTTCATCCCATTTCATATTTTGTGCATTTGAGCTCCTTACTGTTTCTAGCCATTCAGCATCTTTGTTAAGTTCCTCAGGTCTTCATAACTACTTCTCCAAAAATGTTTCTATTTAGTTCTTTTTGGCAGTGTATTTAGGTCACACTAGAAAAATTGGGAGAAGGAAAAAAATATAGATAGATAGATAGATAGATAGATAGATAGATAGATAGATAGATAGATAGATACAGAAATATGTAGATACACACACACATATGTACATATTTAGCAAGGAATAATAAACAATATTTAGGTCATAGTAAGAAAAACAAAAAAAGTACTGAAGCTAACACAGCTGAAGGTAAAACAATAAACTTTAATGCACACAAAAGAGAGTAAGCGCTTTCACGGTGTGCTCTCACTGCTTCATCAGACTGTTCTAAACTAGTAACAGATGCAGTTAAATACCATAAGTTAGTCACTTAAAGCAGTGATAAAAGCATCAATTATCTAAGAGAAAAATGTCACAACAAGAAAGCAGGCAAATGAAACATATAAAAAAGATAAAAAATATATATAAAAAATATGTATAGATACATAGATTCATTGGGTTAGGAGGGTGGCCTAATGGTTAAGGTGTTTGCCTTAACAAGGTGCAGAGTTTGAGACTCACAAGGGATAATTGGCTAGGCTTAAAAAGGCTCACAAGAACAGTTAACTTAGTACTAATCTATGAATCTATAGAAAACAATCCTATACTCAGTGCTTGAGAGGTCTAGCTTTTAAAAAAGTCTTAAGAGAGACAACTTCATTAAGACCTGGTATTTTATCAGCAGTAAGAGACAGAATCCATTTTTGCTCTACAGATTCTGTGCGATTCTTAAGATCTCCCCCTCTTAAACTCTCAAAAGCTGACTTCACACTTCTTAAGACTGAAGTGGTATGCTTCAAGGCCCCTGGACCAGTGGAAACCACAGCCCACACCTCAGAATCCTTTATAAACGCTTTCTACGGACACCTTCAAGAATGCATGGATCATGCAATCCCAAATAAATCCAAGACCCATTCCCCCAAAGGCAGGCGTCCTGTCTGGTGGACCCCAGCCATTATCAAGCTTTACAACAGGAGGAGGAAGCTACTACATGACAGAGCAAAATCCCTAAAAGGGAAGGCATCTCTGATCAGTACTAGCAAAAAACTACTATCACTCATACAATCATCCAAGGCCAACTTTGAGAGAAAAATCGCAAAAGACACTAAAGACAATCACAAGACCTTCTTTAGTTATGTTAGAAACCTGGGTGGAAACTCCCAGATATGCTCAGAGTTAGTCCAAAATGACAAAATACACTGAACCCACAGACATTGCCAACATACTGACAGACAGGTTCAGTGCAAATTTCTCCCCCCCCTTCCCCCCAAAAGGAGAAATATCTATCCCAGCAAAGTGTAGCCTCCCTGACATCTCAGATACCCAGGTGAGAGCTGCCCTCTCCAAAGCTAAAAACACAGCATCAATGGGACCAGACTGTGTCCCGGGTTGCGTGCTACATGAACTCCAAGAGGAACTAAACCTGCACATAAGGCTGCTGTTTAATCTTAGCCTTACTACAGGATCGTGCCAAAGAATGGCGTACAGCAACAGTGGTCCCACTCCACAAAGGAGGTGCTTCTACGGACCCTGGAAATTACTGCCCCATAAGCTTGATGAGCCTGGTCTGCAAAGCTATGGAGAGGATCATTATGGAATTCATAAACAAAGACATTGGGGACCTACAGACACTGGATCCTACCCAATTCGGCTTTGTCAAGGGCAGATCCTGCCTTTTGAACCTGGCCGACTTTTTTGAAACAGTCACTAAGGCCAATGATGAGGGTAAGGCAGTTCACACAGCCTACCTTGACCTTGCAAAAGCCTTTGACACAATACCCCACTCGGGCATCATAGACAAACTCACCAGCTTAAATGTAAACCCATATGTCAAAAGATGGGTTGCAAACTGGCTCAAGGACAGAACCCACAAGGTCAGAATTGCTGGAGCCATGTCAAACTCTAAGCCAGTCACAAGCGGTGTCCCACAGGGCTCAGTCCTGGGATCCCTCTTGTTCGGCATTTATTTTTCCGAGGTGTAAGCAAACATAGGAGGATTGTGGCTGACAAACTTCGCAGATGACTGCAAACTGGGCGCCATAATTGTTACTCCAGCGGACACAAGCATCCTTCAGAGAGGCCTCATAGAAATGGATAATTGGTGCCACAGCCATGGCCTTAAGCTGAACGCCAAAAAATGTATAGTCATACCCTTTGGGAAAAACAAGGTACCCACAAATTACCACATAGGTGGTAATCCATTAAGTACGGAAGTAATCAGGGACCTAGGGACCCAAGTTGACAGTAACCTCTCATTTGACACTCACATTGCCAAGGTGGTTAGGAAGACCTTCTATATCACCCACCTTATCATGAAGGGTTTCACATCTAGATCAAGAGAGGTCATTGTGCCCCTGTAATCTTCTCTTATCAGGCCAATGATTGAGTATAATGCCCCAAATGTCAAAGGCTTTTGCAAGGTCAAGGTAGGCTGTGTGAACTGCCTTACCCTCATCAATGGCCTTAGTGACTGTTTCAAAAAAGTCGATCAAGTTCAAAAGGCAGGATCTGCCTTTGACAAAACCAAATTGGGTAGGATCCAATGTCTGTAGGTCCCCAATGTCTTTGTTTGTGAGATCCATAATGATCCTCTCCATAGCTTTGCAGACCAGGCTTGTCAAGCTTATGGGGCGGTAATTTCCAGGGTCTGTAGAAGCACCGCCTTTGTGAAGTGGGACCACTGTTGCCGTACGCCACTCTTTGGGTACGTATTCTGTAGTAAGGCTAAGATTAAACAGCAGCCTTATGTATGGGTTTAGTTCCTCTTGGAATTCATGTAGCACACAGCCCGGGACACCGTCCGATCCCATTGATGCTGTGTTTTTAGCTTTAGAGAGGGCTGCTCTCACCTAGGCATCTGAGATGTTAGGGAGGCTACACTCTGCTGGGATAGTTATTTCTCCTTTTGGGGGGGAGGGGGGCGATTTGCACTGAACCTGTCTGCCAGAATGTTGGCAATGTCAGTGGGTTCAGTGTATTTTGTGTCATTTTGGACTAACTCTGAGCATATCTGGGAGTTTCCACCCAGGTTTCTAACATAGCTAAAGAAGGCCTTGTGATTGTCTTTTGTGTCTTTTGCGATTTTTCTCTCAAAGTTGGCCTTGGATCATTTTATGAGTGATCGTAGTTTTTTGCTAGTACTGATCAGAGATGCCTTCCCTTTTAGGGATTTTGCTCTGTCATGTAGTAGCTTCCTCCTCCTGTTGTAGAGTTTGTTTATGGCTGGGGTCCACCAGACCGGCCTGCCTTTGGGGGAATGGGTCTTGGTTTTATTTGGGATTGCATGATCCATGCATTCTTGAAGGTACCCGTAGAAGGCATTTGCAAAGGATTCAGCAGTGTGGGTTGTGGTTTCCACTGGCCCAGGGGCCTTGAAGGATACCACTTCAGTCTTAAGAAGTGTGAAGTTGGCTTTTGAGAAGTTCTTCACTGTGGTCTTTTGTGCAGGGGGTGGGGGCGGGATGTGGATTTCCAGTGAGATTAATTTATGGTCTGATCTTACCAAAGAGGGATATACTTCCGGTGTGGAGCATTTTGTTCCCATGTTTGTGAAGATCAAGTATAGTATATTGTCTCCTCTTGTGGGAATGGTGACCAGTTGTTTCATTGCATTTGAGTTTATGAATTCTAGGAACCTGTAGGCTAGGGTGTTGGGGCTTGAGTAATGTTCCCAGTCTATGTTTGGATAGTTGAAGTCTCCCAGTATGATGGTATTTGGAGAGACATTCATACTCTCCAGTGTCTTCAGGAAGGCTGTGTGGGGTTCCTGAGTTTGAGAGGGTGGTCTGTAGCATGCTACAAACTGTAAGGCAGTTTTGCCTATGGTTAGTTGCACCTGGATGGTCTCTGATGCTTCGTACGTTGCCACTAACCTGGAGGTGTAGGTATCTTTGATGAATATGGATACTCCCCCTCTTTTTGTGGTTCGGTCCAAGTTTTGGGGCCGGAAAGCGTGATATGAGGTAAAACCTGATAGTGCTGGGGTGCTCTCAGGAGCCTTGAACCAGGTTTCAGTCACTGCACAGACATCGATGTTCTCCATATTGAGGAGGGCTTCGAGGGCGTGCATCTTGAGGTTTAGATTTCTGGCATTGAGCAGCATTACCCTTATTTTTTTCCACTTGTGTTTTCTAGGGAGGTAGTTTTGTCATTTGAGCCTTGCCTAAAAAAGGCACTATGGGGGTGGCAAGAGCCTTGGCCAATATCCGGAAGCCCAGGGGTGACAGGTGCAAGCCGTCCCTTGCGAAGCAGCATGGCTTGTCAAGCATGTCATCCCAAGCAGATGTATAGGTAGCTGTCTATATCAAGAAAAATATTTTACCATTTTGAGAAGGCAAGGTTCTTTAGATGTATCCAATTATGCCTGGAGCTGTCTGTTCCATGGCTAATCTACACATACATACACACAGTACTGGATATTGAAAACAAAACAGGCACTAGAAAATAGTTGTTGAGGTTTTGCTTTGAAACAAATGTAACGTGTTACATTTGTTAAATTTATTTGTTGAATTTCTCTGACTACAGCATCACTTTGTAATTTGACAGATG
The DNA here is from genome assembly GCF_019279795.1 of Protopterus annectens. Taxonomy (NCBI): domain Eukaryota; kingdom Metazoa; phylum Chordata; order Ceratodontiformes; family Protopteridae; genus Protopterus; species Protopterus annectens. The sequence continues at coordinate 1,053,037,948 of NC_056744.1, read as the reverse complement.
CATTACTCTGACTGTTTGAAAACTCCTTAAACTGATGTGGTCGACTGACAAACTGGGATTACTATATATATATTTCTGTGTTGACAATCTGGGATTGTTATATATATTTCTGTGTATAAACAGTCATGTACGTGAGATACTTATGGGAACTACAGTACACACTGTGGCTCATTATAAGGTGAGCTGAGTGCTATTGGAGGCTTACTATACTGCTCTAATACAAATGTCTTCTCTGTACTCATGATGGCACATATAGATTTCTATACTGTTTTTGTCTTACTTTAAAAGAAATATGTAAAATGCAACAAGCTATATTACAATACAAGGCACATCCCTACACAAAGCAAACAGCATTAGAACTACTAGACCTAAAGATCTAAATTTTCCTTGCAAAGTAACTAGGGCATGGACAGGCAGACATGTATCTCAGAGAATTACCTTTCTGTGGAACAGTGTCCCCATCCTTTTGAAAAAAATGTCCCTCTCTAACCCTATTTAAGTGTAACTTCGACCACTAGATGGGAAATCAAAAATTCACTCCTGGTCTGACACCCACATCTCTGATGGAGAGAGGCAGTCAGTAAATCATGTCGTAAGCAACAATCCCCGCTATATAAACATTTAAATCATATAACCTGGTGGACACATTTGGGTTGAACAATTAGGCTTATAAAGGCACTAGTGGTTGTTATACAGTGTACACGTATGAACTTATCATGTCTATAGATTGAACCTATGAAACTATCACGTCTAGAATGTAAGGAATCTGATGCACATACTTTAGCATTTTACTCTGTGGTGATATAAATGAAATATCATATCTTTTCTAATTATGCATATGTACCCAAATACACTTATATGGCAGTATAACATCTCTTAGTTAAGCCGGTGTTAAATATAGCTTGATATATAGATATAGATTAGATATAGATAGATATAGATTTTATATATATATATATATATATATATATATTATATATAGGTAGATATCCACGTATTTATTCCTGGGTATGAGTCCTGTTCCTTTACTGTACATCATTTGTTTGCTGATTTTAGCTAATGAGCTAATAGCTATTTTGCTGAATGATCACTTTGGTGAAAGAGATGAGTTTAGATAAGGGGTGATGGTACATGCAGATTGCTACACTATTTTTGTTTCATTTTGAAAGAACTATGTGAAATACTTACAACAGACTACACTTGCATTGATATAATTACAGAAGATTTCACCCTAGCTCACCTTTATAATGCATGCTTACCCTAACCCTAACAACTACAGCTTACGTTAGAAAAACCCTTCCTGTAACTCTATCGCAATTCAGACAAATTAGGTCTGAAGGTCGTAGTAGGGTTATGATTTACAGATGCTAAAGACGATTCTTTTCTACATGGGATCTTTTGTACATTTGATGTTTTCAGTGTTCAGTAATTTGAATGTTTCAAATGTTTTTGTTGATCTTCTTTGTTCTGATGTTTTAGCTTTTCAAACATTTCTGCTATCTATCTATTTTGGTATTGTATGGAGTGACTATGTTCCCTGGTGCAGAGTATTAACAATATAAATCATCATATAAAAGAAGCCAGCATCATCAATCATAGAAAGTAGGATCTATTTACAGGTGAAACTATGCAGCCGTTTCACTATAGCAAGCTTTTTAAAAGCAAAAGAATCAACAACTCTCATTCAACAAAAACAGAAGAATCAGCAATTATCAATGAATATAAATAGAAGAACCAAATCACATTTCTTAAGTCACATGAACAGCATCAAAATACCATTAAAAAGTACAATGCAACCAGCTTAATGAATACAAAGCAAATCAAAAAATATATACCAATAATAATAAATAAAAATATTTATAGACGTATGCTAACAAGCCAGCTTGAATCTCTTTCACATCAAGGCCAAAGAAATTACTTTGCTAATGTTTCCCTCTCTAAGCCCACGTCATGCATGCAGCACTTTTCCTTTTACTATTCCAGACACACTGTTTGTCACACCCTCCTTCATCTTCCTATGCAATTGCGCATGCACGCGTACACACACACACACACACACACACACACACACACACACACACACATGGAGTCCTAGTACACCCACAAGATCTGCAGTTAAATCACGAATGATTATAACAAGATACCATTACTTATTTATAAGAAATTCCAGTTTCAACCTCTCAGTGTTATATCTGATGGCATTTACCCTCAGGATGAAATAAGATTGAGACAGAATAAAAATATCTTCAACCCATCAGTGTTGTGGTAATTTCCTTAACATGTGAGATACTCCAGATTTATATCTGGATTCAGATTTGATTGTTATAAGTGACAGAAAAGATGTGATATGTGTTACTTGAGAGATTAAGGGAGAAATATGGTTGCAATCACGTAAGACATGCCTTTCAAAGAAATTAACATACAGTGAACACAAGTGGCAGGATGCATAATCAAGAACATTTCAGAGAACTCAGTAATTGACAGAAATTGTCCAACCCCATTAATTACTCTACTGAGCAAAAAATATTTTGATATGGAAGCATCCTTGTGAGTGAGGGATTGCTGCACGCATGTTTGCGTTTCTGTATCTCCTATTTTACGCTTAACTGACAGGGCTGTAACCATTTCATGTATCAAGCAGTAATGCCAATTACTCAGTATAAATAACCATAACACTATAGTCTCCTCAAACATCCAGCTCCTGCAAAGGTTTCTAGAATTACAACCATAGCCCAAGTTCACAGCACCTACCGCAGGCTCCGAAATTCTAGTTCTATAATATTTCATGAAGTCCATCAGTGTTCTGTATTTAGACTCTTGGGGTGGGTATACTAACCTTTCAGTCAGGTGACAGATCCCAGACATTCTTGTTATTCCCTACTTCTCAGAGCTTGAAGTCTAAACAACATTGTTAAAGGATATTGTGCTTTTAATAACAGTATGGCCATCAGACATTGTTTAGGTAGTGTATATTTGCCAATTTCACGTAAGAGGCCTGTCCATTTTTCCTTTTCAGAAGCTTAAGGATATAAATGATTGATGGTGTAAATGACACGACTAGAAGACTGGGAGCAGTTTTTAATTTGGTGATATATATCAATAGGCACTGAAGATTGACATGACGTCTTTGGATTAAATACAGCTGGTACCTCCCAAAACAAAAGTTAGTCATCAAGGTATGACTGTTACTCTCAGTTGGACATGGTGCTATTAAATGAGGGCCTGAAAGCCTTCATGCATGTATAAGCTTTTTGCAAAGAGAAAGATGCTAGCCCACTAGGGTTCTGGCACAGAAAACAACATGCTAACATCAACATCTAAATATGTGAGTTTTTTAAGCTAACAGAAATATGTGGTTGATGTGCTGCTTGCTGCTTCCCCATATTTCCTGAATAATCCATTTGCATTTTGTCCATAATGACTAGAACTGTGCTAAACAGCAATTTATCTTTCAGTTATTTATTAGAATTTATCATGATGTCACTAGAAAGGCTGTTGTGATGCTAATTTGGCATAATTTAATATTGCATGTGCCTTCTTTTAAAAGACAAATGTTTTTACCATGAGACATTATGTCTTTATTTCAGTTACAGAAAACTAACAGATAGAACAAACATCATTTAGCCACTCATAAGTTAATCTCTTAGGGATACAGTTTCTATCAACTGCACTGAACACCCAGCTGTTGAAGAACTGAAAGAAATACAAAGGAACAATTCCATGCCTGAATTATACAGTTTCAACAGTGATTCTGACTTTGGAATCAGCCATTTCAGTTACTGCTACAGTTATTTAATTTTTCAGTGTGAACAATAACTCATACCTTCTGACAATAAACTGTTACAAAAGCCCTGCCTAGTTAGCATAGTTCAAGATCTCATGGTGTGGGGCCTTTCTAAATTTGAAATAGTAAATCACAGTAGCAGTAGTTTCAGAAACAGTTAATTCATGGCAAGATGTCAATATTGTGACTATGATTGTTAGACAGATACTGAAAAGCAACCAACCCATATTAGCCACAAAACATTTTTCTTATATTACCACAAATCTCCTCTGTACAAATTGTGTGTGTGTGTGTGTGTGTGTGTGTGTGTGTGTGTGTGTGTGTGTGTGTGTGTGTGTGTGTGTGTGTGTTTGGTGGAAGACAAAATCTAACTTAAGGTACAAATGTACTTGTACAGAATATATGACAAAAGGAATAAATGAATAAAGCTACTTTTAAAAAAAATTGAGTCAAGGTATACTAGCGACAAACAATGCTATGGTTGTGGCCTGTGGGCTGTGCAGGATTTACAGATTGGTGCTTTCTGCAGACCACCTAGAACACATATGGAGGCAGCGTACATGCAAGTTTTGATTATTGCCCTGGCCAACAATGTGACCACCCCTCCTCTCTGCATGGGTACAGACGGACATCTCTGTAAATTAAGAGTATACTTACTAAACAATTAGGTTCTCCACAACTTTCTGCATTAGTTCATTCTTTTGTTTGCAGTTTTCTGTGTTCATTATAGCAAAGGGCATTTTAAATGCTCCTATGCATGTTGCTTTGTTATATTTTCACAAAAATTTGCTCTGTTTAAAAAAGTAGTATACTGAATATTGTAAAACAAAGCGAGAAAGAAACGTAGTGCGAATAACATTATTTATTTCAGACTTAGTAAGTTCTTCTGCATATAACTCACCAGATGGTAATTCATTTCAACATTTTTTAATAATTTATACAAGGAATAATGACTGATACTAAACCTGACATTTATGTTTACAAAGAATGTAAAGAATGACTATTACTTCTGCCCCAAAATGGATTGTGGCATCTGTCAAAGCATTCCTTTAGACTAACAATGTAAAACGTGTCTTGAGCTGTCTAAAAATGATGGAGGTTGCCAACGTGCCATCTCCTAAAAAATACATCCAAGTTATCTAACCGATGAAACAAATGCCTACAGGCCCGATCCAGTCATGATACATTTCCCTTGACAAACTATTTTATTTTATTTTAAACTACTAGTGATCAATAATGTAACTGTAGTTGTAGTTAAATAATTCAATGCATAGCACTACAGATTTGCCTGGCGAGGTATATTCTTACTAAGTTGTACGAAAGTCAGGCAGTTTACTTTCTGTTTCTAGTCATATGCATTGATATTGATCCAGAGGCAATTATCTTGGAATAGCAAGGTTTAAAAAAAAAATAAAAAAATATTTCAAAATGTGAAAATTTTGCTTTGTTGCTAAAAATTTGGGGATCTCACAGGTGCAAGCTAATCCCAGGAAATGTATATGTTGTTACATGAAGTTGAAAACAAAATTACACTTAAAAGAAACAAGAGTTGATTTAAATTCATAACTGAGAGTACTGGATCAATACCCTCAAGAATCTGACAGTATTTCCGAGCTGCGTTTCTTTGAAAAGAATAAATGTTGTTTCTGTTTATTTTCTTGTGTTTTATTTCTTTTGCTCTGAAATTCATGTGCCACATTTTATGACCACTCCTGAAAATCAAAAGAAGCGAAACATTTAGTGTCTTATGAGATTATTTTGAAAACAAACGTAAAATCAATTAGTAGGTTATACACATGTAAGCTTTCACAGATGTTAGTGAATCTAAAAAAATAGTTACTGTTTTTTTGTGTTAAAAGATTTTCAGTTTCCACAGTTATCGGGTTATATTCATACATATAACTATAATCTTGCTAATTCTTTCTGCTGTCACTTTTTAGTTCCAACTTTTCTTGATTCCATTGCAGAAAACATTCATAAAATCATCCAGGGCAATTCTGAATGTCAGTTTTCTCAGAGACAAGTTGCCCATGAGGGAGTTGGTCAGGAGTCGGAGTCCAGAGGGGGATTAAATATCCTATTGTAACTGGATTCATCACTTCAGTGGCTGCTCAATGGAATGAATCTAACATTGCAATGATTCGCTCACTTTAACTTCATGGAGCTTTTTGTCAGCAATGGAGGCAGGGTTGTTCGTTTACAAAAAGAAGAAAGGAAGCATCATTTAGGCAGTTGGTTATAAGATCCTTTACTTGTTTCTAGTATAACCATGTATAATTCATTCTAGCTGGCTTGGTTGTAGAGTGAAGGGCTTTGGCAGTTTAGGTCTATAGTTGAGTCCTTGGTCTTGTTTGTTGATAAGACATTTTTTGTTTTATATGAGTAGCTACAACATTTACAGTCCGTGCGTTTAGGTATATTTATGCTTTTATAAAGTGCTTTGAAATCTTCTGTGTATGCATATCCTGCTCAGCTTTTCCTTAAGTACAAGCATGCTAACAGGTTGTGTAGCACATTGGCTCATTTCACATTTTTCATGTTTTGTTTCTTTTGCTGACATGACTGAGTTAACCAGAAAAAGGTAACTTGATTTTGGGATGGTATACTGTTTTGAGGTTCATGGTTGTTTTTTTTTTTCCCTGATTTCTCAAGTTGTAAGTGAAGTCTTCTTCCAGTCCTGCTTGGCTTATTCTAAGAGCTAATCTTCATTATCTTCCTCTCCCATTTTTTTTTTGACTACTGCTTCCCCATTAAACTATAAGGGGGGGGGGGTTCTGTTCCATGCTTTACTTAATTTTTAACAGAGGCTAATTTAATGGTGTTATTAGTTTTTCTTTCACTCTTGAATCCCTTCATCTGTTCAAATTTTAACAAGTGTAATCGTTTGCTATTTCAGGCATTTTATTTGGTGAAGTCATGTTAAGCTAAAGTGCTTAGCTAAGTGGGAATGTTACATTCTGGAATGCTCTTCGCAGCTCAGCATCCAAACCACCTCTTTTAGTTCTTTTGATCTCGCTAGTCTAGTAGGGTCTAGGTGAACGAATACTAGTTACATTTAACTGATCATGTTAAATCCATTTTAGTCTTTCCACTCAGAAATGATATAGCTCTTTCTGATTTTGTAAAGGCATGGATTTAGTTAAATGTTTAACTGATATCCTGTCAGATCTAATTTTGTATTGCCCTTGATTTCACTTTGTGTCTAAGTCCTTAAGAATGATGTCAGGTGGATAATCATTTCAATTAAATGGTTGGCACATACATCCTAAATGTTTATATGCAGTTGATTACTTTTCACTATAAATAGTACTAGTTGTCATAACTCTTCCCATCTCGCAGCAATGTTAATGGTAGAGATGCGCTGCCTTAAGTTTGTTTTACAGTCTACCATTAGTATCCCATTCCTGGTGCTCTGATCAAGCTGGGTCACAAAATGTAATGTCCATGCTGTACCATTAGAATTTCCCCATTAGTTAAACATTAAACCTGTCATGGAGTTATAAAAAAATTTTTTAAAAAATGCCGCCCTTTTGTTCTTCTGCTCTGAGCAATAGGAGTAGGCATGTCAGTGAGTCGAAAAAAATATTAAAATATAAATAAATATTTCGCTAGTTCCCACATTATGATAAGGGTCTAGTTTTTTTCATCTATCTCTGGTAACATTTAGATACTGGGCCAGCATGTGTGAGTATTTATTTATTTTTTGTAATGGTGGCTTTTTACTAAATGTAACATCTTTTTCCCTTGCAGGAACCTTTTCTCTCCAAAGCATGAAAGAATAATTGCAGCAGTTAACATTCAAGGCTCAAGACCTTTTTTTCTGAGCTAGAAGCTGCACAAAAAGGAAGTTCCCATGTTAATAGCCTCTGAACGGCTACAGAATTTGACCTTTCAGGAGCATAAATGGCACCCAAGAAATCAGTGATGCATAGCTGGAAGGATGCTCAGAATGCAGCCCCACTCAATGGATACTCCTTCATGGACACTTGAAGCCATCCAAGAAGGTGAAGGTTATGATGATGTTATGGTCCCAGGAATTACATTTAGTGAGGATGGTCAGATGGTAGATGATTACTTAGATGGAATTTTTAGATTCATTACTAGATGAGGATAGGTCTACAAATGTTGATATGGCACTGGAGAGAAATGTTGTATCAAAATGGTCCTTGGTTAACAATGGTGGTTCAGGGGCTTTACAGGCCAATCCATTGCCTTCTTCTTCACAAGCCAATCCATTGCCTTCTTCTTCACAGGGCAATCCATTGCCTTCTTCTTCATTGGCATCATTGCAAATACTTACCATTTTACATTTCTAGTGCATTTTAAACCTGATTATTAACCCCAAGGTCAATCCATCCCCAGCTTTGGCACCACTGATGACTCTTAACAACTCAAAGTCCCTTGTGCCTGGGTCCCACATTACAGCACACATCCCCTCGAACATTAAGAATTATTTGAGGTGATTATATTGACTTATTTGACTTAAGTGATACTGAGGGAGTCCAAAGGCTTCTTGAAGTGGAGATCATGGGACCAAAAGACCTGGCAGCAGCCCATACAGCTCTAGTAAAAAGGTTTTGTGGGAAAAATAGTCAGAAGTTAGGATAATTTGATTTTGGGATGCACTGTTTATATGGTCATGCTTACTAGGAAGGAGCCTAGTCAGGCCCTTCATCTGTTAGCTTATTTCCTTTCAATTCAGGAAACTAAAAGCAACTGACAAATCCCTCAGGTGGGATCAAAGACACCCCAACATCTAGCTTAGCATTTGTTGGATAAACCCAGTATCTAAGGAAACACCAATCCACCTGTCCATCAAAACCCAAATTTCTCATAATCCATAGCCATATTATGAGATTTCAGTTATAGCTTTGGTCCCAAAGAAGTAAGCTTAAAAATGTTGGCTATTTCATCACATATCCTATTCATATAGTTCATCTGTCAGTGATTTTATTGACAAAAAATAATCCAAAGTCCACTATTCAACTTTGGATAAAGCTGCCAAGGTCATCAAGAAATTCTCAAATCTGTGGTTGTGTAAGATGGATACTTTCCCTCATCAAGCAAGAAGATTGGGCTTTATAGGGTTTTTTATCAATGACAAATTAATTTTCAACACAGCCATGCTTAGGGTTTCTTATTAGCCTGCTTTGTTTTTGAAACCTTTAGATCTGCCATGCATTGCTGCTGGCAGCAGGGCACATCTGCAAAAGTTGACATACATTACTTAGATGACTTCCTAATACTGGATGAAAGAGAAGAAGGGACCAGGGAAGGTATGTGTATTTTTAGGGACTTATGCTACCATTTAGGGATTCCCTTGGCAATGGCCAAGTTGGATAGGCCCAGCAAATCTATTATCTTTTTGGATATCTAGATTGGCATTCCTGCATCTATTTTAAACTCCCTCCTGAAGAAGGTCATGCTTTTCAACTTTACCACTGACAAGTTGCTTAAGCTCTCAAAAGTGAGAATCAGGAAATTAATGCAACTGTATGGTCTTCTTAATTTTTCCTGCAGGTCAATATCCCCAGGTAGGACCTTTCATACATCCATTACCAGCATGCTGATAGGTAGGAAATTGAAATATCCCTGGGTTTGCATTACTTTTAGGACTAGAGACAGTCTATGACATTGGAAGACTTTCATCCTTCAGTACAATGGGGTTGCATTCTGGCAGAGCCCTTGGGCCTCTTCTAATGAGTTAATACTTTTTATCAATGCTGCAGCATGATTTGGAATGGGGGACATTTCCAAGGGAGATGTTTTTTGGCCAAATGGCACTCCTTCTGTTCCAAGCAGAGAAAAAGGGACATTGTATTCTTGGAAGTTTTACCTGTGTGGGAGATTGCAGTTATTTGGAAGTTGCACTTCTGCAACAGGAAAGTGATATTTTACTCAGATAACCTTGCACTGGTTCTAGCCCTGGTCAAGAGGTCTTCCAATTCCAAGTGGGCTCAGTCAGTAATAAAGCTTCTAGTCCTTTTAAGTTTGAGATCAACTTGTGTTTTTCTAATTGCCACATTCTAGTTAAGGACAATGGCACTGCTGACAGCTTATATAAATTTAATTTTGCCAGGTTTTATAAATTAGCTCCAGATGTGACTCCTTTTCAGATTCTTATTCCTCTGGAGATCTGGATGTTTGGTGAAAACTAGCTTGTGCCCTTTTGTCTAAGGATTGGGCTTACTCCCTACTGGATTTCAATGAAATTTATAGGAGTTTACCTCAAAGCTCCAGGCATTGGGCTATTCCAGTTCTAGTGCAGTTTTTAATTCAGAGATGTGTATGGAAGGAAATACCCAGAACATTGAGTTCACTTGGCAACCTTAAGCTGTTTGGGTCATGCTCTAAGGTTCCCCACCATCTCTGGACATTGGCTAGTCACCAGAATACTAAAAGGATGTGGGAGATTTAGAGAAACATAACAAGACCCCCTGAAGTCTACAGGGGTTCCCCTCTTAGAAAACATTATTGAGGGATGTTACTACTTGTCAGAAGATATTCACTTATTTCTTTTGTGGGTTACCTTATTCATTTGACTGTACACTGTGGCTTTTAGGGTGAATGAACTGGTGCAGATCCTCCTCTGGGTCAATAGTTTCTTAATGAAAGATTAACCTCTGGTTTGGCTAAGGAGGTCAAAGACAGATCAATCCAGCTGGGGTTATCAAATTTGCTTAGAAAGTGCATATTTCTTTTATCACCTGCCTAGTACACTGGGAAATTTTTCTACATAATTCTGTTCAGGGTACCTGCCCAGTGAGGTTTTGTATCCATGGACTGGGTAGTTGATCACAGCTTCCAAGGTCAACTAAGCTTTGTGAAAAATCTTGATTCAGTAAAGCATTTGTCTCTGTGGTTATTCATCTCACTCCTTCTGCATTATGACCAGTGGCCTTGCTTTTCAAGGACACTTGATTAAAGTATGAGAGAGGACTGGTTGGTGGACTTCTGCTGCCTTCTTATCATACATTAAGTACTAACTGTGGTGCACTACTTTCCACGAAAAAAGGTGTTGTTGATTTTAGGACACTCCTTTGTTCAAAAAGCAACTGCAATGGCATCAGTTTGACCTAGTGGAATGCCAGTTTGGCTGGCTCACAATGCTTGAATTCAGTTTTAGGCCAGTGTCCCAGGTATTTCATGGTTTCAACTTTCAGACATCTAGCACCAATTAAGCTCCAGTTGTCTGAAACCCAGCACTTTTATCACTCACTTTGGAAGTAAAGATCTAACCTTAGTTTGAAAAAATACTTGCAGCAAGAATTTTATCTGATCTTCACCAGTTGGTGACCTGGATCCTCATTTGGTTGTTTTCTGTTCTGCAATATTGTCCAGATTTCAATGGGATGCTGGAAAGACTTTAGCAATCCAATTATTCAGATGCTACATCAATCACAGAGTTTGTCTCACTACTGGTTCTATTAATTTTCAAGTTATTGAACACAGTGACCTTGCTAATCCAGGTAAGTTCTTTTACACCTCAGATGTCATTCACCTACATGAGATGGGTATTGACCTATTCAATTTACAGTTGTCACTGTCTGTCAATGAATGTGTTTTATAAGATGTTTGCTGCTGAGTTTGTTAAACTTGCCTAAATTAATTATTTTCAGTTGTAATAGACTATAGAAGAGACCTTATTTGGGGGGGGGGCACATGAAAAACATGGTAGAGAGCTATCTCTTCATGGCCTCAACTCTCCCTTCAGTTTCACCACTGTTAAAGACCAGTAGCCTCTTGTGGTTTGTCAGGTCAGGAAGACTGATGTGTATCTCTTTCAGGCAATCTCTTAAGGACTAAGAGGTTTGAGCCTTTGCTTGCTGGGTTAGGTTATATGGCCAAGGGGCTTGATGAACGCTTATGGTCTTTAAGCGACAGTGCTAGAATGGGCACTCTAACTTATGGAGCCAGTGAAGAAATGGGCTTGGTGATACTGTCTGGCTGCCATGATAATTTAAGCTTAGAACTTAGTGTACTCTACATGTTACATCTGCCTTGTTCTAAAATTTGGAATTTGAACAGTATCTTGTTAATAAATGGTTACAAGACAACTCTGGTGTGTTTTTATAGCTTAAGTGGACATGATATATTATAAAAATATGACCTGGTCAAGACCAAAAGCAACTAAAAGCAACAACTGCTGTTACTATCAAGAAAAGGTTTGACAAAGTTGCTAAAGTACTTTTATTTTCATGAAATACTAAACATTTCAAAAGGGTACCCATGGACGAAAGCGCTCATCCTTGGATTTTTATGTTCTGAAGTTAATAAAGTGGATTCTGCATTCTACAACTGAGTGGTGATTTGCAGCCTATATTACTTTGAGTGGGTTCAATCCAGCTACTTCTCCTGGCTTTTGTGTTTATCTGCTTTAGTTTGTACTTTGTGACTTTTTTGAGACTGGGATGGCCATGGATTCATCGAGCCCACTTTCTACTCAGAACACGGATTTGGAGACTCTACAACGAACTGTTCTTGCTTTGAGTTCAGTCGCTGTCACTCAACGTGGATTCCTTGTTGAACACGCCCCCTTCTGACATCATCATGGATCAGCAGGCAGCTGATGGGGCTGTAATGGCTTCCACAAGCCTGCAGAATGTTTTAAACGATGTTTCTCGTAAAACTAAGAAACTGAATAGGGACAGAAATGACTATAGTAATGGCCTGGCATATCCCAGACCTCTCCCTTCCCAGGAATGGGGCAAACATATACTAATTCTAATTGGGAATCCTGGCAACAGTAACAGCAATGTTATTGGCACTGATAATCTTTCAACTATTAACTCTGGTCGGGTTTTTTTAGACATGGAAGAGTTTTCCCCCCTGAGATGTTTAGAGCATCTGAGGAACAAGGGTCCCCAGGGGAACAACAATTGGGATATGGCCTTGGTGAACAGGAACAACTATTGGAACAGGGGAGGGATGGTAAACAGAGGGGGGGAAAGGTACCAGTCCTGGAACAACAGGATGTAAATGTGACTTTAGCTAACTTGTTGCATTCACCACCAAACAATTTAGGTGATGATGTGGACCATTTACTCCCACCCTGCCACATATTTACCAATACTTTAGGCGACTTTAATGTGTATAATTTTTCCAGCATTGCTGTTAATTCCTAACACTGTGATTTGCTCGCCAAAGGATTCACCTTTGTACCCCCATAGCCTCTAGATGTTTCTAATACTTTTGTGGATTTAAGAATGTATACACGAAAGCTGAACTTGAATATTCTTTTTAAAAATTCTTCACCTGGTTCCTTTGTCAACCCTTTAGCCATCTCAAGTACATATAACCCCCCACTTCATTCCACTGCCCAACTTTTTGAGAACATATGTGAGTTGGATATACATACTCTAAGATTTCTAGTAGGAGCTCTGACATGAATGAGAAAAAGGTAATGGACGAAATAAAAATCTTTTCACAAACTTATGAAACCTGATAAAGGTGAAGGTGTTGTCTTGATGGACTTTGAGGATTATAACAAGAAAATGCTTTGTATTCTAGAAGGAAAAGCTTATTTAAAATCATTGATTAATGAATTGAACATTTCTTACCAGCATATAAGGAATGAACTCCAAGATTTATTTATAGAGGGTTCAATTTCTATTGATGTGCTTAATTTTCTCTTTGTTCCCTACCCTAAAATATCAGTCATGTTTGGGCTGCCAAAATTGCATAAAAATCTTAGCCGACCACCCATGCGACCCACTGTAGACTCCAAGGGGTCCATTACCCACCCCCTTGCAAGATATCTAGACAACAATTTAAAAGAATACATACTGAGTGAGACACATATCTGCAAGGATTCATGGAGTTTCTTACAAGCTATAGATGAGATACCTTTCAAGGAAACTTTTGTTTTTATTACTATCGATATTAAGGACCTTTATTCAGTCATACCTAACACAATTGGTTTGGAGTGGTTTACAGATTTCTTATATGAAAAAGATATCTCACACTTCCAGGTCCTGGTCTTTTCACAACTGATGGAAATTGTCCTTAAAAACAACTTCATTTTGTTTAAAAAATAAATTTACTTACAACAAGAAGGGATGGCTATGGGGTCTGCATGTGGTAGTCTATATGCAAATATTGTAGTTAGGCAATGGGAGAAGAAATGTCTTTTTCCTTCATGTTATTTTGAGCACATCAAATTTTACACCAGGTTTTTGGACGATATGTTTGTTCTGTGGGATGGATCTGTTGATGCTATTGATGATTTTATATACTATACTGGATCCACCACAGAATTTCTGAAGTTCATGCATACCAGAGACCTTGACAAAATTTCCTTTTTAGACATCTTACTGGAAAAGGATTATGAAAATAAGAGGTTTGTTTCAAAAATCTTTAGGAAAAGCACGTATTCGAACTCACTACTGCATTTTTCTAGCACACACCCAGTCAAACAAAAGAAAGCAATAGTTAAGGGACAGTTCGTGCATGCAGCCCGTATGGTATCTGGTACTGATGAATTTTTAGATGAATGTGACAACCTGAAAAATTTGTTTCAAAAAACAGGCTAGCCTTGTAAGTTCATTAGTGATATAATGATTGAGGTGGTTACCAAGAGAGAGTGTGGGTTTTGTGTACCTTTACTTTCTTGTAATATGATTGACAGTGGTCCTTCCACCAGTAATCAAGAAACTAATATTGTTGCAAGTAAGATTATAAGACTTCTTTCATCACTGTATTTACTCAAGATAATTACATACTAAGAAACATCTTAAAAAACTGGTCTATTTTGAGACATAAATACATCAGACCACTAATAGGACCGCAACCTATTATGGTATACAGGAAAGGCAAGAATATGAAAATTCATATTTGAGAGCAGTAACTCTTACTCAAACCACAGGTCAGGTTCTATGAACAAATGTGGCAGATGTAATTATTGCAGTTACATAAAAGAAGGCAATGTTTTTGACATCAATAATATCGAAATCAGAATCAATCAGAAATACAATTGTAACTCAGAGAAAGTGATTTACTGTGCCATGTGTACCACATGTTCTTGCCTTTACATAGGCAAGACTGATAGAAAGTTATAAAATCGCAAATACGAGCAACTATATGACATAAGGAATAAAAAAAAACTAATTCTCTTAGCAAACATGTTTTGGAGTACAATGACCATAAGTTCCAATTTTTTATTATGGATAATATCAGTACCAACATGAGGGGTGGTGCATGGTCACTATTACTTGAGAAAAGAGAATTATACTGGCAATTACGTTTGAATGCTGAGAACTGGCCAGGCCTGAATGAGCATATTTCCATTAGTCCAATTTTAAAACTGAAGGTATTGGAAAGATTAAAAAAACAACATATTTCTCCGTTATGCATTTTAAATAATTCACGTTCAGTATTTATTATGTTAATGTGTATTTATTCCTCTTAGCATTTTCTACTATATCTAGCTTTTAGTATTTAATTACACATATTTATTGTTTTAACATATTCAGCATATTTAAATATTTATTGTACATTGTCATTTTATGAAGCAGTGCTTATACATAGTGTGCTTTTTAGGGTGGTGTGTTCCATGAACTTTTTCAGTTTGTATATTTTGTCTGCTTTTTAAATTCAGTGACTGTAAATATTGTGCTTTTAATGACATAACTGATTAGTTCATAATTGGGTGGAACTTCTTGTTTGAACTGTATAAAAAGGAAGTAACTATGTGGGTAAATTGTCTGATGAAGTCTAGAGCTTTCTGGACGAAAGCGTTCATCCTTGGATTTTTATGTTCTGAAGTTAATAAAGTGGATTCTGCATTGTACAACGGTGTGGTGATTTGCAGCCTGTATTACTTTGAGTGGGTTCAATCCAGCTATTTCTTCTGGCTGTTGAGTTTATATGCTTCAGTTTGAACTTTGTGACTTTTTTAAGAATGGAGGAGATATTTGAAATTAGAGTGGTTGTGAGTACAGTGGAGGGGGGGATTCCATAGTTTAGCTAAGAATTGTGATAGAAGTAATTGGCCAGGAGGGCGTAGTGGTTTATAGATTTTAAGGAGGTTTTGGGTTTCAGATTTAAGAGTACGACAGGGGAGGTAAGAGGTTAAGACAGATGAAAGAGAGTGGCAAGTGGAGGGTTGGAATATGAGTTTGTGACATAATATGCCTGTCATTGCAAAGTATGGAGAGTAACTGCTAAAAATCAAGAGTTTGTGGTCATAAAAGAGGATATAAGACATTTATGAGTCCTGTGTAAGCTAAAGGACCTGAAATGCAGTACAAAAATATGCAGTGCAATGTTGTATAGAAATAAAGTTCAATGTCCCTGAATTAAAACTTGATATTTGTGCTCTGGAAGAAGTCAGATATTAAATTCAACAGCAGCATCATCAAACCCCTTTTGACCATTTACTAAATGGGGTTGGGGTGCTGTGTTAACTGTAGCCATCTCTTAAGGGTTAGGAGGATGGCCTAATGGTTAAGGTGTTTGCCTTACAAACACAAGGTGCAGGGTTTGAGTCTCACAAGAGATAATTGGCTAGGCCCACCTCTTTATTGAATGCCCTTATTTCCTTTCCTCTTGCCTTCTTCTTGTCTGCCCCAAATCTTCTTTACCAGATTGTCTTCTGCTTTTCTGCATATGTGCCTGAACCAAAGTAATCTGTTCTCTTTGACCTTTTCTGGCCTCAGTTTAATCATGGCATGTTAGATTAATTAACTATACTGCACAAAAGTAGAAAAAGTCAAAATCATATTTGGAATGTATGCTTTGGGAGGCAGATGGATGCTGGCCTGAATGTGGCCTAGATTATCAAAGATTAACCAGCAACCTGAGTTGTGTTGGAGCTGATGATGGAAGGTGGGAGGAAGTGGACAATGTCAGCTCCCCATCCTGGGTGTGTGTGGGGAGGGGGGGGGGCTGGTATGCTACAATGCCTGTACCTACTGGAGAAATTATGGACCAGGGATGTGTACTTGGTTTTGCTAAGCTGTATCAGCATGGTATCCTTTAAGGGATAAGTCCGGAATACACTCTGTCTTGAAGGAAGGCACTGATGGCATACACATTTTGAAAGTCAGCTGCCAAAGGAGTAGTTTTAGGTCATAATCCAGACATATCTTATGACTGTCTAAATAATGTCTCCCTTTGATCATCTCTCAACCTTCTGTAGAATGAATGGCCTAATTGATTAAAGGAGGGCTGATGTCTGGAGGGCAGTGGAGAAAAAAAGAATAAAAATATATATTCTGAAATGCTCAAATTGTTTCTTCCAGTGATCCTTTACTCAGTCCTTTTTCAGAACACTGTTTAAAACAAGTATAAAACCACAAATTTAATTCTGCAGATTTCTCTGTAGCTGTTCTAGTTCAAATAAAAATAAACTGAATGCATACAACGCAGATATATAAAAAGGATGATACATCAAGACTAATTATTCTAGAAGTATATTATTTTTGTATAGTTTAATAAGCAATGAATTATGCATGGGTTTTAAAGCCCTGTGAATTTTTTTGTGTGCTCTTTTCTCTACGTCAGACCACATTCATCTTATATTAACTCCTGAAATACACATTTTATGTTTTCACTACACCAAAGACTAATTAGTAAACAGCATAAATAATGAGAAATGGATTCCTACACCTCAAAATTTATTTCTAAGCCATGGAAGCCTAGTGAAATTTTGGGCACTTTTATGCATAATATTAAGAATTACTTTGCCAGTTATAAACACTGCTTGATTCAGTTATAATATGTGCTCCTCATTAATCTTAATCTTTGAGTTCAGTGTTTCTGCTATGAACCTGTAAAGTTATATTTGCAATCTTCTTTCAATAATTGTTTGTGCTCATTACTACATATAAAAATTGCTGCAATATTTCATAGCCCCATATTCACCTTACCCTTTAAGAGACTATGATCTGAGTCCTGACTGCCACTTCAAGTCTCCATTGTGTTACCCATCCAGTGAACCCATGCCTGATACTATCCCTGACACAGGACAACAGGTGGTTATCTGCTACATTGTACTCATCCTGGATCTACAGACCAGTGTCCCAAATCCATTCCTGAACCTGGGTTACTTGCAGCACAGACTGATGCATTGCCACTATTCCACCAAGCCAAAATATCTCTGTGACATTTCTCAGTGAAAAGCAGTGAGAGATGAAATAATACTGCTAGAAATATTTCTGATCACATAATGTTTAGCTGGTGAAAATGTTAAGTTGGTGGAAATGTGACAGTGATAGGTCATCTCTGCAAACAGGAAGAATGAAACAAATGCTTTATGTATTGATAACTGCATTTCTGATTTCTCTGTTGCAGTGTCACTGTTTGAAAGGAATGCAATAAGGCTATATCTGGAGTTACACATATTTTTTTCATTTCGATGTAGCAGAGAAAAATGGTTTGATAGAAGCTCCTAAACAGATTCACAGTTCCTATAGTTATAACTGATATCAGGTTTCCAACTGATATAACCTACTCTCACACTTCTTTTCTTCTTTTAGTAGATGAAAAGGAATATCAGTGCACATTTTTAATAATGCAGATGACGTAAACATCCAAGCAGTTCATACAAAATGTGTTCCAAACTCTTTCAAAATAGTTTTAGCAAGCATAAGGGGTGATAATAAATAATTTGGGCTATAAACATTGCTGGTATATATACTAAGTTTTATTGTTAACTGCGTAGGTGCACCCCATGACCTAGGCCATCATTCCTCAAAGTGTTTTAACAACCACATACAAATGTAACAAATATTGTAAGAGAGGCCTATTTCATACAGTTATGATATGCAAAGTCATCAACATATAACATTAGTGCATCTATATCGTTGCTGTTTTATGTACTGAATATAAATATCACAAGTAGAAAATTAACCCCCCCCCCCCAGTTTTACACTGGCTTCAGCCATAATTTTATAAGATGCATTACAGAGACCCTTACCTGAATCCTGCTATACATTTACATTACAATGAAAAGTAGTTGCAAGCCTATAGCCTTCTTAGCTGTATTTATATCACTGTTGTTTTTTAATTTGTCTTGTCACAACATGTATTGGACATTTTCTGATTTGGCTGGAAGGTTTGAACTTCTATTTTTGTTTTTCTTTCTTTTATTTCTTCAGAACGCTTTGTGCAGGTTGATGAGAATTTTTTCTAAGGGTCTCTCAGCTAGTGATATAGTACATTGTGACCTGCAAAATATTGTACTGCACTGGTTTCTATACAAGTTACTCCAAATTTGAAGCTTTTTAATGTATGTCAATTTATTAGTTTGAAAGTAAATGGGGGGAATATCATAAAGGTAGCCTGACACGTACACATTTGTGTAATCTTCATGGTAAACTCCTGGAATTCAGGATTTGCCTTAACATGGTGCTCTAGCATGAAGATGTTCAGTACCACATAGAGCTGAAGTGGTGACCATGCTGCATACTAATAAGGCAGTTTGGGGAGATGCATATGTTAGTCATGTGCTCCCTCTCTCATTCAGGACTGCCTCAATGAAAGCATCCACTCACTGAGCAATTCAGGCAATCATTCTGACATGTAGATCAACATGACAGCCCCCACCACAATGTGTTAGTGAACATGGCTAAAAGGCCATGTTCATCAACCAAACGTGAAAACAGTATGGCAATCTGGAGTAGGGGAATGACTAGTCATAAGGGATTATTCTAACCCTGAGTGTCATATCTGCATCTACATCACTGTGGGGATCAGGGGTTGGGGAAAGCATTAGGCACCAGGGGTAATATACCTGCGACTTAACAGCATCAACATCAGTACAGGGATTGTGGGGTGCAGAAGACCACTGACCACAAGGGATAATATACCTCTGCCTTTACAGCAACAACATCAGTATGAGGATGAGGTATGGTTGGGGGAAGCACTGGCCATTAGGGGTAATACACCTTTGCCTTAATGGAAACAACATCAGTATGAGGATGGGGGGAGGTCAGGGGCCACCAGGGATAATACATCTCTGTCTTAATGGCAACAGCATCAGTATGAGGATGGGGGGAGGCTGGGATCCACTAGGGATAATAAACCTCTGCCCACCAGGGATAATATTTATTTATTTTATTGTATTTTACATTAGTTACCAGGCTAGTTTAACTGGATATATGTTCATTTTCAGTAGAGGCCCAGGGAGATAAGCTCCAATAAAGAGATAATGGCAACATTCATACAATGGATAGTAAGACCAGAGATGCAAATTGTTACATATATAGTATTGTACTGTACAATAAATAGTAAGACCAGGGCTGGAAGTAGTTACATATAGCATTGTACCGAGGTTACTAACATGTTTAAAGAAAGAAACAAGTAGATGTTTGTAGGGATATGTCTATACAGTTGATAGCTTGCTAAGCGAGTTTATACTCTATAGAGCTTCCCTGTAAAGACTAAATCAAGACAGACTTCAGTAGCTTACAGATCATATTTTCTGAGGTTTATGAAGGAAGGTAAACCGAAAACAGCAGTAGTGAGGTAAGCAAGCAGTGAACATAGCAGGATAGGATATTAGTCTGGGTTAGTGCAAGAGCATAGCCAGTGAGAATTAAGGTAAACTTTAAGTTGCTTTTTGAAAAGTAGTGTTGAGGGAAGAGTTGAGAGTTCACTAGGAAGTAAGTTCTAAGTTTTCCCCACGGTGTTGGAAAACAGTGAGTCTCCTGCCTTATTGTTGGATTTATGAATGGCTACTAATAATTTTGTTGCAGAGCATAGGGTTGTAAGATTTTTGTAGGGGGAGATAAGGCTAGTGAGTATTGGAATATTGCTAGGATGATGAAGGATCTTGTGGGCAATAATAAGTTGGTGAAACTGAAGCTGATTATAAAGCTCCAGCCAACCTAGCTGTTTTAGATTGCGACAATGGTGGGTGGCAAATCTGGCAATATTGTTATAGGAGGTTGCCAGTTTGTTGAGGTTAGTTTTGGATAGATTGGTATAAATGGGTGAGACATAGAGTAGGGTGGAGATAAGATGGGTGCAGGCAATAGTAATTCTAGCTGTTGGAGTAAGGAAGGGTTTAATCCTATAGAGGGAGCCTAGTTTTTTATTTACTGTTTTTATTGTAGAGTTAATGTGTGTGTCAAAGTTAAGGTTGTGGTCAATTGTAACTCTTAAGAGTTTTGTGGCTGAGCCCGGAGATATGACTGTGTCATTATTCAAAGAAATTGTGAAGTTTATTGGGGGGGGGACTTTTTTGCATTGGATTGAAGAGTAATAGTTTTGTTTTTTTTGGGTTCAGGAGGAGGCAGAGCTGTAGAAACCAGTTTTCCACTATATTAAATACTTTTTGGGTAAGGGAGTGGATTTCGGATACAGACGTAGTGGAGCATATCAATGCTGAGTCATCTGCATATTGTATGCAGGTAGCTTGAGGAATATTTTCATTAAGATTGTTGATAAATATTGAGAATAGGAGAGGGCCAAGAATAGATCCTTGGAGGACACCAAGGGTAATAGGGAGATGTGTGGATAGATTGTTATCCCAGAGCACAGCCTGTTGCCTACTTTCTAGATAGGACTTAAACTAAAGTAGTGCTTGTGTGTCAAGGGAGAGGGATTTAAGTAAATTTAAAAGTAGCTGATGGTTAACCATGTCGAAGGCTTTTGAGAGGTCAATAAACAGTGCTGAGGTTAGAGTACTGTTATTACGATTTTTGTTGATACAGTCAGAGAAGGATAAGAGGGCTGTGGTGGTGCTATGGAATGGCCTAAAGCTGTTCTAACAGCTAGCTAGTAAATTATGTTGGACTAGGTGATCTAGTAGTTGTCTGTGGTTGCATTTTTCCATGATTTTTGCTAAAGGAGAGGGTAAGACTATTGGGTGATAGTTGAAGAGTTCTGTTGAGTTACCACCCTTGTGTATTGGGATAATATGGGAAATTTTCCAGATAGAAGAGATGGTTCCTTCTGTAATGGTTCTGTTAATTAGGATATAAATGGGATATGCTATAACTTTGGCTGCTAGTTGCAGATATTCAGCTGGAAGATGATCAGCTGAGGGGGTGCATGGTTTGAGTTTATGAATTAGGGCACAGATGAGGGATGTTGGGACAGATTGTAAATGAAATTAGGGAGGCAAGCTAGTTGTGGGGGAAGGCAGGTTTGTGCTGACAGGGGGTAAGGAATTTGCTAGAGATTGGACAGCTTTTTAAAGAAAGTATTAAAGGCATTTGTAATGAGCTTGGGATTGTCGTGGGTGGTGCCTGATGGGATTGGTGTTTTGGAGTGTCCTGGATGGAGGAGTCTGTTGATTCCTGTCCAGAACATTTGAGGTTTATGTTGTTGAGTAAGTTGAAGCTGAGAAGTATTAATGTTTTAGTAGCATTTCTCATCTGTCTAAATGTTTGATGGTCTGCTGGGTTTTTTTAAGATCTCCATTTGGCCCATGTTTTGTTTCTCTGTAGGATTTTGTACTTAGTCTCTTTTGACAGCCATGGAGCAGTTTTAGTCCTATTTCTGACTGAGTGAATAGGGGCATGGTAATCCAGGATTTGTAGGAATTTGGTGATGAAGTATAACACTGCTTCCTCTAGTTGGAGGTGTTTTAGGGGTGTCCAGTCACATACCTTAAGTTCAGTTTGGAAACTTTCTAGGTTAAAACTTCTGTTAGTACAGGTAGTTCTATATAAGGTTGGGAATATTGATCTTTTGCCTAATTATATAGGTTAGTGAGTGATCACTAATGTCATCAGGAAGGGTACCCGCTTTATATGCAAGGGGATGACTATTTATCAGAATCCAGTCTAAGGTGCTTTCTTTATTATTAGGTTTATGGATTCTGGTAGTGGTGGTATTAGTTTGGGAGAAACCATATAGGTTGATGTGAATGGTAGGGCTAGCTGAAGTACCGTTGTTCCAATCTATATTAAAGTCGCCCAGGACTATGGTTTCTTGAGGGAAGGAAATAGAAAGCCAGCTAAGGATATATTCGAGGGTGGTACTGTTATTACCAGGGGGAAGGTATGAGCATATTATGTAGATGGATTTGGAGGCACTGATGTGAAGTTTAGAAATAAGGATTTCAGCGTTACTGGATAAAGGTAAATGTGCATCTACTGAAGTAACTATTAGCCCTGATTTGTACAGTATTGCTACTCCTCCACCCTTTTTGGTTTTGCGGTCTAATCTCAAGATGTTGTATCCTGGTGGAGTGATTTCGTTGTTGGTTTGAGCCAAGTTTCTGTTAGGCATAGAATATTGAATAAACCAACTCCAAAACCATAGACAGAGTCCTATGGCAATAGCGGTAACAAAACCACGAAAATCACCCAACACTTCAGTATATTTGTCAACGGACAAAAAGATGATAGAAATACTCCAAAAATGTTTTATTCATTTAAGTAACAAACGTGAGCGCTTTCACCATTAGGCTTCATCAAACGTCTGCAACAGAGCAGGATTTAACACAGACCGCAGTTCTGCAGAGTCAATCAGTGAGCCCGGTCAACACACAAAGGGTAAATGCAAGGTATTTTTGATTTATCTAAGATACCAGCTTCCTTGCAATAAGTAGTATTCAGCTACCTAAGTTCTGGTGTCTGGGAAAAATAAAACTATACTCTATCAGGGGGTAATCTAGAGGAAGTTTTGGCTAATGCTGCAGTTCCCAGAAAAGTGCTATAGGGTTTAGTTGGCCACACAATGAGCAAATATCAGTACAAAGTAGTGTAATCTTAAAACTTTTCAGTGCTTAGATGAAAAAAACACTGTAAAGCAGCCGCAGAGGTCTTAAGTGTGTCCACAGAAGTCCCTAGCATTTTACTTAAAGGGTGGGCTGGGTAGGGTGAAAGGCTTTAGTGATACCTGGAAAAAAGAAACAAGGAGAGAAAGGGTTTAGGGATAACAATAATGAAGATAGCTACTGAAACCTTCAATGCAGTAGTAGCGACTAATACAGTTAGGCACAATAAATATAACAAATACAGCAGACCAATTCATATTCTTGTAAGGGACCAAGTTATACAACACAATGCAGCAGTAGCAATCCGTACATACATACATGCAACATAACCACTAGGAACTGTTTAACAAGACTGGCTAACGTACGCGCACCTTAAACTATAGCTATCATTCTGTACTATTCTCAATTTTGGTACTAAAGTCAAATAGTTATAACACACACCCTGAGCTAGAACCCCTTTGCTATCCCCTCCTGTTCCATGCAACTCAATTATAAAATAGAGCATTTTCAACTGTAATACGCTCAATCTCCCGCGCTTTATCAATCATTTTGGTTGCTTGGGTATTACAATTAATACAGGTAAGCCAAGCTTAAAACACACGCTTACATGAAAAAAATAGACAAGGGCAATATCTTAAATTAACAACTATGGAGAAGTTATTTGACATCCAATAAACAGTATTAGGCCAAATGAATGGCTATGGGGAAAATGGCATGAGGGATTCAGAGAATATGAAACCTCGCTTTCACGAACCAGGTGATTATGGGTAACACAGGATTAACCGATATGCGTAATCAGGAGATAGAGTGCATATCTAACACAGATCACAGTTCTGCAGAGTCAATCAGTGAGCCTGGTCAACACACAAAGGGTAAATGCAAGGTATTTTGATTTATCTAAGATACCAGCTTCCTTGCAATAAGTAGTATTCAGCTACCTAAGTTTTGGTGTCTGGGAAAAATAAAGCTATACTCTATCGAGGGTAATCTACAGGAAGCTTTGGCTAGTGCTGTGGTTCCCAGCGGAGCGCTATAGGGTTTAGTTGGTCAAACACAGGGCAAAAATCAGTACAATGTTGTGTAACCTTAAAACTTTTCAGTTCTTGGATAAAAAAACCCTGTAAATCAGCCACAGAGGTCTTACGTGTGTCCACAGAAGTCCCTAGCATTTTCCTTAAGGGGTGGGCTGGGTAAGGTGAAAGGCTTTAGTGATACCTGGAAAAAAGAACCAAGGAAAGAGGGTGTTTAGGAATAACAATAATGAAGATAGCTACTGAAACCTTCAATGCAGTAGTAGTGACTAACACAGTTAGGCACAATAAATATAACAAATATAGCAGACCATTTCATATTCTTGTAAAGGACCAAGTTATACAACACAATGCAGCAGTAGCAATCCGTACATACATGCATGCAACATAACCACTAGGACCTATTGAACAAGACTAGCCAATGTACGTGCACCTTAAACTATAGCTATCATTCTGTACTAAACACAATTTTGGTACTAAAGTCAAATAGTTATAAGGCACACCCTGAGCTAGAAACCTTTGCTAAACCCTCCTGTTCCATGCAGCTCAATTATAAGATAGAGCGTTTTCAAGTGTAATACACTCAATCTCCCGTGCTTTATCATCAGTTTGGTAGCTTGGGTATTACAATTTATATAGGTAAGCCAAGCTCAAAATACACGCTTACATGAAAAAATAGACAAGGGCAATATCGTAAATTAACAACTATGGAGAAGTTATTTGACATCCAATAAACAGTATTAGGCCATGCTTCTCAAAATACACGGTTGAGTAGATGTTTGAAAAAAAAAAAAGATTTTAAATTACTGTCCCTCGGTTTCACAACAGATTCAGAGATATTCCTGTATGCAGAGCTCATTACCTATCTACAACGCTATCCAGTCAATGCCTTTGGGCAGTTAGCAAAAACGCAATTCAGCATGTGACATAAAGAACGCATTAGTCCTGTATGTCTTAATACACACTCTTCCACTATAGAGTTACATAGAGCAAATATGCAACAGAAACAGCAGTTGCGTGAATGTTTACCCAGTAAGTAGAGTAAGCCAGAAATAATTACAGCACTACACAGTTAAGCATTGGATAGATACTGAATAAGAACAGCAGTTTAGTTGTTAAGTTAAACACCAGGTTTGAGTGAAACAACAGAGTCCTTACCACTGCCGACAGGTTCGCAAGCACTAGCAAATGAATGGCTATGGGGAAAATGGCGCAAGGGATTCAGAGAATATGAAACCTCGCTTCCAAGAGCCAGGTTACTATGGGCAACACAGGATCAATTGATATGCGTAATCAGGTGATAGAGTGCATATCTAACTCAGACCACGGTTCTGCGGAGTCAATCAGTGAGCCCGGTCAACACACAAAGGGTAAATGCAAGGTAGTTTGATTTATCTAAGATACCAGCTTCCTTGCAATAAGTAGTATTCAGCTACCTAAGTTCTGGTGTCTGGGAAAAATAAAGCTATACTCTATCAAGGGGTAATGTACAGGAAGCTTTGGCTAGTGCTGCGGTTCTGAGCAGAGCGCTATAGGGTTTAGTTGGTCACACAAAGGGCAAATATCAGTATAAAGTTGTGTAACCTTAAAACTTTTCAGTTCATAGATGAAAAAAACACTGTAAAGCAGCCACAGAGGTCTTAAGTGTGTCCACACAAGTCCCTAGCATTTTTCTTAAGGGTGGGCTGGGTAGGGTGAAAGGCTTTAGTGATACCTTAAAACTTTTCAGTTCTTAGATGAAAAAAACACTGTAAAGCAGCCGCAGAGGTCTTAAGTGTGTCCATAGAAGTCCCTAGCATTTTCCTTAAGGAGTGGGCTGAGTAGGGTGAAAGACTTTAGTGATACCTTAAAACTTTTCAGCTCTTAGATGAAAAAAAAACACTGTAAAGCAGCCGCGGAGGTCTTAAGTGTGTCCACAGAAGTCCCTAACGTTTTCCTTAAGGGGTGGGCTGGGTCGGGTGAAAGGCTTTAGTGATACCACTGCTGACTGGTTCGCGAGCACTAGCAAATGAATGGCTATGGGGAATACACCTGTGCCTTAAAAGCAATCATTATGAGGATGGGGGAAAGTTCGGGGCCACCATGGACAATACACCTCTGCCTTAATGGCAAAAACATCAATATGAGGATGCAGGGAGGTTGGGGGAAGCACTTGCCACCAGGGACAATAAACCTCTTCCTTAACAACTACAACATCAGCATGAGAATGGAGGGAGGCCAGGGCCACCAGGGATAATAAACCTCTGCCTTAATGGCACCAACATCAGTATGAGAATGGGGGGAGGTTGGGAGCCACCAGGGATAATACAGCTCTACCTTAATGGCACCAACATCAGTATGAGGATCTGGGGAAGTCGCAGGCCACCAGGGATAATAAACCTCTGCCGTAACAGCAACAACATCAGTATGAAGATGGGGGGCAGCCGGGGGCCAGCAGGGATAATACACCTCTGCCTTAAATGAACAACATCAATATGAGGATGCGGGGATGTCGGTGAAGCACTTGCTACCAGGGATAATACACCTCTGCCTTAATGGCACCAACATCAGTACAAGGTTGGGGGGAGGTTGGGGGAAGCACTTGTCACCAGGGATAATACACCTGTGCCTTAACAGCAACAACATCAGTATGGGGATGGGGGGGGTCAGGGGCCACCAGGGATAATACACCTCTGCCTTAATGGAACAACATCAATATGAGAATGCGGGGAGGTCGGTGAAGCACTTGCTACCAGGGATAATACATCTCTGCCTTAAGAGAACAACATCAATATGAGGATGCAGGGAGGTCGGGGATGCACTTGCCACCAGGGATAATACACCTCTGCCTTAACAGCAACAATGTCAGTATGAAGATGGGGGGCAGTCGGGAGCCACCAGGGATAATACACCTCTGCATTAATGGAACAACATCAATATGAGGATGTGGAGAGGTTGGGGAAGCATTTGCCAACAGGGATAATACACATCTGCCTTAACAGCAATGACATCAGTATGAAGATGGGGGGTGGTCAGGGGCCACCAGGGATAATACACCTCTGCCTTAACAGTACCAACATCAGTACAAGGATCTGGGAGAGGGAGGAAGCCCTAGATACTAAGGATAATATGCCTGTGCCTTAACATCACCAGTATAAGCACTCCATGGTGGGGGAATAGCCTCCAGCCATAGTACATTTGTGCTGTAATGGCACGAAAACTATTATGGTGATTGGGTGTGAGGGGAAGAACTAGAGACCAGGGAGTACTTTAATGTCTTGGGCCTTAACAGCACTTCCCCTAGCATGTGGATCAGGCTCTTGGGGAAGCCATTAGATATAGAAAGAACAGACAAGTTAGGGACAGGTACACAGACTGTGGTGTGTGTGTGTGTTTGTGTGCATTAGTGTGTGTTTGTGTTTGAATGCATACTTTCATGCATGGTGGAGTGGCAGAGATATCCCTTTGCCTGCATAATATGGTTACAGCAGTTAACTACTATGATGTGCAGATCAGCAATGATCTGAATGCAGTGGTAGTACCTACTTTTCATAGACATGGAGATTAGCAGATAATGAGGTTTTTCCTAATCACAGCTAATTTGTCTATGAATCTCGCAAACTCACATAATCATTCCATGGTCTTTTTAACATGAGCCTTACCTCTTGCGCTATGCCCTTTAATTAATCTCTGGCAATGTGTTTAATAGGAAGGTTACTCTAGTACAAATTAGCACCCACTTAGCCTTTTTTATTGTGGGACAGTGTGCTCTGTCGATTGACTTGAGTTGAAAAATTCCAAAACATTTCCTTTGTACCTTTTGAAGAATGATTGAGTTTTGTTCTGAAAGTAGGGCTAGAACTATTAGAGGGTATTCTGACCTTGGCAGAAACACTTTAATGGAAATACCTTATCTTGCTTCCTAATTAATTAAGTAGGATAATTTGTAGGCAATTTTTGCATCCAGTCAGTATTTTTTGAGATTTGGTTTCGACACAGATGAGGATGGGCAAATTATAATCCATTTTAAGAATTTCTTTTGAAGAGCTACTCGTTGATTTTTGTCCTAGTGGGCCTTTCAAGGTCAGTTGCTGAGCTTGAGCAAGTCTTTTGGATTTGTCAAGAAACATTTCTATGGATTTTTTTTTATTATTTATAACATAGCATATTTCTTTTGGAGCCATTTCCAAACTAAAATGAAATCTTTTTCTGGTAGATGGAACTGATTTCCCTTAATGAGTGACTTACATTAGAGATAAATATGTTATCAGCATACAGTAATTTATATGTTTGGTGGGAAAACCACCTAAAAAACACTGACAACAGGAACTCTCTGTAATGCATCTTATAAAATTATGACTGAAGCCAGTGTAAAATAGGGGGGGGGGGGGTAATTTTCTATTTTTGCAATTTATATTCAGTACATTAAAAAGCAGTGATATAAATGCACTAATCGTTACATACTTATGTTTTACATCAATGGCTTTGCATATAACTGTGTAAACTAGGTCTCTCTTATAATATTTGTTACATTTGCATGTGGCTGGTAAAACACTTTGAGGAACACTCCTACTGAAAATGTAATGTTATTTTTACTGTTAATAGTAGGAACAGTAAATGTCTCACTAGAAAGATGGACTGAAAACAAGTTGCAGACCTCAGTATAATAGGCATGATGTTTTCATTTTTGCAGTTGGATATTGTTACTGACTACCTCAAATGCTCTGTTCAGTTCCACAAGGAAATTCACAGTTAATTTGTGTAATTACCCAAACTGCATCATTGTAGGGGTAATCAGGAAACTATATTGCTTCACATACTGTATATAGTAGTCCCTAAATGCTGATTGCTCTCCATTACTAGATACAGTTAGAAAGATTATCCCAGTATATCATGCAATGAATATATATTTATGTTAGATGAGTATGCAAGTATTTATTCTATGATGACATATAATAATGTTTGCACACAAAGCAAAAAAATAATTATTTAAAGCATAGCACTGAAAACCATAAAACAGAATTAAGTTGAGTATTCCTATGTACATTTCTCATATATAACGCAATATTATGATTTGCAACTGAATAACTGTTGGAAATTCTTTGAGTTCCCTCCTTCAAGACACAGCATGCTCATATTTAAATTAATGTAAATAATTTATACTACCTGTAGAAAAGACACCTTTTTAATGGTTTGTTTTATTATCTGGCAGCAGCTTTAACTTAGCAGGGATACTGGAACCTTTATAAGGCCTGATTCTAACCTTTCTAAATCCTGGCAGTTAGAATGCAGAGCAATGTAATTGTATCTATTAATTTATTAGTATTTTCAATTGTTAACCAAGCAATACAATGAGCCACTGAAGAAAGTCAGACACTTACTTATGGCCTCAGAGGTGGCTGCTGTGTTGCAAAGACATACTCTCTCTTGTATAGTACATAGAATAAGACACAACAAGAATTTTTTTTATATTCTAGCATCAAGTCTTTATCCTGATCTCTGAAAATGCAGCTACTTAAGTTGTTAATATACAGTCTAATATGCTTAAGATAATAATCATGATTCATTTATTATTTTGGTCACTAACTATTCTCAAAAATATTCATAAACATATATATATATATATATATATATATATATATATATATATATATATATAAACAGTAAACTCTCGGTTAACCGGCACCCATGGGGATTGATAGGTGCTGGATAACTGTAGTTTTTGGTTGCTTTTAGAGTTACTATTAAAAATAGGCCTGACTAATACTATTTGGTTTGACTTGTTTGAGAGTTCTGGTTGCTTGAGTTCCGGCTAACTAAGAATGGAATGAGTAATTCTCTTTATGTTTTTCTTTTGGATCTCACTTAAAAATATATCACACACTGGTGGATACAGAGATTAAAGTTTTTCAGTCCGTGCAAAAAGTGGTATTACATTCAATAAAAGGTCTGATGAGATATAAGTGGAAGTCTTTGTATCTAAAGGTAATTCCTTTAGAAATTAGACAAGACAAAAGGCCTTCTGAACTACTATGAGACATAATAATCAAGAAAAAGGGAATTACTGAGTGCTTAGTTCCCTTATTATAGTGCTTACTAGAGTTTTTACTCATGTTTTCCTTATTTTGTGTTCACAAGATTATAAATAATACATAATCTAATAATCTAATAACGAGCAGTAATTATTATTTAACCAAACACACACACACACAATATATATATAATATATATATATATATATATATATATATATATATATATATATATATATATATATATATATGTGGCCCCCATGGGATTCAAGTGTGCAGGCACAAAGAGTGCAGGAACTGAAAGCAAAATTCTATAGCACCCTTGATGGCTGCTTAATAATTTTTACTCCCAGCTGACCCTTCATCCCACTGATGGGGCAACAAATCAGACATCTGGCCCAGAGGAGGCTTATGAACCTGGAGCAAAATCAATCGATAAAGCAACCCATCGATCAATCATATTAGATACAGTTCATATAAAGAGTAGCAGCTTAAATAAGGTATGCCCAGTCCTTCATTTCCAAGCTCTAGGAATATGATGATATAAGTTTTTTAGTCTGAGGTGCCATAGCTAAGTAAAATTTTTGTTTTATGTTTGAATGCATTTTTTGATGAGCACAAAGGAAGCATTTGGATTCACTAAGCTACATGGAAAAGAATGTTGATTGGTCTGCTATTTTAAACCAAGTAAGAGTAAATATTCATATGAGTGAACATTTTTTTCTATGGAGCTTTTCTTGAACACATATTGTACAAGATCACATTGCATTGAGATAAGCTAATTTGCCTTTACCCTACTGTTGTGCAGTCTCAGAGTTGATATATATATATATATATATATATATATATATATATATATAATAAGCAGGTGGTGTTGGGGGGGGAGCTTGCCCTTTTCAAAAAATATTCTTAGTTTTATTTGTTTGAGATTATTTTAGATTTGCTTTAAAATGATCGCTGTTTTTACATACACTCATAAGAATGTTCGATGTTTCATGATATAATCATATATATATATATATATATATATATATATATATATATATATATATGAATCTACTTCACTTACCCGAAAAACCACATCACTGACATTCACTTCACCAAGAAGAAATGCACCGACAAACCAGAAAACTGATATCCGGAACTCTGACATTTCTACCCAAAGTAAGTAACTGCTTGGCAGTCCCAAAAAAAACAAAAAAAAAAAACCAAAACACACCCCTTTATGTGGGGGGGCTTTATCCCCCTCGGACCCCCTAACTAAATATACCAACTCTGAGATCACACTACCGCGGGGGTAAGAGGAAAAGTTCAACAGGATGGCCAAACGGTTATTTATCTCGGGTTGGAATGTTGGCGTTCCCGATGTCGGTCTTCTGGTTTGTCAGTTATTTGTCTCGGTGAAGTGAATGTCAGCGATGTGGTTTTTTGGGTAAGTAAAATAGACCCATATATATATATATATATATATATATATAGATATACATATATATATATATATATATAGATATACATATATATATGTATATCTATATATATATATATATATATATATGTATATATATATATATATATATATATATATATATATACATATATATATATATATATTTATATATATACATATACATATATATATATATATATGTGTGTGTGTGTATTGTTTTCCCAACATTATACATAAAGAATAAGACTGGAATCCTAAACTAACTTTAACCCACACACTAAAAATTCTGCATTTAATGAAAAAAAAAAATTAAAGGAATTGTGTTCCTTGAAAAATGTTGGTGTTTGCAACACTGTCCACATATTCTACATTCTGATTTATAACAATGTAGTGAATTCCTCTATGAGAACAGTGCTTTACAACACTTAAAATAACTACACTGATTTACCCACATCAAATGCTTGACAAGTATTAAAACTAATTCACTTATTTTGGTAATGCAACAGGATGCCGTAATTTAGTGCTTTGATGATGAGTTCAGAAAAGGCATTTCTGTAGATGACTTTAAGACTTACTATATCTAGATATTTAGTCTGTGAACACTACCTTATACTACTAAAAGAATATCACTGCTGATTCTGTGCCTTAGGTATTAATAATAGCTTTCCTTCTCTTTGCATAAGGAGCTTCCATCAAACTTGTTGATACTACAAAGAGTTCATACAGGTGTCATACAACCTTACAGAGAAGTAAATAAGGTAGAAGCTCAATTTATGATTTATCTGTTTTGTTCTCTGTATTATTCTCACTAGGTATTGCCTACTTTCAGAAGATAGAGTCATGGTGTGACTTGGGGAAGCTTGGTCAGATTTTTGGGATTAACTCCTTATTCTCTTCCACTACAGGAAGAAGAGAAAGGGGGGCAGTATGGGGGAGACATTCAGTTTTATATTAGCACCAAGCTTTATCAGGATTGTGTGGCATTCTTGAACACATGACAGAAATCAAAAGGAAAAAAAACAAATGAAACAAAGCTAAATAGAGGGGGGGGGGTTGTGTTAGGCTAAACAGCATTCCAGATGATCAGTACACATATCCATAGATAGAGGTTCTCATTTTGCAAGCCAAAGCACCTTGGGATGGCTTGGTCCAAAATTCATATGTCAAATGGGTGTGCTATAGAGTTTCAAGAGAAGAGGAAGTTGAGTGGTCATCCAGGAGTGTTACTCAAAGTCCTGGAGTCTTCATAACAGGGAGATAAGACACAGCCTTTGAAACAGAGAGAGGAAACACAAGAGGGAGAAGACAGATCTTTCAAAACAGGGAGAAGACAGAGCCTTCACAACAGGGAAAAGACAGAGACTTCACAACAGGAAGAATACAGAAAAAAAAAACACAGCCTAACGTTTTGCAGCAACAGTCTATCATGGGGATCATATGATTTAAAGGAAGATGAGAAAGCACTGTCACAAAGACTAGATGTGGGGATTACAATTTTGAGGCCATTTGTAACTTTGGTATATGATTTGTAAGTTGAATTGGAGGTATGAGTGAATACGGCAATGAATATTTGCAAAAAGGTGAAAATAATAGCCATTTAGGCATTGACTGTAGCTGGAGGTAACAATAATCAGAAAACAAAACGTTCAGCTTCACTTAAGGATTTAGAGGTTTAGCCCAAACATAAGAAATAGATCAAACAATGAAGTATAGTCTGAAATGGAAAAATAATATTGAAAATGGATAGACTGTGCATTTTCCTAATGTGTTCATTGTTTGGAAGAAACAAAGGGGATGTTTGCCATGAAGGGCATCTAAGATTTTGCTATTTCTGAAGTAAGGAAACACAATCACTATCACATGTGAAAACAGATGATGTACAATGTGTGGAGAATATGCCACAGCAAGAAACTGTGCAATGCATTGTATAAAATAATGCTGTAAACAATACCAGTTCTTAGAAAGGAAACAGAGCAATGAAATAAGTGAAATAGAAGGAGATCTGGAGTTATACAATATATATTTTAAGATGTATACTGATACAAGGATATTGGTAGAAGTTAGAAAAGAGATGAAAGGTACCAGATTTGCAAGAAATAAAAATGGAGGACATTATATATGGCTATTATAATGGACAAAATGAATAAACAGAAGTCAGAGATGCAATGAGTTTAATTTTTTGTGGCACACAGGAAGAGGTAGGTGTAAATGGGATATTTGCCCAATAGCTATGATGAAGTCAGTAAAACTGAGAGATATACAACCTAGTATATGAAAATGATTTTGTGATAAGACAAACCTCTGAGATACTTGTTAGTGGTCTTGTTTGTGTTTTGGTTGCAATGTAATGATTTTTTAACAAGGGATAACAAAGGAAATAAGTATGGTGACTGTAAAACAGGTGATATTATCAGATGAAATCAATAATAAATGGCACAATTATTTGCTATCAATGTCATGTGTGACACCTGTGTCTCACAACCACTAAGGCCTACACATAAACACAACTTATTAGTCATAGGAGACTCCATTGTGAGACACAAAGATGTGCCCCTCACCAGGCTGGATAAGGAGAAAGTCACAGTTCGTTGCTTGTCAGGTGCCAGAATCCACCATATCACACACAGACTCAAGTCTCTCAACAACAGGTACTGTTATGACTCTGTCACAGTCCATGTTGGCATGAACGACTTGAGATGTACCTCCGTGGATTATATGAAAGGAGACATGATCGAGCTCACTGAATATGTGTCCCAGGCAGGTATGTTCCTAGCCTTAAACAGCATTCTACCATCACCCAGAATGATGCTTCAATACAAACAAAAAATTATTAACTTTAACAACTGGCTTAATTTCTGGTATCATTCCAAGGGGATCCAGTACCTGACAGACTGGGAAGACATGATTGATAAACCACTATGCTTTGCCAGAGATAGCCTGCATCTGCCTCCCTTGGGTTTCAGGCTCCTGGCAAAGGCTCTTGCCTCCCCCATAGTGCCTTTTTTAGACAATGCCATGAGGTCAAGACTACCAACATGAAGATTTCATCAAAATGCAAATTAAAGGTCTTGCTACTAAACGATAGGAGTCCAAACATGAAACTGCACTCATTGCAAGCAATCTTAACCCTGGAAGATACTGACCTTTGTGCAGTCACAGAAGCCTATTTCAAAGCTGCTGAGAGCACTCCAGCCATACAAGGTTACTCATCATATCATACATTCAGACTCCAAACCATGGGCAGCAAAGCAAAAGGAGGTGGAGTTACAATATATATATAAAAGACATACAATCCTCCAGGCTGGTCAAACAGTGTGACCCACAGGAGACACTCCAGGTGCAGTTTACCATTGACAAGACCCCTATTCAAATCATAGCTAGCTACAGGCCTCCAACTTTGACTCAAGATGCCCACTTCATGTATCTGGACCTCTTTGAATCTATTAAGATTCAACTCTTTACCCTGATCCTGGGTGGCTTTAACTATCCAACCATAGACTGGAAGAACTACTCATGCCAAAACACAAATGCCCAGAGATTCCTTCATCTTGTCAATGCAAATGCCTTGGACCAGCTAGTTGACACCCCACAAGAGGTGAAAATACCTTGGAATTTGTATTAACCAATATGAGTAACCACTGCAGCATCCCTAAAGTGTCATACTACCTGGTAAGAGCTGACCACAAAGCATTCACTTTCAAACTCGTCATCTCCAATGAACCCCCCCCCCCCCAGCTAGGGTCAAACAAAAAAAAACTTCTCCAAAGCTGATTGCAACCTCCTGAGGGAAGGTATAAACAGCTTCACAACCCTCTCCCCCTCCATAGGAACTGGCACATATGTCCAAACCTACACCAAAGTACTATATGAGCATTTATATAGCTGCATGGAATCAGGAATACCAGACAGGACAAAATCATTATCCTCAAGGAAGAGTAAACCTGTCTGGTGTATATCTGCAGTAAATAAATTCTATAATAAAAGAAAAAAATGCTGCCCAGGACCATGAAGGAGCAGGTGCCTAATTGGAAGCAATCTCTCCTTATCCCGAACAAAAGAATGTGAGTACTAGTAAAATCCTCCAAAGCAAACTTCAAGTCCAAACTGGCCACATCTGCTAAAGACAGTCATAAGACCTTCTTAACATATGTCCGCAATCTCAAAGGAAGCACTCAGATCTGCTCAGAACTCAAGGAAACCACATACATAAATAGCATAGATATAGGCAACCTGCTGGCAGATAGGTTCAGTCAAAACTTCACCACTATGTCCTCTGTCCTCCCCATGAGAAAATTAGGACATCCCCAGCACCTGCTCCCCTCCCCTCCCCTTATCTCTAGGGAGCAAGTCATCACTGTCCTCTCAAAGGCAAGAAATACAGCCTCCATGGGACCCAATAACATCCTGGGCTGCATCCTACATTAACTCAGGCATGAACATGCAGCACCATTAAGCATCCTATTCAACCAAAGCCTGAGTAATGGCTTTGTCCCAGCCAAGTGGAGAACAACCACTGTCAGCCTTTTTTACAAAGGTGGAGCGCTCATTGATTCAGGAAATTATAGACACATCAGCCTTACTATCCTAATCTGCAAGGCCATGGAGCAGATTATAATGGGCTTCATTAACAAGGACATTGGCAACCTCTTATCCCTAGGTCATGCCTGTTAAATGTGGTTGACTTCTAAGAGACAGTCACCAAAGCCATGGACGAGGGGAAGACAGTGCACACTGCCTACCTTGACCTGGCCAAAGCCTCAACTAGGCATCGATCCATATGTTACCAGAGAGGTAGCAAACTGGCTCACTGACAGAACCCACCTAGTCAAAGTACGGGAAGCCTCCTCAAGCAGTAGACCCATACTGAGTGGTGTACCCCTGGGATTGGTTTTGGGGCCTCTCTTGTTTGGGATATACTTTTCTGAGGTGCAGGTCAAAAACAGTGGACTATGGCTGACCAAGTTTTCAGATGACTAAAAGATGGGCACTATCATCAATTCCCTAGTGATGTGGACATCTTCCAAGAGGGTCTCACCCAAACAAATGGCTGGTGCCAGAAACAAGACCTCAAAATAAATGCCAAAAATTGCATCATCATCCCCTTTGGGGACAGTGACATCCACACAAATTATCACATTGATAACAAGGTCATAAGCACACTATCAGTTGTGAGGGACTTGGGCACCTAGGTTGATAGCAAACTGACTTTTGACCACCATATTGCCTCTGTTTTATAGAAAGCTTTCTACATGGCCTACCTCATTAGTAAGGGTATCTCATCCAGGGAAAAAGTGGTCATAACATCCCTGTATTTTTCCCTTATATGACCAATTATTGAGTACAATGCCCCTTTCAGCATGTACCTCATAAAGCACATGCAGCAGCTGGAGACACCACAGAGGTTCCTCACCAGGAGAATCCAGGGCCTCAAACATCTACCCTACACAGATAAGCTAAAGGCCCTGCCCCTCTATTCAGTCTCACACAGACTCCTCAGAGATTACCTCTGTCTGGCATATAAAGCAATCTCAGACCCCGCCTTGATGGAACTGCTGCATATCTGCAAGTCAAACTCCGCAAGAATAAGCACATGGGCAACCTCAACCTGGTCTGTGACATCAACAGGACGTGTTGGTGGGACAGATTTGTGTCCCAGAGACTCCCCCTTCTGTGGAATAGACTCCCTCTTCATGTCAAGCTGAGTACCTCATTAACCCTTTTTAAGAGCAACCTTGATAACTGGATGGGCAACAGAAAATACACCCCTGAGATTCCACCTGTGTCCCTGCTGGACAGGTGCATTGGGTGCTTACTTGCCAGAACATGGGCTAAGTTCTTCTCTAGGTTTGCAAGGGCCTTAGGGCCAATAGGCTAGCAACTTCATATGATCCTATGAAACAACAGTTTTATTTTTTCATAGAACTAAATGACAGTAGTATTTTTGAACATCCATGTGCATTTGTTTAACTGGGAAAATAATTTAATCACTAGCCAGTCAGTGTACCTCTCCGAATATATTAAATTGATGCTTGTATTTACCCTTGCATGGGCAAGCATTGATTCCATTCCCTAAAATTTTAATGATAGAGATATTAACAAAATTACAAAATACTTTGCATTTCTGGCATGTGACTCCAAGTTTAACTAATACAGGCTAGAAACTTCAGCTGCAAGTGCAATATGACATTCCACCTGCATAATCTTGCAAT
Source organism: Protopterus annectens (assembly GCF_019279795.1). Taxonomy (NCBI): domain Eukaryota; kingdom Metazoa; phylum Chordata; order Ceratodontiformes; family Protopteridae; genus Protopterus; species Protopterus annectens. The sequence goes on along the minus strand of NC_056744.1, from coordinate 1,052,999,794 downwards.
ATTCCATACAAGAAATCTTGGAGCTAACATTAAATAGCGGGGGTGTGGAGTAGCACCCATATCTGGACCAGAGGGTGGACAAATGCCCCCCCAACAAAAATGCTTTAAATGTATAAACTCAGTTATGACAGTCACTGATTTTATGTCTTGACCTTTAATTTTCAAAGCTTCAAGTCTCACATAATGTGTCTTGCATTTTCAATAGGAAGCTTCAGAACTGATTATATAATTTAGCAAGAAATTTGGAAGCCTAACCAATTTCCCATTTGGTGCTTGAATTACTATTGCATGTGGTGTTAGATTGGCCTTATCCATCCCATGATCAATAATTATAAACTACCACTAGTGAGCATAACTGGAATCATACCATAGATAATTATTAAAAAAATTCAGAGATAATATCAGTGCAGACCCATACTAGCCTTATGGGGACAAAATTTGATTAAAAGACATGAAAGAGCCACATTGAGCAAATGCTCATTAGTGGCTCATTAGCATATCTGTGAACTGAACACTTCACATTTAGAATTAATTGTGTTAGTGCTCCTCGTACCAAACCATGAAGCAATATGTACAGTCGATTACCAACACCTTCATGCAAACACACACACACACACACACACACACACACACACACACACACACACACACACACACACACACACACAAACTCACTCTCACACATAGAGGTGCACAGCTCTTTTCCAGCTACAGGCATCAATGGGTGTACATCACCAAAATATGGTTTACAATTATATTGCTTAACTCTCCAAATAGCATGGTAGAGCTTTCCTTTGAATCACACTTCCATGCTCTTAAATTTCTGGTGAAAGAGCTCAGGAAGTGCTCATGACTTATCTGCATCAGCCGCTCACCACAGGTGCTGCATTTGCATGTGGTTTTCTTCAGCGCAATTGGTGTGGTGCTTCAGGTTGGAGCCTTCTTACTTCAGTAGTACTGTAGTTGCCTTAGAAAGGCTCCAGCATAATGCATTGCAATCATACTACAGGGGTAGTCATTCAGTAAATAACGTGCACGTGAAGTATTCAGTACATGTGAAGAAAACACCTGACAAAATGTCTAAAAGCTGTAGAAAATGTAAGGTTTTGAAAGGATTATGTCATTGTAATATGTCTGGACAATATACGTTTTGCTTGATTATAGTATACAAAGCACATAATACTACATCTAATACTTTGAAAAACTAAGACAAAAATGCTGTGTACTGACAGTGAGTAAAGTTTCTGTTGTACTTTAGTTAAAATCTTACTGGAGGCATTCAGAAAAACAAGTTTTGTCTGTAGACAGCTGGCTAAAAATTATACATACCTGCTGTTAACTTGAAGCACAGCAAAATAACATCTCAAGTACAAGTGCATGCTGGTATACAAGGATGTAGGTGAATTTTTAATGTACTGTTTCAAGGATTTTTCAATAAAAAGTGAAATAAGGCTTATGGAGAAGAAATAGAATTTTTCATACTAAAGCTGAGTGATTTTATAGGCTCCTTATTAATGATTTATGAGCCACATACCACTGTAGCTAAGAACAGTTCTCAGATATTATGGCAGCTTTTGCACAATTTACAGATCTGGGTGAATTAATGCTTTGTCTTTCAAGTATCACGGATCACCTTTCTTTCTTACAGTTATTTATTACATCTGCAGTCATAAGTTTTTACAAAAAGAAAAAAGTAAGTCTAAATGTCATGGTATCCTTTAACAAAATAAATGTATAAACTTGCTCTATGACATACTGATGTATTTTCTAGCAAGAACTGATATACACAAATGAAAACCCAATTAGAATTACTTAATTATACTTTGGTGGCATAATTTCTGTTCTACATTTCATTAAACTTGTTTACAACCAAATATACACAGTGTGGTGCCTTCCTTTCATTTTTCCACTGTATTGATAATGAAAAAAAAGTTACAGCTATTGTAAATCAATGTCAAAGTGTATGCATAATTTTTAGAATAATTTTAGTATAAACTAGTCTGTAATTGAGATATAGAGAAATATACTGCACTTCTGGTGAGTGCAATGACAAATGCATAAAATAGCCTATGTGGTATAAGAACACTACATGAACTAAAAACACAAAAATGTTAATCTACCAAGGCACGGCTACAGACACAAGGTATATTTTTTGACTTTTTGATCTAACTCCTATAGTTTTTCCTTAATAGTTAAAATATATTACTTGTAATGAGTAACCAATACTTTCATAAGTGCAAGCCTGGGCTATTAAATAAGAAAACCAGTTTGTTGTACAGCTGGTCCCCAGGTTTTACTCCATTAGGAAATTTGTATACACAGAGGCCTAAAGCACAGTACATTCTTTCAAATACAAAATTTCATATTGTAGTGAAATGTATTTTGTAGTCAATTGCTCTAACTTAAAAAGCCACCTTTTCCCCTGTAGTGGGGAATTAGTCCAGTGGTAACAGGAATTAAACATCACATACAGGGAACATTTTAGACTGTATTTTCAAAGAAGTCAACAATCTATTTTCTGCAGTAGTAGTGAAGAGTAAATCTAACATAGTGAGTATTTCTCAACTGAACGTTTCCACTAATGACTTTGAGTTGTGTAAAAATGATATTTTTAAGTTAGAGCAATTGACTACAAATACCTGGGGGACCAGTTATACCATGAGCTGCTTTATTCTTTAATAACACAGCGGTAGCACTAATGAAAGCATGCGTTACTCATTGCAAGAAAGGTATTTTAATCATTGAAGGAACAACTACAGGAGTTAGATCAAAAAGTTAAAAAAATACCTCCTGTGTCCAGATCCTTGCCTCGGTGGATTAACATTTTTGCGTTTTTGAATAGCCTAGCTAATTTACAATTCACAAATATTTCTTTGGACCACTCCATATTTGCTAGTCAGAAAGAAGAGTTCTTGATACAATTCAAAGACAACTTTACTGTGTTAGCTGTTACAAATGAACAGTTAGAGATTGTAGTCCACTAGCAGTGTTAGTGTTGCTCCTACCAAGCCATGAAACCATATTACACAGTGCACTATAGATGCACTCATATAAAGAGATTGTAGTCCATTAGCAGTGTTAGCGTTGCTCCTACCAAGCCATGAAACAATATTACACAGTGCACTATAGATGCACTCATATAAACACACACACACATACAACACACACGCATGCACATACACGTGCACATACATACACACACACACACACACACACACATATTATATATATATATATATATATATATATATATGTATATATATATATATATATATATATATATGTACAGCACACCAATACATATAACAAAGAATGGCATGAGCACTCACTAATATATTATCTAGTCATTTTACCCCACCTGATGGGGGTTTAATAGATCCCAGCAACAATCCATAATGATTCCCAAGTCACCACTTGCTTTACTGCCCAGTCACCTGTTTCAACCCTCCCCTTTCTTCTGTGGCTAGATGGTTCTCCTCCCTTTCTTTCCTGCTCTTTGGTCAATGTCTGTACCTACAGATTATTATTGTGAACTGCCTTGCTTCTTGTTTGCTCTGCCTTGTTCTTGTTCCCATATAGGTTCATAGGTTCATAGGTTAGTACTAGGCTAACTGCTCTTGCGAGCCATTTTAAGCCTAGCCAGTTATCCCCTGTGAGATTCAAACCCTGTATCTTGTGTTTGTAAGGCAAACACCTTAACCATTAGGCCACCCTCCCAACCCAATATATTGTTGAACATCTGCCCTAGACCATGCCCATGTTTCATGCATGCGTCATCACATTGCTACACTACAGGCACTATATTTCCCTCTTCCTCACCCTGTTTATTTGTTTATTTCCTTTCTCTTCCTCGGACATTTAGTACTATACCTTCCCTGTTATTTTCTTATTCTTTTTAGTGTTTCTCCTTTTCTTTCTTGATTTCCCTCTCTTGAATCTTAAAAATTCTTGGTTGCCTTTCTTTTCTATTAATCAATGTTCATGGCCGGCCCCTCTGTGCGTAGTAAATGGTGTGAGAATTTTCCATATCTATATTCCCTTCTCATCCCAAAAATCCTATCAAGGGTGCAGTCTAGGTGCTGTGAAGGGTCAATAGCTTGTATTGTATGTTTATAACTTTATTATAGGAGGGTGAATTTTCACAAATTATTATAACACAGTGTTCCTCATCCTGGATCTAGTCTCTTGGACATCCATAATTCCCTTCATTCTTACTATTTCTTGGACTAACAGACTTATCCTTACTTTGTACAGAGACAGTTGCTCCCCCTGCTTTATTCATAATGACCTTATGCTCTCTATTTTCATCTAAGATGGCATTTAAGGATATTTACTTCTTCACCAGCACTCATCTTAGTCTCTATCCCCATATTCTACAGCATCCTGCACACCTTCCTCAAGTGATAGAGGGGTTGTCTTTAAAAAAAAGGTTCTATTTTATTTATTTCCCTAGCAAGTCATTGTCTCTGTCTTTTTCCTTTAATTTACTGGAATTACTTCAGTATTGTCCTGATATCAGTAAGGTAAGCACGGAGCTTAAAAGCAGCCTGTTTGGTCGACTCCTCCCAGGAAGTTCAAATTTTGACATAGCTGAGTAAACTAAATGAGATTTGTGCTATACCTAATATTAATATTTACACACGAGGATACAGATTTGGGGGCAATGTTGAACATTCAGTTACAGTTAAATATGTTTGAGGGGTCTGATCATAATTTGTAACCATCAAGTCAATGTCAGCTTATCTACTCTAAGATTATCATTCATAGAAACTGTAGGTATGCCAGGGACAGAATTTCAGCAAGTAAGGACAACCTGGAGTCACAGTATGATTATCAAGGAATCGCTGGATAGTGAGGAGCAAGAAGATACAATATGGAGCACCAGTATGATATAAATGGAAAGTGAAAGAGCTTCACAGAGAGCATATGTTAAAGTCTGGCTTGGTCATGTATAACCTCATTTTTGGCAGAGATGTTGTAGCTAAGGGGGGCCAATATGAACAGATTAAGACTTAGGTTGCTAGTACAAGCAAAGACCCTTCACCCATACTATGGTCTGAAATGACCTCCCTGGTGGGAGGTATTCTGCACAGTAGTAGAACAGGCATATTTTGTCCTAATATATGATTATCTGAGTTGTCAGTGATCAAAATTTCAAAAAGTGGAACTGCAGAGATAGTAGATAAAGGTGTAGTAAGATAAAGCGTCTGATTATATATGCCTATAATGAATGTGAGTCATTTCAGTGATGAGTGAAATGGGAAAATACTGTTCCATAAAACATATAAAACAATTTTTATTTTAGATTAAACCAGAATAAAATGACTGGCTCAGCAAGATGACAGCAGAGTGTGTTGCAAACATTAGCTAAATAGCTTAAGACCAAGCCATGAATGGGAGATGTTCTCAAAGGAGAAATTATGTAAAATGACATAAATGACTGCCAAGTATGCTGGTAAACTATTTACGGCAGAAAGGGGGAAACATGAAATAAGGAAGCACTCTCCAAGACTAGTTTGTCATTAAGAAGTTTGCATACTACCACCCATCTTTTTGGAGCAGTGACAGACAAGCGGTCATCATAAGGAAGTCCATAGGTTCATTAATACATACTAGGCTAAAGACCAGCCATGTTTCCAAAACTATCCCTAAAGATCATTTTAAGGGGTACATTTTAAGTTGTATGTGTAAGCTAGGACATGGCAGTAAAGCATTTACAGGCTATCTCTATCCATTAAAGACAAAGGAGCCAGACCTGGGGTGAACTTATGATTTCCCATCCACTGGTTCTAGTAGCACTTGATTAGGGTTAGGGATGAACATTCTCTGACACACATACTTGTCTCTCCAAGAGGTGAATTTGCTGGCTAGTAGATTTTCTATATCTTCTGTATAGGTGTCTGCATATGTGGTAAGTACCGTAAATTGTTGTGAACTGCCTTTAACGTTGCTGACATATCTAAAGAAAGCTTTATTATTGTCCTTGGCTTTGGAGGCTATTGTTAAACTCAAAATTGGTTTTGCTAGACATGATTTGCCCTGTTAGTTGTTTGTTTAGATTGGTGACAGAGTTTTTATTTGGCCGAGTGTTGCATTTCCTAATTAGTGACATGACTTTTTTTCCTTTGGTTGTACAACCTGTTACTGTTAGGATTCTAGCAGGGTGGCTTGTTTTTGTTTGTCCGGAATTTATTCCTGGTAGACACAGCTGTTTCTATGTCTCTATTAACATGATTGTAAAGGGTTTCTGTGAAAAATTATGAATAGGCAGCTGTGTTCTCAGGGTTTTGGAAGCTTGATACTTTACCAATTTGTTACTTAATAGCAGAAAATTAGCCTTACAATAGTTCTTAACTATTAATGGGCATGTTGAGGTCACAGATTTTATTTTTATTTTGTAGGAGATGCCTATATGGTATGTCATTTTCTGAAAGGAAGTTACAATGGTGGGGGGGTGCAGCTTTCACCTATGGTTGTGAGGTCCAGATCCAGTATGCTTCTGCCCCTAGTGGGAGTGATGAGTCTCTGATCCAAGGCATTTCTTTTTGTCCTTACAAAGTGGAGGAGTCTCTGGGCCTGCACAATTGGTGTTGTGTATCATTCCCAGTTTATAGTGGGGGTAGTTAAAAGCCTCCCATGAATATGGCATTAGGTTAAAGGATCAGTGCCTCCAGTATATTTAAATATGAGTCATGGGTTTCATGGATCATAGACAGGGACCTATAGCTTGCAGTCATATGGTACTGGACTTTGCCTGTAGTGAATTGGACATGGAGACTCTCAAGTATGTCATCCTGTTTGACCAGACTTGAGATGAGCTTGTTGTCCCTGCCTGGGCAGTAGCCGGCTAAACTGCATGCAAGGCATTGTAGCCGTGCAGAGCCAGGGTGCTCTCCATGCCTTTTAAACCATGTCTCAGTAATTGCACAGATGTGTATTCTCAAGGATGAGAAAAGCTTAGAGGGTGTGGAGTCTCTTGTTTGAAATCCTGCCAGGGAGCAGTAGATTACTTTTGGTTGGTTTTGCTATGTTAGAAGGTTTGTCAGTTTAACATTACCTAGAAAAAGGCACTATGGGGGAGGACAATGATTTAGCCAATATTCAAAAGCCTAGAGGGGACAGGTACAGACCATTCTTGACAAAGTAACATGGTCTGTTGACCATGTCCACCTATGCTGACAAACGTTACACCATATTTCTCAACCTCTTAGTCCAAGAAGTATGGACAAAGCCTAAGATAATGGGGAGACACAGGCCCCAAAATAGGGACAGATTTTAAATATTACTCTTATAAACTTATAAACTTAGAAGTTGCTAGAATAGTATAGATAATATTAATATAACAGGGTTTGTGTTAACATGCAGAAAAAACACAAATTTTATGAAGAGCAGACCAAAAATATGAGGCAAAAATCTGGTCATTCTGTGAAAATCTGGACAGTTGAGAGATATGTGCTGCACACCTTGGAATGACACCAGATGCGAAGACAATTAAGTCATCTTCTGTTCATATTGTAGTATCATTCTTGGTGAAGGTAGAATACACCATATTTCTCAACCTCTTAGTGCAAGAAATATGGACAAAGCCTAAGATAATGGGGGAGACACAGGCCCAAAAATAGGGACAGATTTTAAATATTACTCTTATAAACTTAGATGTTGCTAGAATAGTACAGATAATATTAATATAACAGGGTTTGTGTTAACATGCAGAAAAAGCACAAATTTTATGAAGAACAGACCAAAAATATGAGGCAAAAATCTGGTCATTCTGTGAAAATCTGGACAGTTGAGAGATATCTGCTGCACACTTTGGAATGACACCAGATGCGAAGACAATTAAGTCATCTTCTGTTCATATTGTAGTATCATTCTTGGTGAAGGATGAATGCTAGGCACATACCAGCCTGGGAAACATAACCTGAGAGCTCCATAATGTTCATGTAGTCCAGACAGGTACCTCTCAGGTGAAGTACACCCACATGTACCATGACGTGTCATACTGGTACTTGTGGTGCAATGACAGGAGTGTGTGCATGATCTTGCATTTCTTGGTTCTTGAAAGGCAAAATACTTTTTCCTTGCTCAGCCTGGTGAGTGGGACATGTGTGTGTCTCATAATGCAGCCTCCCTTAACTAAAATGTATTTATTTTATTTATTTATTTATTTCAGTTTAATGACTGGGGGAAGTCTACTGGACCTAAAAAGAGTCCGTTTTCAGTGGAGGTCTGGGAAGCTCCAGTAACAATGACAAACAAATTAGCATATACACAAACAAAGCAGTCATACAGCTTTATGCAGCATTATACAGTAAAAAATTCTACATTCTACAATAATTATAAAATCTAGCAACTGTACAGTCTAAGAGTCATTAACAGTGAATTATAATTGAAATTTTACATTCCACAGTAATAGTAGTAAAAATCTAGCAACAGAACAGTCTAAGGAACATTAGCAGTGGATTACAATTGAGGACGAGAAATTGTTGGAAATAAACTATTAACATTTGGAGGTTAAGTCGGAGTAGGAGGGGTTGTGTTGGCTTGCCCTATGGGATTTGAAGGTAAGGTGCCAAAAGATAAGGTTTAATTTTTCCAAGTTGTTTAGGTTCAGATTATCATTATGGGAATAGACTGCATTCCTAAGTCAAAGTATGATTACAATTTGTGAAATTAGTATTGTTTCAGTCTTTGATGTCAGCCAAAAGTGCTCTTCGCAGCACCTGCAATATGCCCAGAAATGACGACTTCTACAATTCATATGGTGCTACATCTATAAGTAACATATCCAAATCATCATCATCAACCCCCTTTTTCCCATTTTCTCCATGGGGTCAATGTATCATGTTAACTGTTGCCATCTCTCTCTCGATTCAATGCCACACTCGATGAAGTCGGTTATCGTGTTAACTGTCGCCAACTCTCTCAATTCAATGCCACACTCTTACCTTCTTTGACACTCATGCCTGACTGACACAGATCTTCTCTCACACAATCTATCCACCTCTATGCTGGACATCCTTGTTTTCTTTTACCTTTTTCTGGTCTGTCCCAAGTCTTCTTCACCACATTGTCTTCTGCCTTTCTGCACTTGTGTCTGAACTACCATAATCTGTTCTCTTTGATCTTTTCTGGAACTGGAACTACTTTAGCTTCTGCTCTTATGTCCTCATTTCTTCATCTGTCTCATAGTGTGCATTCTACCACCCTTCTCAGGGACTTCATTTCCATCACCTCTAGCTTCCTCATCTGCTCTGCCTTTACTGCCTAGGTTTCTGTACTATGCAGTAGTACTGGTCACACCACTGTCTTGTACACCTTACTTTTCAACTTCTTTGGCATTCTTCTGTCATTCACAACACCTGAGACTCTATACCAGTTGGCTGCATCCCCTCTGATTCTAGCTCTGACCTCTTCATTCAGACTTCCCTTCTCCTGAACTACCCCTCCCAGATTCATAAAGCTGTAAGCCTGTTCCACTATCTTCCCTTCTATTTTAATTCTCAGCTTCTTCTGATTTCCCCAATTCGCTGCCATTACCACTATCTTATCTGTGCTTAGTTTCATCCCAAGTGTCTTCAGTTTTGCATTCCATTCCCCTATCCTTTGCTGAAGTTCTTCCTCCGAGAAATGCCACATCACCTGCATACAGCAACTTTGTTGATCTGTCCCCTTTGACTTGTGTGCTAATGTAGTCCATCACCAGTATGAACACCAGTGGTCTCAGAGCTGAAGACTGGTGCACACCCACTCCCATTAAGAACCCCTCTGTGAGGCCAAACACTGTTCGTACTTGAGTCATTGGGTCCTTGTACATAGCCTGCACTAAATTTGCCAATGTTTCTGGGACTTCAAACCACTGCAGTACTTCCCAAATCATATTTCTATGGGACCTTGTCATATGCTTTCTCCAAGTCTAGGAATGCCTTGTTGGACTCTTTCCTCATCTCTAGCTTCTTCTTAACTATCTGTCTCACTTCAAACATCAGGTCAGTTGTGCTCCATCCTAATCTAAATCCGATCTGCTCCATCCTAATCTAAATCCGATCTGCTCATCTCCTATCACTCTCTCCAGAACGTTCATGCAGTATGACAGGGGTTTGGTGCCTCTGTACTGTTCACAGCTGTGGATGTCCCCTTTGTTTGTGTACACTGATACAGGTATGCTTATTCTCCATTCATCTGGGATACACCTTTCTCTCCACACTGCTATGAGTACCCTCAACAGCCATTCTCCCCTATCTCACCAAGAATCTTTATCATATCTGCTGTGACCTCATCTGAGCCCATTGTTTTTTCTGACTTCATTTTCCTTAGTGCTGTTCTTACTTCTTCTAGGGTGGGCTCTTCTTCTTCTCTCATCATAGGCTGTATCTGGGGCAGTACAGCTTCTGTGGAGTTTTCTTCATTCAGAAGCTGCTGGAAATACTCCTATCATCTGCCTTGGATGTCCTGCTGGCAACTTGTTGCTGGCATCCCTTATGAAAGTCTGACTACCTTCTTTAGATTTTTATCTTTGCCTTGCAACCTAATATAGTTTCTTTGTGCCACTTACTGAGTTACTTTCCAGAAGCTGCTAGAGTGCCTCTGATGCCCTGTTCGTGGCTACTGCAACTCCTTTCTTAGCTTCTTTGTTAGACAACCGATATTCCTTCCTAGCCTGGTTGGTCTTCTGTATCTTTCACTTTTTCCTGCACTCCTCCTTTCTTTTGATGACTTCCTGGACTTCTGTAGTCTACCACCAGTTGTCCTTATGTACCTTATTTCCATAACTGGCTTGACCACATACCTGTTCTGTTGCTCACACATGCTGTTTTGAGGTGCTGCCATTCTTCTTCAACACCACCTACAGTATTTCCTCCTCTTCTTTGGGTGCTACAGGCCTGAGTAATTCCTTGAACTGTTGTACTTTCTCTTCAGTCAAGTTCTGGGTCTTCAGCCTGGTCTTTGTTGACCTTAGAGCCTTCTCTGACCACTGCTTGCAATTGATTGTGGCAATCAGTGATTTATGCTGTGGACTGATTGGGCATAATTTTGCAATCATTGATTCTACCCCAGTGCCCTTTCCTTGCTAGTCTACCTAAGTTGCATGTTGGCCACTCTTGTATGCGATCTTGTGATTGTCTCTCTTGTGACTGCCTGTCTTTCTGAACCATGTGTTGGCTACTAACAAGCCATTTGCCAGACAGAAATCTAGAATGGCCTTCCCTTCTTCATTCCTGTTTCCCCACCCATGTGGACCCAGGCAGTTATCATATCTTGTTCTGTCTGTCCCAGTATGTGCTTTCAAGTCTCCCATTATAAAAACACCAATTTATGTTGTACTACTTTATCTAGCATGTCCTGCCACTGCTGTCTGAATGTACTCTTCTCTTCACTATCAAAACCCTGCTGTGGGATATTGCCCTATCATTACACTGGAGTCTCATTGCCATGAGTCTGTCACTAATTTTGATGATATCCCTTCTGAAGCCTCCCTTTCACTACAATTCCCATGCCATTTCTAGCCTGCCCTCCTCCTGAGTAGTAGACTCTGGATCCCAAGCCAAGTGGCTTCACTGCACTGACCTTCCATCTTGTCTCTTGGATACATCTTGTCTCGAATACATAGGATGTCCAGCTTCCTCCATATCATCATGTTATCCACTTGCAAGCTGCATCATGTCAGTGAACTTACACTACGTGTAGCAATTTTCAGTGTATGTTTGGTAGATTGATTGGTTTTACATCCAGCTTATGCTCAGCAGATCTATCCCAGGTAACGCAAGCTGGGCAACTAGACACTGGACAGCCATTGGCTTACTGACCTAAAGCTGCCAGGCTATATGGCAGACACACACTGGCCAATGGAGGCACATGTTCTCCTATCTTGAGGATACCGTACACAGATTTCTTTCCTTATAGGGCACCATGTAGAGTCTATGCTGCTTCCCACAGCTCCATTCATTCGTGAGTTTGAGACGGAAACACTCAGCATATTTTTTGGAGGTAGGAGCAACCCCAAAGAAAAACAAACAGACATAGGTCAGAGGTCAGGATTGAAACTTGTACCTTGTGCATGGGAGGCCAAGACCTTAACCCTTATGCCATCTGGTCTCTCTTTTGACTGCTGATTAGAAAGGGTCTATGTCCCATAATCGAACTTCCAAAATTTTGAACACCATAAGTTTGAACTTGGAAGATCGAAATGTGATAACATCGAAACATCAGAACAGCAAATTTTTTTCCCAGGGAAAAAAATTTGCTGTTCCGAAAAACACACACACAACACAAGCGCACCAAAAACCTTATAAACCTACACTAAACCTTACATACACAACTATCTATGCACTAACCTTAACCCAAACCCTAACTCTAAGGTCCATCACTATCGCACACTTACCTTACCCGCACCCTAACCCTAAAGTCTGTCACTATTACACACTTACTTTAACCGCACCCTAACACCAACGTCCATCACAATCCCACACTTACCTTAACCCATTCCGTAACTTTCGCACCACAGTGGAGAAAATGTCAAAGCCATAGAAACGGACAGTCAAATTGTTTCCCTGGGAAAGAATTTGGATTTCCACGGCTTCGACATTTTTAACTTTCGAACTTCCATGTTCGAACTTCTGGTGTTTGAACTTCTGGAAGTTTGATTACGTGACATAGACCCGATTAGAAAACCTAGGTTCTGCTAGGTTTCTTACCCATGTAAGATACTTCTGATACTTGGATAGACTCTGCAAAGATAAGTAAGTCATCTAACTAAGGAAAATGTGGATACATTGCAGTTTGCAATGGGCAACCACTGGAGTTAGAAACTTAGCAAACACTCCTGGGCAAAAGATAAGGGCAATACAGATAAATGATTGTGTAATTGATTCACACAATCTTAGGAACCCTGAACTTGGTAGCAATGGGAATATGATAAGCGTCTTTCAATCCAGAGTTACAAAAAGCTTGGATGAGGAATAGAAGGTAACAAGATGCTAGAGTCAACATTTTGAACTTTGGAACCTTGACAAACTGGTTGAGGATAAAAAAAGCACTGGTGTTGAGGGGAAAAAAGGGTAAAAAGCAAAAAATGCCAAAAAGGCAGAGCACAAAGTTCTCACAAAAAGGAAAAGATGAGACCAAAAGGCATGAGCTCCTAAAACTATCTACTGAAAGGCAATGAAGACAGGAGGAAACAAAAAGGAATCAAATGATAACTGGAGGAAACAATGGTGTTTGATTTGGTGTAAAGATGTGGGTTTGGCAATTCCAAGAAAAAGTTGAACACTCACCTAATGTCATTTGTAGCCCATCTGTACCACTTTTAGAACCCATTTATCTGCAACAATCTTTTACAAAGGGGGAGGGGAATGAAGAGCCAGTTTGTGGGATAAATTGAAAGTAGTGGTGGATGGGGGGGGGGGTGCTATAATAGTCATTCACTGCTACTGGATAGTCCCTTTTTCTAGAAGGGCCATTCTTTGTTAGAGCCTACCTACCACCTTTTTCTTAAAACTCTGCTTGCCAGAAGATTGTTGAGATGCTTTGCTCTGCTTTCTTGAAAAAAGCAGCAGAGGATTTGGAGGCCTTAAAAAAGGAGAGCTGAAAAAAACCCTTTGAACTCCCTCCTTGAATAAGTTTTCCACATTTGTTAAATTGTTTGAGGACTTGGGGAGCAGACACATGAAAATTGCTTCTTTGTCAATAGGAGCATCTAAGATTTCAGATTTTACATCTTCAGAAAATATTTTGAGTACAACCACCCCCAAGCAAAGTGCCTAATAATAATAGCAGGTGTCCTGGAAACAGAATCAGCATGATCATAAACATATTTTAAGGCATATTTAGTAACCAAAGAAACAGTGGAAGCAGAAATCAAATGAGCCCTGTTAAGACAGCTAGATCATTGCTAATTGCAATTTCCAATAACATACTAAAACAGAGTTAAATGCCAGGATTCTTAAAGGAGCCATTCAGCATTTTAAATAAAACGGAAAATGTGTCTGCCTAGCAATGGAAGAAAGAACCAGACAGTTAATCCTCTGAAGCACAGAGGGAATGTTTGAGGGCAAGCAAGTACTGGAGCTTATTGGCTTCCAGGCTCCTAATTTCTCCACTGTAAACTCAAGCCAAACAGCAGCTTAGGTGAACATATGAAGAAGCTGAAGGCTTTTGAAGATTGTCTGTCTGTTCTATTTGTGGCAGGATGTAACTCGTATAGCTTATGCAACTGCAGCAGTGATTTATGGTAAGTGGGTTAAGGCTCTCAATTGTTAAAGAGCTACTTCCTGTAGCTCAGTGTTCAGGGTTTGATCCTTTTGATGTCCATTTCCTCAGCTTGACTCTAAGCTTACCCAGTTTAAGTAAAATGAAAAGTAAAAGTGCTGCAGACATCAAGTACAGAGCATCTATAACAGCTTCATGTGTATTTTATAGTTAAAATCACATCAGAATGTGTGACTAAGCTGTGATTTTCTCATTTAAAATTGATCATTTTGATCAGGCATTTGTCTTTCAGTTCCAAAACTCATGCAAAGTCAGTTCTTTAGTATTGGAGTCAGAGTAGAAGCAGATAAACATACACATGCAGCTTCAGCAGTACAAATCTATGGGTAACAAGCAAATGCCTTGCACAGAATGCCTGTGCATACTGCTTGATGAAGTGGGCATCTACACTTCAGAGGACATTACCTGAAGAAAATGGCAGAAAAGGAGAGAAAATATGAAAATTCAACAAAACAAAAAAAATTCTAGGAATGCTGGGAACTGTGGACGTTAAGCCACAGTTAAGAAATCCTTAGCAGTTATCTGTAGAAGGACAAAAAAAAAAAAAACACCTTCTGTCCTTTATAACAGACTGCATCATGTTGTCTGCTGAATTACATCTGAAATAAAATAGAACTAAATAAACCTGTAAATTCTTTTTTATAAGACTCATAGCTCCTACTACTATTGAAAATATCTATGTATCCTTCTCCCACATTGTTCTCATTTCTGCCTGCAAGTTATGGTATTTTATGACTTTGTGTCTCTCTGTGTGTAAAACACTGTAATCACTGGGTGTAGCAATTTCAATGATCAATTCTACATTTGTCTTCTTTTCATGGACTACCATATCTGGTTTTCTCGCATCTATTTTATGAACTGTTGGTAATGAGTGATCCCATGTGATATAAATTTCATCTTTCTCTATAATGGTCTGTGGCTCATGTTTCCAGTGCTTCTCAACTACTCCAATATTTTAATGCTTGCACAATCCGCAATGCAACAGTCTTGCCACATTATTATGCCTTTCATTATACAGGCCCTCTACCCAGCAACAAGATGTGCTACTGTTTCCAGTTCTGTTTTATAGAACATGTATTTGTCTGCTTCTCCCACATGCTGATTGGACTTTGTAAACCAATCTGTTTGTAGTCCACTATCCTGGACTACCGATATTAACTTTTCATCTTTTAGTTTAAATTCACCTCTCCTTAACCATTTCTGAGTCTGATTCTGATTGACATCAAGCTGTTCCAGGACTTTTCTGTACTTGTAACTATATTTATGACTTTTCCATATTTCTTGCCTTCTCATCTGATCTTACTCCTTATATTCTTTCTTTTGCTTTTTAGGCACAGTCAGTTACTGTCTAATGTTTGGCTACTTCTGGTTTGGTTTCCATTCCCGTTTGATACTGATATGCTTCTGCTAAACCAACCAAGGAAATCATGTTACACTTTTTCTTTTCATGTTTCAAAACGTTCACCATGTTTGGATCTGATGAGGTCAGCAGATATGTATGCAGTCCTGTGACTGCAGATGTATACATGTAATCAGTTTCGAGGAGGCCCATACTTTCTTCAGAAAGAAGGACTATATAAACTTGGAAAATAAATCATTTGATAAAAATGAAACATTTTTCTTGTTTTCCCATCCAACTGATCCAGAACTTTTTGAGGCGAGTCAATCATCCCAAAACTGTAAGATAGAACTGGAAGAGCAAATTGTTTTATAGCTTGAACTTTGTTCCTAGATGTCAAGGCTGTTTTCAGTACTAATTTTATTCTTCTAAAATATTCCTGACTGAGTTTTGTTTGTATTTATTCATGTTTTATAGTTGATCCTTCATCAATTCCCAAATATTTATACACTCCCTCCTGCTCAAGTCCCTTGATATCACATTCCTGTCACAGACTGATATTTTCTTTGTTCTGTGCTTTCCTGCTTTAAATGTTACTTTTCCTCATTTATCAAGACAAAATTACATTCTTATATCATCTGAGAAAGTTTTGACCACTTCCAGTTGTCCTTCCAGCTACTCATCTGATGGACAATACAGTTTTAAATCATTGACAAAATGAAAATGAAAAGTCTTTACACTTTGCTATTTTATGTGAGCCAAATTGTAACCATGACCAGATCTGTTAAGTAGGCAGCTTAATGGGTTAAGGGCAAGACAAAACAGCAATGGTGACAAAGAGTCATCCTGGAATACCCCCCCCCCCCTTTGCATTTTTATCCCTGGGATAATAATTTCTCCTTCATCATGGCTTAGCTGTAAAGTGGATTGCCACTGTTTCATGGTCACGGTAATATAACTGATCAATGTAGGGTGTGTGTCTTATACATCTGTAAGCACTCCTTTATCCATGAAAGTGGGATGCTGTCAAATACATTTTTTTATAATTTACCCATGCCATAACATGACTGTTCACCTTTTTACAATTCTCCATTATGACTTTATTTAGCAACAAATGACATTTTATTCCATATGACTTTCTTACTCTTTTGTGCTATTGCCATGATTGAGTTTTCTCCTAAATGACTATAAACTCTTGTCGGCATAAATTCCAGTATATAGTTTATACATCATTGGAAGGCAAGTTATTGGTCTATAGCGTTTTAGGGTAGCTTGCAAGTTCATTCTTAAGGAGAAGTATCATTTTTCCTGTTGTTAACAAGGATGCTGTCTGTCTGGGGTGTGCATATAAGTAGATCTTACTCAAGGCTCAATCTTTGTGAAAAGATTTTAATAGCCATAAGTGAGGTACTGCATTTGGGCCTGGAGTTTTGCATCTAGGAGCTTTCCTTAATTTTGTTTCAATTTCTCTGGTTGTTACTTCATCCATTTTATATTCTGTACATTTAAACTTCTTACTGTTTCTTTTATGTCTTCTATCCATTCAGCATCGATTTTATGTTTTTCTAAGGATCTTCATAGATATTTCTTTAAAATGTGTCTGTCTCTTCTTTTTTGGTGGTGTTTCTATATCTTTTGCTTTGTTTCCTAATTCTCTGTAATATGGGTAATCAATGAATTCTTATTTTGCACTTTTCTTTATATTTACCTGCAAATCTTCTAAGTTTTTTTACCTATGCCGATATCTTTTGTTTATTATTTGGAATAGTCTGCAATAGATCACAGTCAGTTCTAATACTGCATATTGCTTTTATCATGTCTATCTTTCTCAGTATTTTTGTCGATTTGTTGCCTCTTCTATACTCTTCTAAAAGTTACACTTTTTGTCTTAGTTGCTTTTTAGTTTTTCTCTATTCAGTAATTCCATGATGACATTTTATTTCTTCCCTTCCTATCTTTTGTTGTCCTGTATTTTTGTGGTAAGACTTTATCTGTTAGTATTTTAGCTGCACAGTAATATATCCATTTGACTTCTGTTACATCACATGAATTTCTGTTAATAATTTTGATTACTTTGTTCATTTGTTTTATCAGATGTCTAACATTTTGGGTCTTATTAAATTTTTGTAATATTTCAACAGTTTTAATGTCTATCCATCTCTATTAAATCAAGCAACTCTTACCTTAGATCATTTTCTTCTAAGCTGAAGGCACATTCTTTGCTCTCCGTTTCCTATAGACATTCTACAGAAAGTTCCAGAACATCTTCCTGTGACATATTCTCTTCAGCTACATCCTTTATTGTCCACTGCTCTTTCATATGGTAACTCACTGGCCTATCACTCCATGACATTGACTGCATCAGAGTTTTCACCGTTCTCTCTTCCTTTCCTTGATGTGTACCTGAATTTTTATACTGGTTTCTTTCTGAAGGCTCCAGAGTATCTTCATGTGGTAACTGATCAGATGTGTCCTGTTCCAGTCTTTTTTTTTCTTAATTTGGGGACTCCTATTCTATAATGCTGTGACATCACTAGACTAGGATTTACTACACTAAATCCTTCACTTAGCATTTATCCATAACTTCAATTTCTATTTCTTTAATGACTCCATTACTAAACACTTTTCCTTCTTTCCCCCTTTGTTTTCTTATCTTTTGTATCATAAAGGTTTTTATAACTGGATGCCTTTCCTGGTATTTCTCTTCAAATATCTTTGGTATTGCTTTTTTTGTACTGATTGGATTTGCTTTCTCCTTTGCATAAATATTGCTCCATATTAAATCTCTTTTTCTTTCCTATGTTGTGATCTTATTTTTTGTACTGTGAAATTTTCAATATCTGGGTGTCTTGCCTGTATTTCTCTTCAAATATCTTTTGAGCTGCTTCTTTTGTATTGCTTAGATTGCTTTCTCCTTTGCATAAATATTAGACCATATTGGATCTCTCTTTCTTTTCCATGTCCTTGTTTCTTTTTTATACCTTCCAAAAATGTCTAGGTTTTGTTGTTTATATTTTTACACTTCCACAGTCACTTCTTTTTCTAAACAGGCCAAGGTTTCTTAGTGTATATCATTGTCTTCATAAATCTATTGTACTAATGAATGTAAACTTGCATTTGAAGCTTTTGACAGTTTTTCTTGTGCAAGTATTTTTTTTCCTCTAATTTTTCTCTTAATCTTTTTGAATATCTTCTATCTGGAAATTTTGGACTTCTTGCATAATAGTAACATATAGATAACAGATACAGGTATGGTTGTGTGTTGTGGTGCGTGTTGCACTGGTGGAGTGCTTTTGGGACAGCTAGGGTTATTTATTACAGGTCTAATGTCTTGGAGAACTTTAGGGATTAGTAACATTACTTTTAAGTGCCTCAGCATTTGTGTGTCTGTGTGTTTGAGCCATACTGTTTGTGGTGGGTGTAGTGTTTGCAATTTGTACAACGTGGTTAGTACTATGAGTGCTCATATGTGAGAGATTTGCCATTGTGCAAATATATCTCTCATATGCCTTAGCAGTTTTTTTGATGACAGAATAACTTCAACATAGCTGGAAAGGTGCAAAAGTGATCTATGAGAGGGACAACTGGTGGTAAAAACACAAACAGTCAAAACCAACACAGCCCCAACATTAACATCATTACATGATTCCTTAGGAAATGCAAACCTGGAACAAGAGAAATTACAGTAGACTCCCTCTTATCATACAGATGTTTAACCTTTATTCCCCCTCTTCGCCCACGTTTGCAGTTTTTCAGGAATATTTATGAAGCTGAACTACATAAGGTGGATAGCTTTCATTCTTTATGTAAATTTTACAACTTGATCAAAAGAGAGCTTTACTGTAGAAATTAAGAAATTACAGGTATATATTATAAGACCTGATATGGGTAGTAGATTTGAGATTGTGAATACAGTTGATTATACTTGTAAAATATTATCTCTATTATGTAATGATGATTTTTGAGATTTTGACTCTCATAAGGAAATTCATTCTAGTTACACGGGTATTGATTTGGTGCTGTCCAACTTACAACTTGATATAATTATGGCTAAAGGTTAGTTTGATTTTTTGACTGTTAAAATGTGTTATTCCTGTTTTATATGGAATACCTAAGGGCCACAGTAACACAGTAGATTCACACTTTAATGCCATTCTGTCTTTGTGAGTGGTTGAGAAACTGGACCCCTTGTCAAATTTATTAACACTAAGGTTTAGGATGTCTTAGATATATTCCCTCAAGGACTTGTGGAACTTTTTAGACTACATCAGAAATTTTAGTTTTAATTGTTCTGTGTTTTTGTTATAAACATGACAACTGAAATCTTCATAATTTGTGAGTTTATAGTATTAATTTTAAAGAACATATTTTTACATTTGATAGCAATGTTTTTAAACAATCTACTGGATTAGTGATGGGGGCATGTTAGCCCCCTACTTTCTCAAACAGAGAGTAGGTATTCTTGTAGCATGACTTATAATCAAACCACATTTCATGAGACATTTAAAAGTATATTTAATTTGTATGGGAAACATTTTTCATTTTATGGTTCTGTTCCCAGGAGGATGCTATTGATTTTTTTTTTATGACAGACTACTAGGTTGGCATGGTGGTACAGTGGGTAGCATTGTCACCCCACAGGAAAAGGTTCTCAAGTTTAATTCTCAGCTGGGGTGCCTTCTGTGCAGAGTCTGCATGTCTTCCCACTGTTCATGGGGGTTTTCTCCAGAAGCTCCGGTTTCCTCCCACATTCCAAAGAAATGCAGTAGGCTAACTAGATAATCTGAGTTGTACATAGGTGTGAGTGTGGGTTATGGAAGAAAAACCATGTCAGGGATTTCCAGCAAGCAGTATGAACCTTGGCTACAGATGATTGTCAGTGATGAAGTGACAATTGACCACATGTACATAAATGGGAAAAGTGGTTGTGGATGTATGGATAGACTACTGTTTTCTTGTAATTTACTTATCAGTCATCCATAACTAATGTTAATTATTTACATGTCACTATTTTTAATAATTTTACTAAAGGTTTTAATAATTTTACTAAAATCAAAGTGAATTAACATCAGAAACCTTCTTATTCCAATAGTTAGTTAATTTTAGCAGTTTTCATTCACTGGCAAAAGAGGAATTTAGTCAAGGGTAAGATGGGTAGGCTTTCTAAGATAATCTCTGATAGCCAGCTGTTCACAGACTAGGAACCTTGCTTAGAGCAGGTGTTACATGACGTGGGTTACTCCAAAAATATGATCAATAAGGCATTTGATGTTAAGTGCAATAGGAGCAATTGGGCCTGCACCTGTTTTATTTTAGCTTATTTTTTCTTTATGTATAGAAGGCACAGGTACACCCAGATATAATTTTTGTACACCTATAGTTTTAAATTGCTATATTGACAGTAGAATGATCAGGCAAATCATCCCTAAAAAGTGGAAATTGTCTATTTTAGTGATTATTTAATTAAAACTTATGTTCTAACATTAAGTTTTGTTTGCAAGTTCAGTAATTACATTAAGACACTCCTTGAGAAGGGGAAAACCTGTCCTACCATGCTGAAATGCAGCTGCTGTAAACAACATGGTTTCATACATGACTATCCTGATGTCATGGCTGAAAATTAACCAATGGTGATCCCCTGCATTATTTGTTTTGATCGCATCATGCATAGTGTTGCTTATGCTGGAATTTACAACTCTAAAGATGCCTTCTAGTTTTGGAAGACTAAGAAGAATTACACAAATAAAACTAGGAACCAACCAAATGTAAAAATAAAAACTGGTCTCCTAAATAATCTACCAAAAACACAGACTGTACTCCAAATAAAATAAGAAACACACATTTTATTTTGCGCTTTCGTCAGGTTATACCAAAAGACTTCTTCAGAAAGAAAAGACTGAGAAGCACCTTGAATATCATATATATGAACATAATTTCATACATTTGAGAGGATAACAAAACTATGCACGCTACAGACATTCTTTGATTTGCACTAGTTTTCAGAAATTTACATTTTTGTTTTGGAAAAAATGTAATAAATAATTTAAGGGTGGAACATGGAAAATGTATTTGAGTATTGTGAACTGGTCAGGCAAATCAAGCTGAACTCCGAGACTGTTTTAAACCAGAAACATTATATGTCAGTAGTTAATGTGCTTAAGAAGAGGGTATCTAGGATATAAGTTCTTACTTATTTACATGGCTGGTACTGTGTATACGTGGCTTTAAATGTTTGAACTGTTAGTTATGACACGGTAATGTGATTGAAATTTTTATACAAGTACCGGCTTTGTATATGTATTTTATTCTAATGAAGTCCTGTTTAACTGGATAAAAGTGCTCAATAAATCCACTTGTTTCTCAGTTTCTTGGTTTGACTGTGTTGGTTTTTACTGTTCATAGTCTGAAAGGTCTGCAACGTTTACATCTAAACATCTGAAAATACAATAGACAGGGTGGGACAGAAAATTAGATTCTGTACAGGGTTTAAGAGGATAATGATTGTCTGATTTTCTAGACAACTGACTGAAGGGAATATATGTAACATGATATAGTGAACAGAAGCTTGCAAATGGTAATGCTATGCAAGAGAGTTTTCAAAGACACTAGAATTCTGATATTGAGAAAAAATTAGAACAGGAAAAGAGAAGAAAGTTCTTAATGGAAAAGCATAATAATGCATATGCACACATATACACATGGGCACACAGACACACACACACACAAATATATGGTTTACTATTAAAAACTAGAATGGCAAAATTAATTTTAATCAAAATGTCAAAAATAAATGTTGAATCCAATATTTCTAGGTGCTATAATTGTTGAAGGGGTATTTTCCGACGTTCTTTACATCATATATGTCGATATACTCGAAGTAGTGCTTCAATCCATTGATGTGTTCTTTCAATACTTACTTGACATCCTGGTTAACAGCTCCTGGCTACTTGCTAGAACATATACTAGTTTTGTACTTTGCCTAATATACATTTCCTCAAGGTAGTGTGATCTCAGAGTTGGTATATTTAATTTGCAAGGGATGTGGGGCTTGCAGGATGACACAGCACCCCTGTAAATACATTCTGGTTCCAGACTGTTGTGTGGTGGGCATGATCTAGGTGGGGCTTAGTATTTCTCACCTGGTAGGGTACATATGTACAGCATTGCCCACAGCCCTTTCTACCAGTATTACTGCCTTATTCTGAATACATGAACTGACACCATTCATTCATTGAAATTGTTTTGTCGACTTCATAGCATTGTCCGGATTTCCCTTCTGAAAATGGCGAGAGCCTTAAAAGATGAAGTTCAGATTTTGAAATGGTGTGTGAAATCTTTTTTTTTTCAATCTCAAACAGTTAATTCATTAAGACGTGCTGTTAGAAACATGCATTCGATTATTTTCAAAATACCTTACTGCATTTCTGTTTTTTAACAGTAACTCTATATCTATAGCTATATATATATATATATATATATATATATATGTGTGTGCGTGTGTGTGTGTGTGTGTGAGAGTGTATATATATATATATATATATATATATATATATATATATATATATATGTGTTGTTTTTTGTTTATTTTTTCTTAGAACGGATTTAAGTTTGAGGATATTTTAGGGGGGCTAGGCTAGTTGATGTTATAATGTCTGATTGTTTTGTGTGCAGTGTGTGAGGTCTACTATTAACTTTAGTGACTAAAAAATATATATGGCAAATATACCCAGTTTAAGCTATATTTGTTGAAGTGATGACATCAACTGGACTATACATAAACAGACGATGATATTAGTAGAGTATAAATTGCTGATGATGTAGCTAGACTGATAATAAATATAAATGTACTTCATCTAAGGCAAATGATTTTATTGCACTCAGATATCTAGATCCTTTGTCGAGATGCATATTTGTCTGTGTGTGTGTGTGTGTGTGTGTGTGTGTGTGTGTGTGTGTGTGTGTGTGTGTGTGTGTGTGTGTGTTCACTTACTCATGTGTGTTGGGTCAATAACACTATATAAAAGAGGAATGAAATGGAGTTGAATCCAAAGATAAGAAATATAGATATTGAAAATCTAACAGAGGTTATAGCAATGTAAAATGTATGCTGAACTCAGATTTTCATCATGGTGCAGGTACCATGTAATGCTGCAAGCATAAAATACAGCTAGGAAGAAGACTTTGGAAATAGACTAGGATGCTACATGGAGATTGCCTACAGCTAAGTTCTGAAATGAAAAAATGGCATGCAACAAATAGCAGCTACGTATCATAGTGAAGACAGATATTTTTCAGCCAGCACTTATATAGAAATTATTACTCTGATTTCAGACCTATATAACCATTTAACTATCACCTCTATGAATGTAAGATGGACGGCTTCAGCCATTAAAATTATTTTGCAGGTCAGTAAAATTTATCCAGCTAAGCACATGTTGAACAATGTGAATATCCATTTTAATAACCATTTCATATTTAAACGTATCTTCTAGTATGTAAAAAAATTAATGCCATACATGTATGGTGCAGTACAGATCCTTGAGCTTTGACAGTTAACAAAATAGTTGCAAAATATATTATTACATTGCAGTGACATTTTTAAACATCAGGGTAACAGTGCAGTTTAATGAACTGTTAAAGATTAACTGCTGACAAATGAAATGGCAAATATTTCCATCATAGTCATGAAATAAGCTAACATTTCCTCTGTATGTTAAAATAATCTAGAAATTTAATCACCATGGCAATTACGACTTGCATTATTTTACTCAGTTGAAGTTTAAATGCTCAAAGTAACGTAACACAAACAAAGACTTAATTAAGACTGGTATAAAATCAAGTTAAAGCAATATAATAAAGTCCCCAATGACTACTTCTGTAATTAACCCAGCAAATTAATGTTACACACTTTTTCTGAATACTAATGGTAGCATAGCTTCCTCTTCCTGAAAATGTATTACAAGATAAAACAACAAACAAATGTTTACAGATATTGACTGAATGGTATCGTAGATGCAAATGAACAGGATCTGAGTTTGTTTTCAGGGGAAGTTATAACATTATATATACTGGGGATGCTCTCAATGCAAACTATGCTTCTGTTTGTCATTACTTAAACTCAATGTCACAGTGCAGAATATATAAACAGTGAAATAATTATTCAGCAAAATAATTTCTGTAATCTGTGTAATAAATATTGCAGTGTGTATCTAATACCCCATTAATTACAAATGCATGCAGAATGTCAAACAATTTTGTCTTGCTTTGGTTTATGCTGTCATAATAGGAAATGATATGGCTGGTTTGTCACGTGCCCTAGTATTTCTGTATAACTACTTATGCATTGATGCCTATGAACAGAATCTAAACCCTTTCTGTCTCCAGACAAGATATAACATCACAACAGAACATTAGAAGTGACTGCAGCAGTAATTTTTAGTTAGTCACTATAGTGGGAGTACGCATTCTCTGAAACACCATTGCTACCTGACATTTAGAGATGAAAGCTTGAGGATTTAGTAGCTGTAATCTACTAGGAACTGTAATTGCTCATGAAAATGTCTGTTTATGACTAAATAAGTGTACTTATAATATTATACTTCAAATGTGCTTTACCTATTACATTTCAGCCACACTGCCCTTTACAGGCATTTTCATCATTCATCCTCTACCTCTTCACTCTATATCTCAGATAACTTTTGATACTTTTGTCTCTCTCTAATTAAATACCAATTAACCTATGAACTGTCACACCACACCAGTTTTCAAAGGACATATATTGAAACAGGTAAGTCAAAAATCCATAAAAACATTCACAAAAATATATTTTGCATGGTTCAAACTGCCCTGTACCCCAAACTCCCCCCTATATTATATATAATAATTCCATAGTCACAATGAGGTGATGAAAAGGGGTTAAAAAAAAGCACTCACACAATCCACTATGTTGCAATGAAATCCACAATAGCTTTACACTTTCCAAGTAAGACTCCTGTATGGATGGCCTTAAATTCCATTAAATGAACATCACTTCACCTTTATTAGAGGGTTTGTATTCTTCTATGTACAATAACTGTAGAATGGGAAAGCAGATGTATTTATACTTGAACAAAAATTACTTTAACATTCAATTCCTCTGCAGGCTCTAAAATATACCCATAGTATTTTGTAACTATGATTTATAGGTTCATAGGTAGGTACTAGGCTATTGGCCCAAGGGCCTATGTAAGCCTAGCTAACAAGGTTCCCTGGCTTATGCCACCCAAGAAACTAATTTTCCTGTGCCACTGTAGAGCAGAGACATAGAAGTGATCCATGGGGTGTATTTCCTATTTCCTATCCATTCATCAAAATTTTTTCTTGAAGAGTGCTAATAAATAACTTTGCTCGACATAGATGGGTAGCCTGTTCCAGAGTTTGGGAAGTCTCTGGGACAGGAATCTATCCCTCCAGCATGTCCCGTTTATTGTGGTGGTAAGGATTAGGTCCCTATTATCTTAATAATACAGTAACAATGTAGAAATATAAAACATTTGTAAAATATATCGTCTCTAATTTGTAAATATTCTATATTACTTTGGTTGCTTCTCAAAAACTGGAAATGTGTTTGTTTATGTATGTATATATGTATGTATGTGTGTATGTATGTATGTATTTTTGTTGTATGATAACTGGGATAATCCAGTTGAACTAAATCAATGTTCAACAGAGGTCTGGGGAGTAAAGCTCCACAGAAAAGGCATAAGAAAACTTGGTTATAATATAGATCTATTCATCAATCATCATTGCAAAGGAACACATCATGGACTGCTAATCAATAGAGAAAATGAGGGTGGATCTAAAAAGCATTGGGTATCAGTAGTGAAAGATAATGTAGGTTATGTAGTTTACATCCTCATTTGAATGCTAAGTATGATTAGATTAGAGCTCAGAGTATGACAGCAAGTCAAGCATATTCCTTCATCATCGTAGTGAGAAATTACTTAAGAGTTAGAGTTGCTGAGAAAAAATTCATGAGTCAGAAGGACTGATGCTCAGACTAAATGAGTGATTATATAAATGCAGCTATGCAAATGCATGTTAGAAAAAAGGCAAAAATCACATCCTGGAATTGCCAAGAGCAAGAAAAGGGCACAGAATGCTTAATTCTGGTCTGTCATGTCCAAGTGTATTGAACAGATGTTTAAAGAACTATCAAAATT